>NW_004955404.1:29082772-29146263 GCF_000276665.1 Chinchilla lanigera | reverse complement strand
AAAAAAAAAAAAAAAAAAAAAAAAAAAAAAAGACCAATGTCCCAATAACTTTAATAGCATATGATTTTAGGATACTTAAATGTTATTTCTTAAAGGACTTATTACATGAAAAATCTCCAGGAGTTACTCTTTCCATCTCAATTAACTCCAAGCCTAATAAATGAAGTTAATGTTATACATGAAGAAAGCACCGTTTATACTGTAAAATTATGATTCTGAAAAGAGAGCCCTAAAAGAGACTTCTCCCTTATGATCCTAAGAGTCATCTGTTTCTAAACCAATAGCTGGGCTCAAACATTGAGACACACAATCCTGACACTTATATGCATGCTGAAACAGCATGAATCCTTATGAAATCAATTTTAAATTTCAATGCTCATTATAATTATCAATTTCCCCCCAATGAATTTTTTTCATAAATAAATGTGTGTTTTAAAATCCTTTGTTGCAGGGTTCCGAGTTATCAGTTACAGTCAAAAGTAATGACAGAATGGGCATTTCTTTTGCTGTTTCAGTGAGCTGCTTGGGACAAGAAATTGGTCTCTGATGATCTGGCTTTGGATCCTAAGATCTGCGTATAAAAGCAGGCATTTTTAAAAATCCACGTTTGTTGTCCTGAACTTTAGCAGACCCAAGTATTTTGCATACTCACTGAGCCAGGTTATGTGTGAGATGCTGGCAATCAAAAGGACAGGAAGTTTCTAACTTTCTAAAGAAGCCCAGAATGAATTTAATGTGACAGTGCGTGAGCAGAACAGAAACTGAACGAGGGCAGTTCATGTGGAGGGAGAGTTTTGAGTCTTAGTGACTGGGAGGAATTTTGAAATCCTAGTCAGTGGCAGAATTTGGTACACTTACCTATTTTAAAGCATATATTTGTGCATATGTGTTACATATGTATAAAATTTGTCAATTAAAATAAATACTTTTAAACATTGGAAAAATATTGAGAAGATATAACTAAAATGGATATCTCAGGAAAACTCTGAATGTTTTGTCCCTTTGTTACAGATATTTCTTTAGTTCCTTCCATCATTACGTGGTGAGCAAACATTGTGTTTCCTTTAAAGGTATCTCTGTGGCAAGAAAGAAAATATCACATTATTCTTTTATCATTTAGATAGTGATAAAGTCACTGATAAAAGCCTTTGAAGTAAAAGAAGTTAATGTGATAATGCTAAAATGTAGCTATAACTATGGACAGGAAGTCAGACAACCTAAACTCTGGGTAAATATCTTAAACCAGGGGGTAATGGGCTGTTGCAATGTACTGAGTCAGAGCATGCGTTCCACTCCATGAGCCCTCTGTCCCCCTGATATTTTACATTGAGTTTGTTCAAGCACTCACCTACCTGGTCACTGAGTGGCTGGAATTCTGTTCCCCTCCTAATGGTCCAAATACTGCTATTAGCTATGCACATGTCTTCAAATAAGCAAAAAGTTTTTCCATTCAGTGTCTTCATGTGAAAATGAAGGGATCAGTAACCTTTCTTCAACCTTTTATTTCCTGTTTTCGGGGTGAACAATCTGTACATGATAACTAGTTTTTACTTCAACACTTCCCGAAAATCAGATTTGAGAATCAGCTTAAAGTTACAGGTATAAGTTCACTGTTAAAGTCACAATTAGAAATCTAACATTGTTCTCAAAAACAATTCATGTGACTTTCAAACTAAAGACCGGTTACTTTCTTGGTACCTCTTCCTTTGTCACAGTTTGCCACCATTTAACTACAGAAGAATGCCTTAATTTGCAAATGAGAAGAAAAGCCTGTCCACCAAAACATTGAGGAAAATAAAAGAAGTATTAAGAAATTTTGTCTACTGGAAGAACCCGAATATGTGTGATTACTAGTTACCCAGAGGTAACTAAATAAAAATTAAAAAGAAAATATTTGTTTTAATCAGCAAATTTATTTTTTTCTTTTCCTGAATGCCCACCTAGACCACTGGAATTCCCTCTTGTGTTCTCACTCTGCAACTTATACAAACAATGACAATTGAGCCAGTATGACAAAAATGTTTGCCATCTATGTTGCCACTTTGAAAAATGTGCCAATTTGTACTGCAAACCAGAACAGCTTATAAGATTTAGCCTTTTATGTGCACAGGACAAATTTGATACAGGAATGTATTCTTTGGCTGATTTGAAATATGATAATCTTCTAATATCTTTTACAACAATGAAGAATATGATTTATCCCAGGGGGCAGCATCATTTTACAAAGATGGCAGTGATGCGTCATTTGCTATGTTACTATAAAATACCTCAGCAATGCTAGGGTGAATTACTGCTCAGTTAACATTGTTTACCACCTAATTATTGAGAAGCACCTCCATCCATCACTGACAGCTCAGTAAATGACTCAAGACCCTATAGTATTTGCAACTAGAACAACAAGGTCATCGCAAGTTTAATTAGCCACTCTCCATTACAAAACTATGAATAGCCCATGATGAGAAGTAAAATTCAAATTTCTGAATATGCCTCATAAAATGAGGGACTATTGCTTATCAGTGATTCTAATAACAAATATATGTAATATCATTTCAAGAGATTTCTCATTATATTCTTTGATGAGTGATGAGAGGAATTAGGAATTCTTCATAAAAGAATATAAGTTGTTTCTTAATTTTAAAACAAATGGTTATCTTCTAGAATTTGATAAAATAGAGCTATCTTCAAGAGTGGCATGTAAAAATGAGTTTGAAAATTCTTTTTGGAATTTTTATATTGATAAACAGGGAAAACTATAAGACCATTATTTGCTATCAGTGATTTGATTCAGGCTTGTAAATATTCTAGAAATCACTCAGCATTTCACAAAAATACAATTTCCCAAATCTCTAGAAAATGTCCCAGCAAATGTAAAATCCTGTTCCTGTACATTTTCTTACAACTTGATATATTGTGGCAGAAGTGTCTGAAAATATGGATGTGTAGTGGCTTGCATGAAAGGTGAAGTACAAGAAGTCTGCTGAGGTCAAGACCCTGAAGATTACTTTGAATTGATCAAAATCATTATTTCAGAGGGCATATACTTAAGATCTTAAATAATAGCTTTCCAAATGGATGGCCATTTCCCCTTCCATTCTTTTAATCATCAATGATTTCTTCTAATTTAGAAATATTGTTGGATGCAATAAGTATTATTTTAGAAACTATATTAGTATTTAATGTTTTAATTATTTCAATTGTTATTTAAAATATTTTAGTGCTTAATTTTAGCATATAAATGTGACTTAGTCATAAAATCTTTTTTTTGTTGTTGTTGTTGTTTTTTTTTCCGGTACTGGGAACCGAACTCATGACCTTGCGCTTGCCAGGCAGGTGCTTTGCCGCTGAGCTAAATCCCCAGCTCCAAAATCTTAAAATTCTAAAAAATGAACACCAATGTTTCTCTTAAAAATGTGCCATGTAATGTGATACAATGGATAATAATGAATTTCCTGAATAAAAATATAGCTGAGCTTTTGAACATAAAGGGAAATACATATTTCAAGTAAATTATAAAAAAATCACCATGCAATTGGTTTCTTCATTAAGTCATTATCAGCACAGAAGACCCTATTGGAAAAATGTCAGATGTAGGTAGCCTTCTTCTCATCCTGAGACAGGGGCAGAAGTAGAAATCAGAGTATGTTTAAAAAGAAAGAAGTTGTTTTCTGGTAAAATACGTAGTCATCCAAAACAGAATTGAACTGTGAATTACTCTTTTTTGGCACTTTTAAAGTTAAAGAGTACAAAACAGTTACTGCTTACAACGCTGATTCTGGTGGTGCTTGCATGCACAGTTATGCTCCTGGGTAAAAGACTAAGAGGCTGAGTGGACCCTCCACTGCATTCCTTATTATTATCCAAGAACACTTCCAATAGGAACAACTATCTCTGTTTATGTCAGAAAGAAATGAAGTTATTGGAAACGAACATTGCTTTACTAAGAACATTATTGTAGGTCATATATTTAAACATTTCACAATATATTTTATACTGGTAAAACACGCAATCATTTCCCATCTACAGCAACTAAACATGCTAAAATAATTATTTTCACAACTCTTATGAGTAATAGCTAAGGTAGGAAAAGTAGAACAGGCATGTAGTTATCATTGGGGGCTGAAATTTTTCTATTTACTTATTTAGTCTTTTTTGAGACTGGGTCTCGCTTTGTAGTTCAGGCTGGCCTTGAGCTCATTTTGTAGCCCAGGCTGGTCTCGAACTCATAGTGATCCTCCTGCCTCAACCTCCCAAGTGCTGGGATTACAGGCGTGTGCCACTATGCCAGCTTTTTTCTATTTACTGATTCTCAAATTTAGTATGCATTAGAAGCACTTTGGGCATGTGTTATGATGCAGATTCCTGGCTTCCACCCTATGTATCTACCCTAATTCCCTACATAAAACGTGGGGCTCAGAGATTAGTTTCATAAAGAATTGCCTCACACCAAAATTATAGAATATTATGAACAAGTACAAGTAAATCTATGATAAAATTCTCCAGAGATGGAAGGTATAAAGTATGAAGTTCAGTCTGTATGATCGTCTGCTTACAAAAAATAAGACATCAAACTTTGTGAATTTATAATGATTTCAACATGTAGTAATAAGAATGCTGCTTATCTTACCTATTGCCTTAATCAAATTGTGTTATAAAAGTTGAGTTTTCTGATCTCAGCCTATGTCAAAGGATTACCACTATTATGTATTTAAAAATCTTGCAGAAATATTTAAAAGTAGATGAAACCCAAGAGATTTTTAATAACCTTCTGATTTTAGTGTAGATATTTGTATGCATTATAATATTTTCCCTTATAATCTGGATGGTTTCTAATAAAAAACTTAGCACATCCATGTAATACTCTTTTGTAGCACCTCGGTATTTTACAGGTTCTCATTTCTTGCTTTATTTCAGACCATAAATATACACTTTTAGATTTTCCTGAAGTGAAAGAGGACCAGATGGCATAATGCTGCAGATTCAATCTTTGGTCTTCTCAGTTTGTGTGAAGAAGAAAAATGATGTAGCATTTCAAAGGAGGCAAATATTATTTTGCTTCATGCTTCTTTTCTACCAATTACAGTATCATTCTTTTACAGGTGCAGCACTGCAAGCTCCTGTCATCTTCTGAAACCTATAAAGAAAGTAAATGTCACAACCTATCTAACAAAAGCTGCTATATACTCACTGCAACGGTTATTCTTTGGTCTATGTATTAGTTACTTTCTCTTTCCTGGGACACAATATTTGACAGGGAAAGCTTTGTTTTGGCTTGCAGTTTCAGTCCTCAGTAAGCTGGCTGTGAGGCAGAAACAGGATGGCATAATAACATGGTAGGTAGACAAAAACCTGCTCCTGTCACGGCAGCTAAAAACGAGAAAGAGAAAGAATGAGTTGGAGAGGGAGATACATCTTTCCAGGTCACACCCCCAGGGACCCATCTCTTCTTACCAGATGCCACCTCCTAATGGCAGGTTAGCTATAGATCCCTCATCATCCAGTCATCTTCCAAGAAGCTTTTGGATGTCTTCGCTCATCTAAACTGTAACAGTTAATATGATGTCCTTGAAATCTTGAACAATTTTCTCCTTAGAATATAGTCAGTTATTTTGCATTAAGTTTTGCACAAATATGATTTGATGTGTTTAATAAGAGTATGTCACCTACAACTATATGCCCAATCCAACCTGTCTACTTAATAACTGAAAAATTAAGTTTTTTCTATGCCAACACAGTGATTAATAATTCCATTTTCTAATGCTCCAAAACTAGAATGTTTTACCTTCCAAAATGTTTCCCTTCCTTTCTTCTCTCCTTCCTTCCTTCGTTCCTTCGTTCCTTCATTCCTTCGTTCCTTCCTTTTTCCTTCCTTCCTTCCTTCCTCCCTTTCTTCCTTCCTTCAGTAATTATATATTAACACTCCAGCACACATCTGATGACAGTGGAAGATCTAGACACTGTTGAAGGCCCTACATATTCCTTGGCATGTCCCGGAAATCCATTTTGAACTTTATATGCTATATTTAATACGAGAATTTCTAAAAGTCCTTTTTTTCTTTCTCTCATTCACTAGCCCTACTCTCTGTCACCCTTTAAACCCTCCTTCTACCCTATATCTTTCCCCAAAGTATAGCGTTTATGATGACAGGTTTTAGCCTAAGTGCTCAAGTCAACTTTCAAGTCTACTACAAATTCACTGAGTCACCTTGGGAAAATTAAATAATGCACAGAAGTGATTAGCACAGAGTGGTGCACACTCAGGCAATATATAGAATATGTATTCCTATTTTATGTGTTTGCACACACACACACAGTATTACAGCTGTGTGTATTGTAGCTGTATAGCTTATACCCCTAGTGCATCCCATTTATTACATAATTTACCTAATAGAAACTCTCCAAAGACTCACAGTTTTTATCTGAAACTTTAATACTCCTTACATTTGGGGTGTTATTTAGTTTAATTGTTCCTTAGAACCAAGCACTTTTATGCACCTGAGTATTTGATCTCCCAGCTCCCCTCACCTTGCAAAGCTATCCTCTCCACCCGCCTAAATTCTGCAGTTTTTACATCAAATGAAAGTGCCTCCTTTTTCTCTACCCGTCTCATTTTGGAATGATATGTCCATCTTTGCAACTGCAATACTATGAATTGCCTGCAGTGTTCACACGAAGAATGGTGACTGTGGCGATCATACTATGGTCTCTCAATCTTCCACGAAGGTCTGTTTTGGAGATTTTGTTTGTAATATATTTTGCAGCCCATTTTGTTATATCTTGTCTGCCTGGCTAGTTTAGAATCCATGTTGGGTGGTATATGTCTCTAACTTCCTGTCCCCACTCTATTCAGAACAGTATCCTGCTTATATGAAGTATTTAGTTCATGATTATTAATGCAATAAAGTAATGAAAAATGATACACATTCTAAACATACTTATTGATTAATTATATACATATACTTCTACCAATTACTAGAATGGACCACTGGTGAAGGTCCATTTCTTGTTATAGATAAACATGCATAAGTAATAAGTCAGGTGATGTTTTATTCTTATGCCGTAGGGGACTGTGTGGGACAACTCTTAGTCCCTCTAGTCTTTCTGAATGCTTTTTATCTACTTTTTGGCAGGTAAACTTTGTTTCTGCTCCTTGGGTATTAATGTTGCACAGCTTCAGGTCGCGTTCCTTTTTCTTTTCATTCTACCATTCTTCCTCACCACCCTTAGGGAGCTTTCCATCAACGGATGCCTCCTTGATATGTGCTCTAGTTGGTAGTTTCTCAACAGATTCTGATTAGTTAAGTACTAAGTATTTGCAGTACCTATTTTTAGTGACCTTAAATTCATGGATTACTTTGTCTTTTTGAGTTTACAATTTCTTACTCACAAACTTCCCCTTCATCATTTTCTTTACTGGTAGTACCATCACTCACCCCTTTACACATAAAGCACAAACTTAGGAATTTTCATAGTCTCTTCCCTCACACCACCTTTGCTATATGAAGTCGTAAATCACTAACTGTACTTGGAAATGTTCCTTAAGTCAGTCCCATTTGATGCTCTCATTATTATTTGAACCATTTCAATAATTTTCTGGGTTTTCTTTCCTCCTACTCCAGATTTTATCCTCTGCCCCACGAAATTTAATCCAGTGTGGAAAATACAGATTGACCATATTTACTCCGCATACCCTATTTCCCCCCTTAAACTACAGGACAAATTCTATGTTTCATTAGAAAAATATATAAGACCATTCATGACTTCTTACCTCGCTTTTTATCCCTTTCTCTTACCTGTTCCCATCTCACAGTAGACGCTGTAACAGTAATAGTCATTGTTATGAAGAAAAGCAGAATAAAGGAGATGAAACAGAAGAGGAGGAGAAGGTAAAGAGAAAAACCTATGTTTGAGCTTAATGCTCATCATTATGCAAAAAACTTTATATTCATAATCGCACTGAGGCCTCACAAATCTTGAAGCAGGTAGCATTTCTTCCATTTTATTGAAGTATATACTGAGACTTGAAAGAGAACACTCTATTGTACCTGTTCACAAGGCCTTAAATGACTAAGGTAGAATTCAAACACTGATTCTTCCTCACCAAAGGAGGATGTGCTTATGCTATGGAAAATCAAAACGCTGTCTCAGTCTCTTTAATCACAACGCTGTCTCAGTCACTCTCTCTCTCTCTCTCTCTCTCTCTCTCTCTCTCTCTCTCTCTCTCTCTCTGTGTGTGTGTCTCTTTTTTCATCTTTTCTTCCTTCTTTCCTTTCTCTCATGTTGTTACTATCAGAAATAAATGTCCTCCCCATCTTTCTTCAGTTATCTTTTTGAGAATAAATTTAATTTAGTTAAAGAGCTTTCTTCAAAGCATTCAGTGTACAATAAAAATGGTGACTTTAGAACTTACATTACTTTAAAATAATCCGCTTCCCTCAGTCTCTCTTACTTGATAACTCCCTCTTCTAGTGCTGGAGCTGGGTCTCATTAGTTTTCTGTTTCTGGTACTTACCCCAGTTCTTGACAGTAAGTAAGGAATTAACACATTTGTAAGGCAAATTTTAAGTCTGTTGGGAGGATATAATTGTAGAGGTGAAGTAATCGTTGTAATAACCAGTGGACATGAGTTTAACAGGAAAATGAACCTGGCTTTCTTTTCTAAATTAGAATCTAGCACTTCCAAGATTTGGCCCAGAAAACAAAGGCTAACTTGAGGATGGACCATAGTACCTAGCTGGGGTCTACTCTGCCCATCTGAGATTCACATTCTGCTTGGTATCATCCTCCTGTTTTGAGTATTTATTCATATTTATTCCTTAAAGTTAATCAGACTATCACTTCTCCTTGTCACATTTGAGGGGGGAGGGAAGACCTGGGAAAAAACTAGGACATACAGAAAGCATAAACTCCATGGAATAAAAACTTACATTTTTTTTCACTGTTCTACCCCCTACCTACAACATTGCTAACATTTGTAAGTTTCCATAAATATTTATGGAATGAATACTGAATTAAAATGGTTCTTTCTTTGTTTTTCTTTCCTACAGACAAGTTGAGAAGGCACTTCAAGAAAATTTCACTAATTTTGAAGAATAAAAAAATAGGAAAAGTGAGAGATAAAAGGGCAAGTTTATGTAATAGATATTACTGTTTTATCTCCTTGAACTTATTCCGCTATCCCTAGTTAGCTTCCATGGATCAACTGCATTACAGTCGCCCACTTGTTGATCTAAACTTGCCAAAACCCTGCTGGGTTCCATGTCTGATTTCATGGGGAGGTCATTGTCTCTCATGCAGTTACCTTCTTCGCTGTCCTTAGACTTGTTATCCTATCAATGGGGAACACACCAGCAGGCTAGTCTCACAATACAACTTGAATTACCTCCTGTCATCTCAGTTCAGATTGAAAATAAGAAAATCCAGTTTATTCTTTCATGATTGACATATTCTAGAGTTCTGGCTCTAGGTAAGATGGAGTAAACACACTCCATCCATCCTATTTTCCCACTTAATACCTTTATATTCGGGGACTCTGAAAGTAGACAGTAGCATTTGTCTAGGAAGGATAATAGACTCAAAATATCACTGAAGCAGTATAAGCTTACCATTCTATATCCCTTTGGTATCTCTCAGCAGAAGGAGTTTGTCATGTGTTCATTTCTGTCTCAGAGGCAGAATAAGACACTTATACACAGAGAGAATGTGAGAATCTCTTATCTATTTTTCTCTTTCTTCCCACCAGTATTCTACACCCCAGTCCCAAACAGTCTCATGAGAATGACAGGTTCTACAGAAGGCAAAACTCTGAAGAAGAACATCTTTCCGCAAGTTCAGCATGTTTACTGGTACGAGCAGGCTGAAACGGCCCTTTTTATTCTTGGTCCTGCTGTCACTCAACATCCGATGTGGGTGTGTTGACAAAGTGCAGAGCAGACCAGATGGGAGAAGCCTCTTTCCTAGATGTAAGACAAAATGATGAGCCTGAAGAAGTGGGAAGTATAGAGATCATGGAGAGAGAAGAATTTGGGAAAGCAAATCTATAAAGTTGTTCATGAATGTATGTACTCAATCCTGAGCTCAGACTTGAGAAACTCATTTTATTTATCATAGTGAAGAGTTTGAGATCTGAACTAACAAATAAATCATTTCCCTATCCCAGAGAGGCACATATGCAGGCCAGATCCAAATAACACTGCAAAAGCCTTGAAAACCAAGTGAACAGCCTACAGAGGTTGGGTTGGAACTTACAGCCTAAACTTAACTAGACCTGTCCCTTCTAAGGTGACAATTTGCATATTATTTGCATTTTGTCACCATACCTGTGTGCTAAAATGAAACTATCAAATGAAACTATCAACTATCAAATGAAACTATCAAACTGGATGCCCATTATAGAGTATCAAACAAAACCTACAGTTTCAAAAAATAATATATATACAGTACATGAACAACAAGAAAATCTCAAGTCACAAGAGAAGACAATGTATAACAATGGTGAATGACACAGATATTAAAATTATTTGACAAGGACTTCAAAGCAGCTTCTATAAAATGTTACTTCAAGCAATCATGATCATTCTTAAAACCAATGGGGAAAGTATGAAAAAGAAGAAAAGTCAGTGTAAAGGAGCACTTGGCATCCCTTGTAAGCAGGAACTTGAGGCAGAGGCAGGAGTATCATGAGTTTAAACAAGACTGGACAGTTCAGCAAGACCCTGTTTTAAAATAAATTAAAAAGCTATCAGTATTAGAGTACTTGGATAGCATGCTCAAAGCACCAGGTTTAGGCCTTAGTACTTGCAAAACATATATATATATATATATATATATATAAATGAAGAAATAAATGGAAAATTTAAAAGCAAAAGATACTATTATAAAAATCAAATAGTTCATATCCAATAGACAGAGTCCACCTTTATAAGCATATCTTGAGGTAGTGTCATAAGTATTACACCCTTATACACACACACACACACACACACACAGAGCATAGATACAATAAGAGAAGTGAGAACATTTTAAATTGTATTATAATGGACATAGATATCTATGTACTAAAGTTGCTCTTGTCATTCATAACTATTTATGGTGCATTTTGCTTTCTCTCTTTCAAATAGTCAGCTAAACCTCAGAATTTTATAGTTTGAAGAAATTGTTCCACAGTTAGTCCATTGTTATAAAGTAGCATGTGTACATAAGCAGCAATTCTATTTACAAAGAGCTGCCCTAATATGTCTATTTGCATATAATTTGCATTTTGGTCACCACACCTGTCAATCAGTTCTAGCAATGAACAAATCAGGTAGCCCACATGGGAACCTGGGCCAAAGGAAAAAAAGTGCAAGGTGATCTTAAGTGAATGAAACCCTCATGTATTTATTTTTAAGGCAATATTTTGAAAAAAAAACATATAGTCTGAAAATAAGGGATATCAGCATTTTAAAATTTGTCATATTTTAATAACTTATTTATATATTCTGGGGATATTTGTTTAAAGTTTTTTTTTGTATTTTTCTTGAAACTATCAGGCTAGGCCCAAATATTTCCAAAAAATATTTTGTGATTAAATTGATTCCAAGAACTCCCAGTTGTAGTATTTATGGAATTATTCTTGTATTATGTAGCTGGAAAAAATGAAGAAATTTAGAAAATTTTAAAAATCAGAATTACTGGAAGATGCTTAGAAATATCAAGGTTATAGCTATGAATTCCAGCATTAGATCCATGTGTTTGGTCACAAGTCAAAGGAATACTGATATTTCTAGAACAAAACCTCTAGGATGTTGAATGACTGCCCCTCTCAGGTAGGATTTCTGTGGTTTTCTCCTCGTGCCTATATTTCAGGTTGAAAGATAACCCCTCCGTGAGTGATGACCCAAGGAAAATCCTGCTTGCTTAATAATGAAGCTTCCAGAAGTGATGTTTCTTAAGGGGGTAATATCCAGTTATTGTGCCTGCAGAATCCTGGGACAGAGAAGATGCTTAGTAATCGCTATGATGATCGCTGTGAATGGTTGCAGAGGAGAAGGGTTCACATTAGGCCTCCTAGACAGCACAGCAGTCCTGGCTGACAAAAAGTATTTTCCAAGGGCTAAAATATTTGCTTTCATTTATGCACAATGTTATGAAACTAGCTTTTGCACAAGGGTACACGGTGAAATTAATATTTTGACTCTAAAAATGAGAATAAATGGGATGTTGGCACCAAATTCACTTTGTAAGTTAACTATGAAGTTGGGACCTTGGGATACTCCTTGGAAACCCTGGTCCTTGCCAGGCACTTTCCTTTGCATTAAATCTATGACTGCACTAACATTTATTACAGAGGAGGGAAATAACCCAATCAACAAGTTTGCTTAAACAGACGACCTTTCTTTGTTAAAACTTGTACACAAAAAAGATGTTGTATGGAAGTAAAGACTAAGCAAAAAAACATTGTAGCAATTTGCTGAACATGGAGACTTATTGAGGATGCAGTCCTGAATAATACACACTAGCTTTGCTCTTCCCTCTTTAGTCTGTGTAGAGAAGCTATGAATCATTCATGGTCTCCCAGCTGAGAAGGGCTTCAAAGGGGATGGTTCTGATTGGATGTCCTGTGTGAATTGCCATGCTGCAGAATCCGCTACACCCCTAGCACTGGAGGGTGGAGGAAGCACTTTCATCTGGGCCTCCAAAGTGTTTAGGGTCACAGTTCACCAGGAGATAACGATGTAGATGTACATTCAGAATTAGCTGCAGAGATACCTGTGTAGTGCGGTGTGGAAGAGTGAGCCAGTTAGATCCCCAGTGGATGCTGTGAATCAATTACTGTATTCTGAATACAAGGTTGGCTGCAGGGGATAAACAGATGTCAGAGAATTTTTCCCTAATAAGACCCTGGTAATAGAAGAGCACTGTCAGCTTCATTTTGCATTAAAAATCTCATTTCCTCTTTATATGACCAATTTTATTAGGTCCCTAAACAAAGATATTTTGTGTAACTGTTAGGAGCATAATGTGAATGGTGTCACTAAATTTCATATTTTCAGATTTTGTCACAAAAATCAAGAGGCAAAATAGAAGTCCATGTAAAGTTGCAATTTGAGGAGGTCTAACCAAAAGGCTCTGTGTGAATCTGTTCACATGCTGCTTGGGAATGGCTGATTTTCATTTTAAATCAGAAATATAAAAAAATTTAAAGAATATAATCCTTAGTGTGTAAATTAGGCTGAAGTTTAAATTCCTCTGTGTTCATTTTTGCCCTGTCATAAGTGACCATGATATAAAATTGCCCTCACCAGACCTCAAACACTATATAACTTTTTTAGGTAATTTCATTTTTGAACCTTTTGCATTGAGAGATACCTCTGACTTGCTATAGTTCCTAACCCAAACATAAATCATCCTTAAAAGGTAATTGACACTGGGATCCTTCCCTCTACACCCTTTGGAGGCCCAAATTGATACAGAAACATCATTTTGAGGTGTCTGTTAATATCCAATTAACCTCTCCCTTCATCTGCAACTCTTCTGAAAGAAATAGAATCTCCTCCAGGCTGTGAAATGGTAGATTTTCAGCATATGGCTCCAAGAGGAGAAAGCAGAAGCAAGGGGGTGACGTGAGTTCACTTTACAGTATCTTCTATCGATTTCTCCAGAAAATATCATTGTAACATGTACTATTCTCCAGTCCTCCAGATGTGAAAACCTTTGTTTCAAACATTTAAAATTGAAGACAGTTCAAGGAGATTTTACTTTATCAGGAGAAGAAGACAAAAATAAGTCGCATGGTATTCAAGTGACATAGAGAAATAAATTCATGAATATTGGAAATTTGAGCTGATAAAGCTAGAGCTCTAGGGAGGAAAACTGTATATATCTATATCTGTATGTATATATATATATATATATATCATCTATATCTATCTATATCTATACCTATATCTATCTATATCGTCTATCTGTCTATAATCTGTTGATTTGATGTTCTTAATTTTTGTTATTGGCTATTGGTTATTTATGTAACACTAGTATGCATTCTCTGGAGTTACAAAATCATTTTGTCAAGACTACATTCCCAGAGAGAAATTTCACGCAGTGTGGAAAGGATTCCGGCAAAGCTTCAGCAGGTGGCGCTCTGCCCCTGACGAGGGTGCTCACTAAGCCATCTCCCTCGGGGTGGGTCTGTCCCCTGTTGGGTGTGCTAAGGTGAGATGAAATGTTCAAACAAAGTGAGATTGTAGTCATTGTTAAAGATTTCTGACATGTTTAAAAAGAGCAGTGGTGACCTATCAGTACCCTAACTTGGATCATTACATTCTTCCAAGCCTTTTTCAATTTCACTCTAATTTGGCATTCTTCATTTATTAGTTTAAACTTTGCACAACTATTTGCTGACTCTCTTGAATACTTCCGTGCTCCTACATAGAAGTGGACAAGGTTCTATGACTGCTTCAATCGCTTTTACGCTAATAATGTTCCAGAGGGTTTATCTCAAAGAAAATGAATGGCATTATTTACTGACCCATTGGCTCATATTAATTAGTAATACATAGATTAAGGAAGGTGAAAAGTAGATCTGCAAGATTATTGACAAACTGAGTATTGAGTCATGGAAGAATTTGAGTGGCATCAGTCTACAGGTAATAATATCTCTACAGGGCTTTGGCGTTTATTGTTCATGTTTACTCATCATAACAAAAAACTCCTTCTATATTAATAGAGTAGCTATATAAAATTAATTGATTAAAATAATTTAAGAAAAAGTTAACTAGCCACTTTGATTTTATTTGGAGGCTCCTTGGCTTTTTTTCTTTTTGGAATGGGTTACCTTGCCAAGAAAAATATAGAAAGTAAATTTTGTTTGGTCTCAAAGCAGAAAACCAGTCACCGAAGGAGTACATTGCAGGAGGAGTTTACAAGAGCAGTGAAGCATTTTTCAGTGCTGAGACTGAGTATCTCTGGAAAGATGTGCCATATCTCAAGGCCCTTGATGCCTGAGAATATATCTATCTCACATGTATGCATGGAAGTTATCAGTTGTCTAGGAATGGCATTAACAAAGTTAATGCTTGATTTATTACTATTTGTGGATTACTAAACCTGAATTGCACATTAGATAAGAAAAGTTCAAGTTTTATTTATCTGAGTTTAGAACCTATTGATTTTCCTTATTATTTCTTCGAAGATAGGAATTTCTCACATTAATTTTTCTGAGTAGAAAATTTGTATGCATTTACACAGACAGTCAAATTTAAGGTGTAAAAATTATGGTAGGTTGCCACAGGAGTTTGAAAAATAAAAGGTAATGTCACATGAATATACCCGATATTGAATTTACAATGAACATTTTGAAAACAAATCTTTCTAGTCATTTATCTTGATCTGTTCACTGGTGGGACAGATCATGATTTATGTTACTTAGAAAGGCCCATGAAGTTTACTATAAAACCCCAGGGGTTAATTCCTGATTCAGTGTAACAAAATGCCTAACATGCAGTAGGTGGGTTATAATACATCTACATTGGATATATTAATAAACAAATGATTGGGAAACTGAGTCAAAACTACTTACAAATAGAGTTGGTTTTAAAATTTGATTTAGCTAGTACCACATGGAAGCAATTGCCTATGATTTTAAAGATAATTGTTTTAAAGATAATTTATTCATACCCTAATCATTCATCCATTCATCAAATATATTTTAAAATGCCCTTACTCTTAGATAAAATGAGATAATTGGCTTTAAGAAATGCAAAGGTGAGTGAATGTAAATGGGAAGAAAGATAACTAAACAAATAACTAAACTAAACATGCAAAGGTAAATTTGATAGTAGTAAAGTTAGGGTGATCACAGCTACCTGTTCTTGTCCTTGAAGCTGAAGATGGCTTCTCGAGGGTGCTGATGTCTAAACTGAACCCAGATATGAGGTATATGTAGAGGTCAGTGGAAGAGATGAGGATTCCTAGTGCGGGACAGTGAGGGCTGATCACACAGGATGAAGAAAAGGCGGAAGGGAGCCTGGAATCCAAAGAGTTGAAGGTCGCTCAATCAGGCCATCATGGAACATTTTTAAAGTCACTTGGTATTTGCCATACACCTGAAGGTAATTATGACAGTGCAGGCAGGAGGGTGGGTAAGAGCTAATGAATTAAAATTGTGAAGAGATAAATAGCAATGATGATGTATATGTAATCTATCATGCACAGGAATTTTATTTATGTAAATATTTATTTATTTACGGTACCAGGAGTCAAACTCAGGACCTTGCACTTGCCAGGCAGGCACTTGTGCCACTGAGCTATATCCCTGGCCCTATAGGAATTTAAAGTTATGGATTTGCTTTTAATTATCCAGATATGGGAATATCAAAAAAGGGACAATTTTACAGAATGAAAAATCAACAAAAAACTAATGATTCTTTTCCACAATGTAGAAAGTAAAAAAAAAAAGGTACCACAAAAACATTAATATCATTATGGATCAAATCATAAGTTTAGAGTATAATTGACATCCATTTTATTCATGGTCATAAATTCCAAAAGAAATTAAGTTGTGTTTGATGCAAATGTGGGAAAAAACCCTCATGCTTCTCTTTTTTCTGTGGTTATGGAGATGTTAGATGTCAAATGCGTATAATGTATATGTATCTCTTCTTTTAGAGCAATGGTCAGTTTGCTGATAGAAAACAAGCATAGAGGTAACTCATACATTTTAACACTATTTGGCTGACAATGAGGTCTCTTCCCTAAGAGTGTGCTCATGTGGTCACACCTCCATCCTAGCACTGTGTCTCAATTGCCTATTAGAGTTGGCCCTAGCTACGCCTCATAGAGCTATGTCACGGGAATGGCACAGCTGATACTCATCAACAAGAGAGTGCGCTACTGGAAGAATTTAGTGAAACCATTAAGGGGTAATATGACAGTGTTTTATGTTTGATTCTACTTTATTATTGGTTTTAGGAAATAGGTGCCAACTGACTGCTTCTTGGCAGGAATAGCTACATGATTCTGGGGGCTCAGGGTAAAATGCAAATGCAGAGTTGCTTATTGCTGAGACTCGAAGCTGAGTTATGTCACCTGCAGGAAAGTGGAAGGAACTGGACAGCACCACATTAAGTAAAATAAGGCAGACTTTCTCTCATATGTGGAATTGAGACAGAGACAGAGAGACAGAGCACACAAAAGCAGAAGGGAGACTCTCAGGGAAGAGGAAAGGAATGAGGGGGGAAAGGTGGGGCTGGGAGGAAGGGATACGGGAAGTTGGAATGGTCAAGTGTGTTTATGCGTTTATAAACATACCAAAATGAAACCCAGTGTGCTATAGAATTAATATATACTCATTTTTTAAGGTACAGTGTTTTAACAGTAGAACTTTAAACCAAAACCAGAGTGTTGTGTGACCGCACAGGCTATGTATCCCTGAAGTCCTTCCTGACTCCTAGTGTGACACACGGTTAAAAAACACATTTAGGAATGATCACATGATATTAGTATCAGTTTTCAGCCTGGGGAGAAGCGCCTGAAAATCTATCCTTAAAAGAACAATGTCTTGCAGTTGGGACTCCCCTATAAACAAGGAGGGAGTAAGTTTCTTCATGCGTACAAGTGAGTGGCTGGAGGTGAGCATGAATAAAGCGCACAAGATGAGGCCTCGGTTACAGAAGCGTTTCTTTACCTTATAAAAGAACTAGTATCTCATCTCATATAAATCCTAGGCAAAGATAATTTTACCTTCAAAAGTTATGCGGATTTCAAATGAGTGTAAGGAGGCATATTTTGTGATTTCCAAACATCCACATGTATACCATTTCACATGTCAGAGAGAAAATTTCTCAACCACGAACACGCAATATATAATAAAGGCAGTTCTCATTTGTCTGATCACAAATAACAGATTTATTAGAAAAGAAGGTTATCACTTCATCTTTGCAAGCAATTTGGTTCCTCTCTGTGCTTATTGATGGGTGTTATTTTCACAACTCAGCACTAATTATTAATTTGTATTTTCAGGAGGTTACACATATAATTCTCATTATCCCCAAGAGATTTTTGCAAATCACACTAAAGAGCAGAGACTGAAATGTGCCTAGATTTCCCATCTGGCTGCACATTGCCTCATGTTACAACCTTGTGAGGAGTCCTGAGTGCTAGCTGGGCTTCTCCTTCCCATGCAAGGTACCACATTTCAGCGAGAACAGCATTCTGTTAGAGGGCACACAATGAGGAGTTGGTCCCTCGGTAGTTTTTCATCTTAGTGGCTTGGTATTAGCATCTTGAATATTTCAATGTGTGTGCAAGAAAGTTCATGGGAAGATAAAACAACAATAATGTCAGATTTATATAGTCTTACCCTGAAAGCTCTTAAACTGCTTCCAAAGCAGGACTAGACCAGATACTTATCTGAACATGTTTTTACTTTCTTACTTTTGAAAAAAAGTAGGAACATAAAGCATGAATAGCAAGTTATGTTTTTCTTTTACTGAAATAACTCTTTATCATTTAAATATGATTTTTATGATGAAAGATGAAAGCATAGTTTATTTCTTTCCTTTTATTTGATCATTAGCACCTAGAACAGGAAGGTATTCTTCTCTGCTAGTTGGCTTCATGCTATTATTTTCTAAAATCAGTGTAGAGTTTTAGACAATTGGGATAATATCTGGAAGCCAATAAAATGAATATTTTTCTATTTAATTAAATTCAACAAACAATTATTGGAACTTACTATGGCTAAAGTATGCATCAGGTATCTTAAGAATTCCAAGGTAAGCAAAGTGTGTAGCCGTACCTAAGGCATTTATGATTCACCAAGCGGGAGGTTCTCGACAGAGAACTTATCCACAGGCCAAGCATATAAAGTGTCATTGGAGAAGAACAGCACAAGTGACAAGGACAAGCAAGGAGAGGGTGCTTCCTGGGAGATGTGACTCTTATGTGCCAAAAGACAAGTAGGTGTTCAAAAGCTCATTGCAGACAAAGAAATGAGTCTAAAGGAAGAGTACAGAACTACTAATTTCTGTTGGTTTGTTGAAAGGAACAGGTAGTGAGTGCTTAAATTTTTTTGACCAATTTTACATGCGTATGTATGGTGATCTGAGTAACTACTTTGAAGACAACAATACGCACTATAACAACCAGTGTTGAATTCCCATCTTGTTTTTTGAAATTGTGTATCATTTCTAATGATTTTTAAAATTCTCTTTAAAATAAAAAATTTTAAAAATAAAAAGTATAGAAGGAGGACAATATAGATGATTTGGGAAATTATGAGCAAGTTACTGGCTTTGAGAGTGTGGTAGAAGAGCAAAGAGACAAATGCATCAACGGACACAATATGCTTTGCTAATTTATTTTGAATATAATGTTGAAAGTGTATGACGTGAGACCCAAAGTTATATAAACTGCATGCTAGGGAGGTGACAATGTCAGAACTGTGCAAGAAGGAGAGGGTAATGGTGGTGGTGGTGATGCTGATGGAATTAACAAACAGCTAAACCATGTCAATCAGACATACTTGCACAAAAAGATAAAAATGACATCACTCAGTTGTCTGCTCATAGCAATTTAAATTTTATTAAACTAGTTTCTTCAATAAAACACAAACTTACCATTTTAACTACCACTTCCAGGAAGAGATAAATTGCAGCATAAATACTGTGCAAAAAATCAAGAATTCTAAATTAGTGGACTTTAATGGATTTGAAAAATTAACAGACTTTTGATATACTTATGAGTGACTCAAGCACTTCAATAAATGCTGTCTTGATCTGCAGTGATCAGATTATTCTGGAAATAAAACAGAAAATTTTTTCACTTATGAGAATGGAGACCATCTCTAACTCATAAACCAGCTTATCAATGAAAATACCCTATATCTCTATCACTGAAACAAATAATTGTTACACAAATCTTTCTTCATGGATTCCAAAATCCTCCAGTACATGCTGAATTGTGCAAGCTTCGTGATTACTCGTATCAAGCCAGAATTTCTGGCTTTTGACCTGTTGTTTCATTTTCTTCTTCAAATCTTATTCCTTGAGGCTTCCCTACCCTCTGTGGTTTTGCATCTTTTCTCCTGAGTATATAGAGAACCTATTTGTTTGGTTACTCAGACTGAAGCTTCAGACCAAGGAATTGGAAGTTGCTGCCTCTTGACAGCTTGTGCTTTATTCTTCCATCATAAAAAGGATCCTAAGTAAAGAACACTAGCAGTGACTTGTGTAGCTTCTGGGCATTTTTTTGTTCTTGTGATCTAAAGTCCACTTATTGTGTTTTCTGTTATTTGGAGGTCATCAAACTTTGATCACTAGGGGGGAGTGTGGGGTTTTGCCTTGATCTTTGAGATCACACTAGAGACTGATTTTTAAAAACACATATGAAAGGTTTATTTTGAAATAAGAAAAGCCATAATTAATCTGTACCAGTGTAAATGTTTAAGAATGGGTGAAATTGAAAACAGTACTAATTGAGATTAATTTGTAAAGGGAGATAGCAACGCTCACTAGGAGTGGTACCCAAACTCCTCAAACTCGTTCGGCTGTGTTATGAAACATAGTGTTGCTCCTTCCTTTCCTACATCCACCGACAAAATGCACAAGCCTACTGTTGTGCTATCACATATAAACATGGTACAGAGGTGGTGGGAAGGGTCATCCATTGTACTATGTGTCAATTTACCCCCCATTTACGCCATGGTACAACCATACTGGAAAAATTAAATATCTACCTTTATAAATGACAGTATGATTATTTGTGAAAATGTAATTGAGTTTACTTCCCAATAAATAGAGCTGACAAGTTATTTTACTCATTTGAATTACAGAGTATGTCTCTGGAAAAGATTCTACAGGTCACAATGAAATCTTGGTATCATAGTCTTTCACACTTACTTACCCAAGGTCACTAGAGCAAAAGAAAGGTTTTTATAATATTTACCTCCTGACATCAGCTCAACACTTCCTTCTATTCTAATCTGTGTTATTATGTATTTTACAAACTCACTGTCAAATAATCTAATGTCAGAGAAAGATTTTGTTCTATTATTTATATTGCTACTTTTAATTATATAGATAGAATTAACACATGCTTTCCAAGTCTAGCTCAATTCCTTTATGTTGAATAAATTCCTACTTTGTGGGTGGATGGTTTCTGAGAGTAAACAAGAATCAAGACCATTTAAAATATGGGAAGATATAGGCTACATGAAATTTTAAAGACACAATTTTCTTTTACTTTCATATTGAAATTTGTAGTTTTATGTTTATCTCTTTCTCCATATCCCTCCAATTCTTCTTTTCTTTTTCTTCTCTTTTCTTTCTCTAGCAAATAGAGGTAAACAATCTAAACAAACTATTAAAAATAATCATATATATTTTTATGAATCATATATTTTTGAGATGAAAGCAAACTTAAAGAATTCAAAGTATGACACAGTCTGCAACTTTCACATTTTCTGCCATCTCTAAAGAATGGTTTTTTTCTTCCCTAGGTGTCAGCACTGCCTAAGAAACTTATTCATTCATATATGCATTTAATCACTTGTGAACAAAGTAAATAATGGTTGTATAAATAAAATGTTGCATCTAATCCAAGTAGAACTTGAAAGAAAATATAAAACGCTAGTAGTCCTTGGCCTCTAAGACTTAGTAGTGTTACCAGAAAAAGATGTGCTCAAATTAAAGTATAAGGAGAAAGATACAATTAAAATTAAATACATCATACATGTCCTAATCACTAAGAAGTCATAAAGTGGGTGGACCTTGAAACAGGATTAGAATATGGTAAGTGGAGAAGTGAAGAGAAGCTGATTGTAGGCATGCACAAAGCCGGGAAGCTGATACATGAGTCAGGCTTGAGGAACCGTGAGCTGGCCAATCTGATCTCAGTGGACAATTTGGAGGAGACTAGATGAAGTTAGTTTTGAGCAAAAATAGAAACCTTGAATTCAACAAGAAACAATATGGATTTCACTCTGATGGATAAGTAACTTTCAGAATGTTTCTCTGAGCTCCAATACCTGTTATAATGAAGATCTATAGTTGGAACGTGGTAGAACCCTACAAACATTATCCTGTTCCTGAGGATTTACATGCACCTCTGGACACATTAAAAGTCTGAGAGCATTTGCTATTAAAAATGTCATCTGAAGACTGAGGGTGTCACTCAGTGGTAGAGCATTTGCTTAGCAAATTCTGGCCGTGGGTTAAATGTCTAGCACCAGTAAAAAAATCCACCTGACCACATCCAATTTACTCCTCTCTGGCTATTTTTATCTCAAAAATTTTAGTTGTGCCTAAACTAAACTAAAAATTTTAGTTGAGCCTAAACTGCAGTATGACATACCCAATGAGAAATATTTCTCAAAAAATGTGGATATTTAGGCAGAAAAACGAAAGGCACCATTTAGGTAGGAAAGTGGTAAGTTGAATTTCTCTTTTAGAAAGGTAAAAATGAAAGTTATATAAATTCAAATAACTTCTGTCCAATTAAGAAGAGACTGGGATTACAATCTGTCCAATTTTTTTCTAATGAGTTGTTTTCTATGGTGCTTACCATTTTAACACTTGGGTTACTAGATTTTATTGTTTTAGGCACTATCAAATATGGTAAATCATTATAATGTTCAACAAGTTTGACAAGATTTTCCCACCAGAATTTGTAAAGTGATGAGTTGCTTCAAATATTAACATGCTTAATAAATATTGAATGACCTCCTATAGCAAAAACAAAACTTATTTACAAAGCAAAAGAAAATAAGCAAAACACAAATGTAATAATCTAGCTTCTGATTGATGAAAGTTAAAATGAGCAAATAAGAGTCTTTGGGCTTTGTGTAATAATTGAAATCAGTTAAACCAATTTTGTTATGTTTATTGTGTTGTTTTGAATAAGATGTTTAGTCATGTCTGGTAATTATGCCTAAATTGAATTTTAAAAGAGAATCTGTAATTTGTAAAATCGGGATTGTACAAGAACAAAAATTTTTCCCAAGAAAAGGGTTTTCTGAGCCTGACTCACTTGATACTTAGTTCCTTGTGGGAGTTTTGCATCAGGTTGAGAGGCACAGAGAATTGCTCTCCTGAAAGCTTCTAAATCACAAATATCACTTACACAATACCTAGCAATGTCAACATAATGCTAGAGTAAGAACCCTCCCATAACAGACAGTTTTCCTGAAGTCTAGCAGAGAAAGCACAAGCACGAGTAGACACTAAAAATAAAACCTGCTTCATAGCAATAACTCAAGGGACGTCAAGCCTCTGAGTGATCTAATGGCTTTTGAAAATATTTGTTTCATCATTCTTCAGGAAAAACTCCTTACTTTTCATTGATATAGTGACATGTATGACATAAACATATTTTGTATGTGTATACTGCAAACCATGGAATGGTTAAATCAAGCTAACGTTTTACAGATTGAAATTATTAAAGTTATCATTAGTACCTTACATTCAACCAGGGAGAGGAGAAATCTATATTCACACAAACACAAACACATGCACACAGGCCAGAAAAGTGCTTTACAAAAGGGTTCTGAGTGTTCTATGAGCCGTGAAAGTAAGGAACATAGGACGAAGGGAGAGTGGAAAAGTCAAAACTTTTATCCAATGATGAGAAAGATCTAGAGGAATTAATATGAAAGTGAATGAATTCTGGTGCAACAAAATTTTGTAAAATCAATAGTTACTTCATCTATTTCACCAGATCTCTCTCTCTCTCTCTCTCTCTCTCTATATATATATATATAGAATATATATATATATATATATATTTGAAAAATCTGAAATCTATAGCTATCTAAGGGCAGCCTGAAATTCTCATGCAAGAGCCAAAATCTCAATTCTCTCTCTAAAGATTTGACTAAATCCTAAAGGGCCTTAAACTAATGATCTGAGGCTCATACAGATTTTTCCAGAATCATATCCTTTAGATAAAGTCAGGTTTAATTTTAGATGCTGATCACATGTACAAAACATCTGAAAAGCAATAACCATATTAGAGTTTGGGTACTATAACCCAGTCACATTGACATATTAAAGTGGCTCATGATACAGTTGAAAGCTGAATTAGTTACATTGCTCATTTTGTCTTGTCTAGGTACGTATTTGCTCATAAATTTCTAATATTTTGTATTAAGTATATAACATTGTTTTAAATATCTTATTAGATAGTAAGTATTTCCAAAGTTTTAGATATGTACAATGGTAAACAGAATATTATAAATAAATAAATGTTATGAGAATAAACTTGGCATGATGATGTATGCCCGTAATCCAAGCACTCTGGGAGGCTGAGGCAGGAGAATTAAAAGTTCCAGCCCAACCTGGGCAACCTAGTGATTTAGCAAAATCCTGTTGAAAGATGAACGAAAGAAAGAAAGAAAGAAAGAAAGAAAGAAAGAAAGAAAGAAAGAAAGAAAGGAAAGAGTGGAGAAATGAGACAGAGGGAAAAGAAAGCAAAAATAAAAACAAAAGAAAAGAAAGATGTAAAAGTTGTTTTCAAAAAATAAAGCCCCTCTTCATTTTCTCCCAGTATAATACTTTGCAGATATAACTGCATACCTACTTCTGCCTTTAATTATTTTACTGCCATGCTCTATTTACTAATACATTCATTACCACTTATTGAACCAGCATTGAACAATAGGTAGGATAATCAATACTACCAGTCTACTTTTCCTTCTTTCTCTTTCCCTATTGACATCCTTACTGCATAGTTTTGTCAGATACATATTTACTTTCTATTATCAAAATTGAATGCATTAAAATTACAGTTTGCAACCATAATTAGATCTCCTGTACTTGGTGTGTAAGTCAGATTTCCATCACCATAAAAATACATCTGAAGTCATTAACTTATAAAGAGAACAAGTTTATTTTGTCTCACAAGTTTGAAGTTTCCAGTCCAAGATTAAGCAGCCCCATTGTTTTGGGCCTAGGATATGGTAGCACATCATGGTGGGAGCACATAGTGAACAAAAGCTGCTTACCTCATGACCTGGAGGGAAAAGAGAAGGAGGAAGAGGCTGGGATCTCCTAATGCCCTTTTGAGGGCACAGTCCTAAGACCTCCCACAATACCCCTGTTCCTAACGGGCTGCAGTGGTTGGGAATCACGCCTTTAACACATAGGCTTTTGGAAGGCATTCAGCATCCATATTACAGCACCTGATCTATAGCTCATTCTGAAAGTAGAAAGTCAATTAATTACATTAAGTCCTAGCTACAGTTACTATTAAGTAATTAACTACAATGACTCAAGTGAATCAAGTAAAGTTATTTGATTTAACAGGATTGTATTATACAGTGTTCTCTTCAAAGCTTAAAGGTAAGCTAGGATTTCTCAACAAATACATTACCAGCATGCCTGGCTCTCTTGATGGTGAAGGGAGCCAGTGACACGGCTGGGTGGTTTTCCTTACCCACATCCTGAATTGCTCAATATCGTGTCACACTGTAGTTTGCTTCTAGTGTACACCTACACATTTCCCATGGAATTTTGTCTTATAGTTTCTAATTGCTTATCAGGTTTTTATTTTTTGTAAGAAAAAACCCTCATAATTTCTTGCCCTTATTACTAAAGTTTTTAAGTTATTATTTACTCTAATTTGTAATTAATGGATTTCAATCTGCCTTAACATATTTTTGGAAATCGTTGTCAAAGTTTTCATATGGACTGATGGTTTTCCAAGTTTGATGGCCAGTTATCACTTTGGGGATTTTATTTTTTACATCTGATTAATTCCATTGTTTACCATGTCCTATTATGCCTTTCTTTCTTTTCTTCTGTTTTTTTACAGGAGTACTTATCAAGTGAATATTTCAGAATGGGTAATTGGTAGATAATTACCCTGAGCCATTAGATATCTCAAATTGCTTTAAAATCTTTTTATTTTATGAAAAAATAAAACAAAATTTCATAATCCATTAATAATATATATCTAAAAAGGTTTTACTTATCCTTCACATTGACATACTAGATTTAAGATCTGTATTAATTTGTCATTGGAACAAATAGCCATAGTTTGGTTGGCCTAAACAGCACAAAGTTATTCACCCGCAGAAGTCCAACTTGGATCTCAGCAGAATAAAAACAAGGCATAAACAGGAATGATTTATTTTGCTTCCTTGTTCATTCAGGTTTTTGGAGGAATTCAGCTCCTTGTCCCTGTAGTATGGAAGTCCCCAGTTACTGGTTGGTTGTAAAGGGAGGGCAATTCCAGTTTTCCCGAGACTGCTGCACTCTTTGGCTCCTGAGTACCTTCCTCCAAATTCAAATTTGATGGAGAAAATGCACCAGTTTCATTTCTCTTGATCCTCTATTATTACATCTCTTGCTGTCACAGCCAGGAAAAGTTCTCCTTAAAAAGTGGATCCCAAGTGATAATCTAACTCCTCTCTCTCTCTCTCTCTCTCTGACTCTCTCTCTTTGACCCTCTCTCTCCCCTCTCTGTGTCTCTGTGTCTCTCTCTTTCTACTCTCTCTCTCCTTCTCTCTCTCTTTTTCTCTCTCTCTCCCTCTCTCTCTCTTTTTCTCCACAACCTTAATATCTGTCCCTTCTGCTACATACAGTCATATTTTACAGTCATATATTCACAGGTTTTTGAGGATTAGGTAGCGAGCATCTTTAGAGGCTACTATTCTGCTTAAGTTAAAATTTTTCTTTAAATTTTAATAAGCATTGCTCTTTTTTCTTTTACTCTCAAGTATTATTGATAATGAAATTTATGCCAGCTTATTTTCTCTTTTGGTAACTTATCTCTCTAACAGATTTAAGAGATTATCTTTATCCTTTTATTTAGACATCCAATACTCTAGTTGTGGTTTTTCTTCAACTCTTCCCATTTGACCATCCAAAAGACCCTAGCAATATAACCTCTCAGGTCTATGTTGAGGTCAGGAAAATGTTCTTTGGCTGTTTTGGAAGAATGACCTGCATGCTTTTCATCTCTACTCTTAGGTGCACGCCTAAGGCACATAGTAAATATTTGAGTGAGAGACGATAAGGTTGGGCTTGTACCTTTGCTGTGAAGAACACAAGGAAACTGAGAAAGTGTATACATTAAGAAGAGAAGAAACCAGAGGAAGAAACAAGGAAGACTGTACTACTTTCCTGGAAAGCTGAACAGAAGCAAAGAAAGAACGTGCTATTTTGGAAAGTGGTGACACTAAGCAACAAATTGCTGATGGAATTCTATGGAACAAAGTCTGATGGAATTCTATGCTCTACAACCCCCGAATCTCTCCCTGAATTATAGAACTCTACTTGATTTTTAAGAACTGCAGACATTTCCTAGGCCTGCTAAAAAGAGATTTTCTAAGGCTGCATAATATGAAATCACACTGCAACCCATAAATTACTCTTTAGATTAGAGTGTTTAGATTGCTATTTAGATAGTTAAATTGATGACTATTATATCAGAATGCTTTCTTCCTTTCAAAAAGACTCGTACTTTTATGAAATGCAAACCAAACTTTAAGGAGTCCTGATCTTTTTTTCTCTCTGCATTTTCTTATCTTGTTATTTCTATTGGATTCTGAGGTATTTACAGTGTGCTTTATCAATAAGATTTATACAGAGGACCAAGAAAGGGAATAATTGGAACTTAGAGTCTATCTCCAAAAGAGGAAAAACATTTAGAGAGTTTTTGCTCAATTGAAAACCTTGAAAGACAAAAGATTGCAAATGAAAATATCCTTCTTTTAGATGCCCTCTGCGCATGGAAAATCATGGAAGCTCCATGTGGCTGGGACTGGATAACGAGCTCTCAGAACTCTCTCCCCAGGATGGTGTTAGGCAGTTCCTACCACCTCGACGAATGAATATTTTTGGAACATAGGCCACAGATAAATACTTTTATCCAGAGTCAGTTTTCTTGTTCTGGTGATTACAATAGCAAGGTAGGGAAAAATAAATAGGGCCTCCTGTACAAACTAACGTTGTAATGAAGATCTAAATTTGCTCGTTATCCCTTGAAACAGTAGTTAGGAGGTACAGAGGGGACAGGCTATTGCTGCTCTTTTGCGAACTCTGCAAGGAGAAGGAAGCAATTTGAATAAAATATCTGACAAATAAACTGTTGGGAATTTGTCAGGAGTGTGTTGCTTGTCTCCACAGGAAGTCTGTGAGAAGAGCTGAAGGCCTGTAATGATGAGGAAGTCTTTGCCTGAGTCTTGGGTACATCCAGCACCGGGAAATCTCCTCCACGGCTCTATATTTGCCTGTCTGTGAAGCCCCATGTAGCCGCTGCTGACCTTTCCAGGCCAGTCATGTGCTCAAACCTAAAAGAATTCGACCAGGCTATTTAACATGAGGTCTATTTCCCTGTCTGATTCATACTTACCTTTGCACCTAGATTTGGAGACTTGTGTGATTTATGTGTACACAAATTATTTATTTTCAAATATACCTGTGTTCTTCCCTTACCATAAAGAATTCTATGTGAAAAAAGCCATTGTTTAGAAATCTGCCTTTACAAACAACTATGAAAACAGCTTACTATTTTTAAGGTTACATTTTAAATTTAAAAACCTCCATTTCTCAAGTAAGTCAATTCATAACTTAGAATCTTTTAAACCATATATATGTTAAGAGCTTATTGTGATTGTTGAGTAAAAATATAAATATTTGCATAAAAATAACTGAGAAAACATTTAAATTGATTTAAAATGTCTTATAGTCTTAAGGTCAAAAGTTGAAAGGTCTATATACTTAAATAGTCCATAAGAAATTGCAGGAAGGGAGGTTATCACATACCATACAATAAAATAAATGTATTTTCTAAATGAATGATCAGATTGGAGTTTGTTCATAGGGAATAGTTATTCCTTTGCTATTGTCAAGAAAGCAAAAGCAACAAACTCTGGTGAGGATGTAGAGAAAGAAAATATTTCCTCTTGCTGGTGGGTATCTAAATTAGTATAGCCATCATGGAGAACAGTATGGGAGTTCCTCAAAAAATGAACATTAGATCCCTCAGATAAGCCACCTTTTGAATTTGATGTGTTATCTCCTTTGGATAGTTCTCCTGTATGTCATTTGCTTTCATTCAAGAGGCAGGTGACAGTGTTTAAGTATTGTGATGCCAAAAGGGCCTAATGTATTTGATTCACTTGCTGTATGCCTCATTTAGCCTTAAATTGCAATATACTCCACAAGCAACTTACATAATGTCATTGCATAGTGACACTTGAAGCAAAAAAGATTTGCGCCAAATCAATGGACATTCAGCTACCTGAAGAAGTGTGCAAAATCTACACAGGTTATGCTTTAGTATTTTGGTGGTATGCTAAAGCCATTTTACAGATACTGTGCTAAACAAAATGTGATGCACAAACATACATAGATTAGAATAAAATAATGCAAATCTTATCTTATTGGTCTTGTTATGAGATGATATGTCCTTCAATTTCATTTTCGTATGTGCGTGCATCTGGGGCCTCTGTCTCAGGGCCCATGGTTGAGGCATTACAGGCACTGGCCATTGCTGTGCATAAGCATTTTTGAAGAAATACAAAGCAAATCCCTTCCTTTTCATTTATGGCAGGGGCTTATAAGGCCACTGTGTCACATATGCTTCCAATTAATCTCCTGCTAGGCTATCTGATTGAATTGTACAATCACTGAAATGTTTTAAAGGCTTAAATAATCTGTGACATAGCCATAGGTTAAACACTGTTGAACCATCTGACTTGTAATATGTGTTTAACATAAACAAATCATTTCACAGACACAAGCATGGCTAATAGGGTGCCATGACAGGAAGGCAGATGCCTTTGTCTTATTTTGTCCTTACACCCAAAATATTATAGGGCTTATTTTTAATATTAAAAATAAGGTACCGGGGGAAATTTCCATTTATTACAGTATAGACAAACAATCTGAATAATTCAGGCTAAGTATACAGAGAACAAAGTGAGGTTCATATTTTATAAGTATTCATGATTAATGTGGGTAAGCAGATAGATAATTCAGAAACTACACTACCCCTGCATGGTTCAGTTTGTTAGACTAGCGAGAACCAATTTACCGGATAATTTTGACATCTTCACCACTAAGTATAGAACCAAAGAGGAGAAATATCTTCTTATTTTTAGCTTAATTCAGGTCTTGATTACAATTTGATGATGTGAGATTGTACGGACTCAGTCACAAAAGGAGGTTATTCACAGTCTCCAAATTCCTGCTGTGCATTTTAGGTATGGCGTCACTCTTGCCCCCTGTTATTCTCATATTCTGGCTTTTGCCCTTGGTACAGACAGTGCTCATGAGAGCTGGTACCTAGGCCTTAGCTCCCTGTGATTTCATCCAATTAGGTGAGTCTAGCACCTCAAGAAACTCTCACTCAGAAGGCAGTAGATCTTCCTATATCAGGAAATGAACGATTTCCTTTGAAAGGACATTCTAAAAAAAAAGAGTTGTTTTATCATTATAATCCTGGCAGGGAAGGAAATAACAGAGTGGCACCTAAGATTTTGGTAAAATTTTTAAAATCTCTGTCCTTCTAGTTACCTCTACTGCTTTCTTTTTTCTTATGAAATCTCTTTAAACGGTTTTAAAAGCCAGTCATACAGAGAAAGGACCATAAGAAATCATGCGTGCAGAACATTCAACAGAAAGGGTCAGTGGCTTAGTCACTTTTCTCTTGTTGCTCAGACAAAATACCTGACACCCAAAGTTAAAGGAAGAAAGGTTTATTTAGTTCACAGTCTGTAGAGGTTTCAGTCCATAATCAGCTGGCTCCAAGGCAGGGTGGCCTGGCAGACAGGCTAGGCAGAGGAGAAACAGTGAACGGCAGCAGAAGACAGCAAAACAAGCTCTTTCTATCCCAGAAGTATCCCATCCCCATCCAGGCTACTTAGGGTAGGCAGTACTCACACCCTGGACCCCAGTGCCCTCCATCCTGGCAGGAATCAGTTTCAGCATCCACGTGCTAGATCCAGCCACCTCTGAAAAAACCCCACCTATGACCACATGAGGCTGTGGGGAAACATCTAGACACAAGCCATAACAGTCAGGGTAATGAACGTTGTTCTCAAGTTCAAGTTTTGCATTACGTTTGCAGCGTATCAATGGGCAGTCGTCTCAGATGGAAAATGTGGCTTTTCACAAGCCCTCAAGCCTACAGTGGTCTTCTTCCAGAGTCTTTCAAGTTTCACAAGTTTCTCTTCTTTCACCCAGTTGCAATCAATTGAGCCATGTTGATCAGCAGATAGGGACACGGATCATATGCACCTGTGTGATAAGAAGCTAAATGAACCAACATTGAGCTCTAATAGAAATGTTGGGAGCTACTGAAAGTCAATGGATTGGAGCCTGGGAGATAAATGTTTCAATTGATAGCAGGCAGCATATTTCCTTGCTGAATACTCTGTTCAGGTACATGGAATCACTGACTGACATATACACAGAGTATATAGATGCTCTATTATTACATAGAAAGACAAACTGCAAAAGTTATTCTTTATTTCTTAGACTTGTTATAAATACACACATGGATACCAGAAATAAATATTTTACTAAAATTTTATTTCATTAATTCAAATGTTTACCAAGAGCCTTTTTCATTCATTCATTTACTCCATATTTGTGCTATTCAGAACTGAATGAGCCACACGCTCTAAAATGCTCTACAAAGACATCAAGCTACAACCCGTTATTACTCCCAGGCGGAGCTGGCTTCATTGGGGGAGGGAATTGGCACAGTCCCACAGTGCCCATATTAAAAAGGCGTTCACACCGCTTAGCTCTGCATTGTCACGGTCTGGAGATTCTTGTAATTCTTTTTTTTTTTAAACATAGGGACTTGTATTTTAATTTTCCAGTAAAGTCCACAAATTATGTAGCTGAATCTGCTCTGAGTCAGGATGAGGCGGTGTCAGGTAAGGTTGTGTGAATCTCAAAGTGAACCAGAGTCCCAGCATTCTTTTAAAAGGCAGAGGGTACTAAGAATGTAGATGAGCAGTCCACTGGGTTTTTTCAAATCTCAGTATTCAGAAAGTGTATGCATTGGGATTTAGCTCTTGGGCAAGGAGGATATGAGAGCTGAGCACCAGAAAGGCGGAAGAGATTCTCACCCAAGGAAAATCTAAACTCCCCAATATGTGATTTCAGAAATTTAAAAATTTAAAGTATAAAAAACCCTGAATCATATATAAAAGGCATTGTCTCTGAAGCCATTCCTTACCCCTACTTTTATTTATTTTATCTTTAAATGTTTGCTACTATATTATGCTAACTTCTAGACCTCATTCACATATAGAAAAAAATACATAGATTTCCTCACCTATCATCTAGCTTCAACACTTAGCAATGTTTTGGCAATCTTCTATTCATTTGTCTATTTTTATTGAAGTAATTTAATTTAATTCAAATTTTTATATTTCAGCCATAAATATTACAGTGTAAAAGTTCAAAATTTATTAAAACTATTATCCTGTCAATAACTTTAGTCTCTTCATATATCACTTCAATTTTAATTTGAACACAGAAGTGAGATCATTAGTACTTGCTTTGTTGTACCTGCTTTATTTTACTTAGTTTAATATCCTTGCGGTTCATCTACATTATCACAAACGATAGAATTTTTTTCTTTTTCTGTCTTTTCATGTGTATATGCTTGTGTATGAGTCTGGATATCATTTTTTATCCATTCTTCTGTCAATGATGGGCTCTTGGGATGTTTCATATTTTGAACATTACAAATAAAGCTGAAATATGCACTATCCCACATACTGATTTCATTACCTTTAGATATATATTCAAAAGAAAGATTGTTGATTATCTGGTAGCTTTATGTTTAATATTTGAGGAATTTCTCTAATGTTTTCATAATGGCTGCAAAAATTTATATTCCCAACAATAGTAGGCAAGGGTTCCTTTTTCTCCATATCCTCATCAACATCATTTTCTTTTAATAATAAACATTATAAAAGGCATGAGATGGTATGTCATTATAGTTTTGATTGGTATTTCCTTCATTCTTAGTGATGTCAAATAATTTTCACATACCTATTGGCCATTTGTATGTCTTGTTTTTAAAAATGGTTGTTCAGACCCATCATGCATTTTGTAGTCAGGTTTTTGTATTCTTGCTTCTGAGTTATTTGAGCTCCTTATATATTTTGGATACCAATCCTTTATCAGATGTATGGTTGGCCAATATTTTCTATGACTCCATAGGCTATCTCTGCACTCTGTTGATGGCTTCCTTTGATATGCAGAAGCTTTTAATTTGATGTAGTCTCATTTTATCTATTTCTGGTTTTGTTGGTTGGACTTTTAGGGTTAGGGTCAAGAAATCATTGCACAGACTATTTCCATGAAGTGTTACTGCTAGGTTTTCTGCAAATATCTTTAGCATTTCAGGCCTTATGTTTGTGTCTCTGATTCATGTGGCACTATTTTTGTACGTGATATGTGATAAGAGTCCAGTATTATTTTTTTACATGTGAACATCTAGTTTTCTGGTTATTTATTACAGAGATGGTTCTTTCCCAAGTGTGTGTTAGGCACTTTTGTTGATTAGCTGACTATTCATTTTTGGGTTTATTTCTGTTCCTTTTATCCTATTCCTTTGTTTAATGTGTCTGTTTTTAAGGTAGTACCATGCTTCTTTGATTTTTAATGTTTTGTAGTTTATTTTGAAGCCAGATAGTATGATGTCTCTGGCTCTGTTCACTTTGCTCAAAATAGCTTTGGTCATTCAGAGTCTTTAGTGAGTCTACATGTATTTTACAATTTTTTTATTTCTGTGAAAAATATCATTGGAATTTTGATAAAGTTTCCATAGAATCTGTAGATTTCTTTCCGTAGTAGAGGCATTTTAATATCAACTCTTCAAGTCTATGTATATAAGATTTCATTCTATATACTACATGTGCCTCTATTTCTTTCATCAATAATTTATGGTTTTCAATATGCTGATATTTTATTTCCTTGCTTAGTTTATTTTATCTCATTACATTTTATTGATCCTATTTTTCCAGTTATTTTTATTAATACATATTTGTTATTATAAATAGGATTATCTTCTCAGCTTCCTGTCTGGATAGTTCATTATTGGTGTATAGAAATACCATTGATTTTTAAATGTTGATTTTTTTATCCTGAAACTTTAATGAATTCATTTTTCAGTTCTAGAAGATGTGTATGTGTAATCTTCAGATTTATCTGTATGCAAGAGAAGTTAGTCAGCAAACAGACAATATCAGTTTTTCCTTTCCCTTTGTATGTCTTTTATATCTTTCCAAAATTTTTTAAGTAGGACTTCTAGCATTAAGGGAAATAGTAAGATGAGTAGCCATGTGCTGTTTTTGATTCTAGAGGAAAAGCTTTTAACTATTCACCGTGGTCTATGATGTTACCTATATCTTGTAATAAATATTTTGAGGTACATTCCTTCTATTCCTAATTCATTTGAAGTTTTTTAAAAATTTACTTTAAAAATAGAAGAAGGAAAGCATATTAACAAACAGACATCCATTTACAAAATCGCATAAGAACAATACAAGCAATAGAGGGTTACAGATAAAGTGGTAGGAAATTAACAATGGTTGTTGTATTACATATTGATATCTTCAAAGTGGTTTCTCAGGAAAACAGAGACATGCAAGATTGATCAAATAAGTAATCATTAACTGTTCCTTTCAGTAAAGTGATAGAAGTCAGTAGTACAAGTATGTTAGCCATCCTGTATATACATACTTAATTTCCCCTTCTTTCTTTTCTCTTTTCCTTCACCCCAGTTGCTTTTTACTTTTAAGCATTTTCCTTTCATTTTAAAATATTTGTCATGCCTCTTAATTTTTATTTACTCTTTCAGGTTCTTACACTAGTGAGACAATACATTGCTTACACATGCAGGTCTGGTTTATGTCACTTATGAGTATGGTCTCTAGGTATGACCATTTACTTGTAAAAGCCTCGAGTTTATCTTTCTTTACAGCTGAGTAATATTCCATTATATAAAAGTACCACAATTTTTTTATCCATTTCTCAGTGGATGGACATTTGGGTTGCTTGCACAATTTAGCAATTACAAATTGAGCTACTATACACATGGTTGCACATATATCGCTGTGAGTGATATGATGTTTTCAAATCTTCTGGGAAAATACCCGGATGGGGAATAGCTGGGTTGAATGGGACCTCTAGACCTAGTTTGCTGAGGAATCTCCAAACTGATTTCCACAGTGGTTTCACCAGTCTGCATTCCCACCAGCAGTGGAGAAGAATTCCTATTTCTCCACAGCTTTGCCAGCATTTGTTATTGGTTGATTTCTTCATGATAGCCATTCTCACTGGGGTAAAATGAAATCTCTATGTTGTTTTAATTTGCATTTCTCGAATGACTAATGATGTTGAACATTTTCTCATGTATTTATTTGCCATTTGTATTTCTTTATCTGAGAAGTGTGTATTCATCTCACATGCCCATGTTTGGATTGGGTCTTTGAATTTGGGGGCGGGGGGCTGATGTTTTTTAATTCTTTGTATGTTCTAGATAGAAGCCCTTTGCTGAGGGACAGTCAGCTAAATTTTTTTCCCTATTTATGGGTGTTCTTTTTACTCTGCTGGTCATTTCTTTAGATGTGCAGAAACTTTTTCAGTAGGATGAGATCCCAGTTGTTGATTCTTTGAAGTATTTCCCTTGTGGTTTGGTTTTCATTCATGAACTCTCTGCCTACCCCAATGTCGTCAAGATTTTTACCTACTTTCTCTTCCAATAGGTTTCATGTTTCTGTTTTAATATTGAGATCTGTGATCCATTTTGACTTTAATTTGGTGCATGGTGATAGACTTGGTTCTATTTTCAGTCTTTGGCAGGTGGCAAGCTAATTATTCCAGCACCATTTATTAAAGAGGCTATCTTTCTTCCAGTGAGTTTGTTTGGACCCTTTGTCAAAGATTAGGTGGCTGAGTGTGTTTTTGGTTGTGGCTGTTTCTTCCAGTCTGTTCCATTGATCCTCAGGTCTGTTTTTTTAGCCAGTACCAGATTGATTTTATTACAGTAGCTTTGTAGTATAATTTCAGGTCAGGGATTGTGATTCCACCTGACTTGTCCTTGTTGCCAGGATTGATTTTGCTTTTCTGTGTCTCTTCTGGTTCCAGATGAATTTAAGGATTGTTTTTTTCTAGATCTGTGAGGTATACTAACGGTAGTTTAATGAGAATTGCATTGAATCTGTACAATAATTTTGTACAGATTCACAATGTTGATTCTTCCTATCCATGAGCAAGGAATGTTTTTCCACTTATTGAAATCCTCTTCAATCTCTTTTTTCAGAGTACTGTAGTTCTTAATGAATAGATCTTTTACTTCTTTTGGTAGATTGATTCCTAAATATTTCAATTTCTTGGAAGCTATTTTACCACAAAAGAATATTGAATCTTGTCAAATGTTTTTCCCACACCTATCCAGATTATAATTTAGTTTAGTCATTAATTTTGTTTATATGGTGTATCAGATTATAGGTTCATATATGTTGAACCACTTTTGAATTTCAGGCATGAATTTCACTTGAAAGAGTCTTTTAATATACTATCAAATACCATTTACTAGTATTTTGTGGAGACTTCCTACATTTATATTCATTAAGAGTACAGCCCTGTAGTTTTCTTTTCTCAAAGAGTTCTTTTCTGGCTTGGTGTAGGGTAATGATGGCCTTGTAAATGAGTTTGGAAGTATTCCTTTCTCTTTAATTTTGTGGCAAAGTTTGATAAGGATATTAGTTCTTCATTATATGTTCAGTACAATTCAGGCATGAAGCCATCAGGTGTTCATCATTTTGTCACAAGGGAATTTTTATTGTTAACTCAATTTCCTTCCTGAGATTTTCTTTTTCTTGATAACTCACTTTTAATCCATAAAATATTTCTCAGAATTTTCCATTTTCTAAGTTATCTGGTATGTTGTTCATAGCAATTTCATAATTCTTTGTGGGGTTTTTTTGCTACCAATTATAATATATTCTTTTTAATTTCTAATTTTTGAGTTTTTAATTCTCATTTATCTAGGTAAAGGTTTATCTTTTCTAAAATAACTTTTTATTTTAGTGATCTTTTATATTGTGTTTTGTGCTAGTCAGTTTGTGTTGAGTGGCAAAATACCTGAGAAAAATAATGTAAAGGAGGAAAAATTTATTCTGGTTTATGATTTCAGAAGATTCGGTCCATGGTTACTTAGTCCTTTCATGTTAGGGCAAATGAATAGTGAGCATCATGAGGAGAGCACAAGGTATAGCACAGCTATTTTCTTCATGATGACTTTGAAGGAAAGGGGAAGTAAAGGGGAGGGATGAGGGGAGAAGGAGGGAACAGCAGAGAAAGGAGGGAAGAGTACAAAGTGGGGAGAGGAGATGAAAGGAGGGAGAAAGAGATAGGAAGAGGGGAAAAAAGAAAGGAGAGAGAAAAGGCGAGATATCTGATAAACACCCCCCTTCCACTATTGTTTCGTGTGGGTTCCCAATATATTGAATTGTGCTGACCATGTTCTGGGTAAGTCTCCCTGCTCAGTTTGCTCCATATGTCAATTATTTATAGAAATACCTTCATAGACACACCAAGACATGCAATTCACTAATTTTCCTAGGTAGGTTTCCTGGATAGCTATTAGCTTCCCTCTTAGAATTGCTTTTGCTACATCCCATAAGTTTTATTATGTTGTGTTTCCATTTTCACTTGTCTCAAGATATTTTCAAATTTTTCTTTTCCTTTCTACATTGATTCAGTGGTTGTTCAGGTTTATGCTAGTTAGTTTCCAATATTTATGAATTTTCTAAACTTCCTGCTGTTGTTGACACATAGTTTTACATCACTGTGGTTAGAAAATGTACTTGACTTCTTTTCAGTCTTAAATTTGTGGACTTGAATTGTGGCATAACTTTGGATCTATTCTGGAGAGTATCCTGTATGTACTTGAAAAGAATGTGGACAGGTATGACTGAAAATTACAGTGAGTACTTAAATTTTAAAACATTATTGCACTAAAAGCCACATGGCTATCAGCTTCCAGTTGTTAGTAACCACCAAACAAAAAACAATAGTAAAACACAGAAAATAAAAGTATAGAATAAACACATTTTAAAAATCATCTATTCACAAAGGAAGAGGAGAAAATAGAAAAAGAGGAAGAAATAAGATATCTATAGAACAACCAGAATATAATTAGCAAATGGCAATGAGTCTTTATCAATAATTACTATAAATGTAAATAGATTAAATTATAAAATCAAAAGCATAAAATTCCTTCTTGTTTAAAGCACTTATATCCCATCATTATTGCTACTTTCTGAAGCAATCTTGTGTACTTTCTGAAGTCTTCTGTGAGTGTCTTAATGACAAGTTCTAATAAAAAGTACAGTGAATGCTGTACTAAGTTCCATAAACAGAAAAATAGGCTCATAAGAACAATTGTGTGTCCTCATTTACCTTACTCACCAGAGATGGCATTGTGCAACTTCTGCCTCCTCCACAAAATGATCATGATAATAAATGTTTTAATTGCAGTACGTCAAGGCAACAACAGTGCTATTAATGACACAAAATAGGACTTTCAGAACTGTTTTAAACACTGGAAAGAATAATGAAATATGTGGTTCAAGGCAAGGAAGAGTATTTTCAGGAAGATTAATGCCAGTGTATCTTTTACTGTAATAAAATGTTTAAACACATAGTATTTCTCAATCATACATCATATTCCACTGTATTGAAAGTAATGTTTTGTGTATGTGTGTTAGATCAAGTCCAAATGATTCTTTCAAGATTTTCTGTAACTGAGGTATTAATAATCCTTTATATTGTTGGATTACAGCACATCTATCCTTTTATGTTTATTAATATTTGTTTTGTATATTTGGGTCTCCAATATGGGGTACATATATATTTATAATTCTTACTTCTTCATGAAAGATTGACCTTTTCTCAGATACAATTACCTTCTTTGTCTCCTTTAAAGGTTTTTGACTTGAATTTTATTTTCTGATTCAAGTGTTGCTACTTCTTTTTTGATTTCCAGTTATATTTCCCAACCCTTTGTTTCCAAGCTGTATGTTCCCTTAAAGGTTAAGTTTAAAGGTTTCTTATAAGAAACACATGGTTGAGCCTTATTATTGTAACCACTCAACCACCATATTTTTTGTTTTGTTTATTTCTTATTAGTACATGTTTGCAGTACATAATGGTCATATATAACATAGGGAATTTTTACCTGTACATGACACAGCATAATTCTTTTTTGATCCTCTTCCCTCCTCTCCCTCCAACTGTTCTTCCCTCCCCATTTCTAAAAGCTTTGCTATATGTCTTTGATTGCATAATTTAATCTATTTACACTTATGGTAATCATTGCTAAAGACTTATTGTCATTTTCTAATTGTATTCTGGTTGTTCTATAAAAGTATCTTCCTCTTTTACTATTTTGTCATCTTCCTTTGTGAATAAATGATTTTTGAATGTGTTTATTCTAGACTTTTATCTTTTGTGTATTTACTATTGATTTTTGTTTGGTGGTTACTATAAGGTGGAAACTGATAACAACTTAACTTTGATTAAATAAAACATTATTCTAACTATAGTCATTTTTAATCATCATCTTCACACTTTATAGTGTAGTTAAAAGTACCACGATTTATGTACCACCATTACCGTATTAGAGCATTTTGATTTATCTTCTTATCTTTACACAAAGTTTCGTATTTCCTATGTTTTCATGTTGTTACTATCCATTTGTTTTGCTTAAAGAAAATGCATTTAATATTTCTTGTAAAACAATTCTACTGGTGACGAAATTCATCCATTTTTCTTTGTCTGAGAAAGTATCTCTCATTTCTGAAGGATATCTTTGCTAGATACCCCATTCTTGCTTAGCAGGGTTCTTTTTCGAACACCTTGAATATAATATTTTGTTTTATCTTGGCCTGTAAGATTTCTACTGAGAATTTCACTGATAATTGTATGAGGGTTCTTTTTATGAAGCTTGAGGCCATCCTGGAGTCTACAATCACAAGGCTGGTTTGTGGCAAGCAGCCATGGGGGCTAGCTTGAAGCTTGTAGTAAGCCCAGATACTGAGTTTTCAGGGGTTGGCCTAGTTTTAGGGTTCACTAGAAGAGGGCTGGAGTTGGGGGTCCATGCAAAGTTGCGTGTTCATCTCTTTCTCTTTCCTCCAGAGGAAAGTATGTGTCTCTGGACTTTGTTTTACAAGCTTGAGAAAGGCAAGTCATGGATTATCTGAAGCTGCCTTTCTGACTTTCTCAATGCACTTCTTGTTTCTTGGCTATATCCAGGTGCTGAGACCTCTAAGCTGAATTTCTTAGCATTTATTTATTTACTTATTTATTTATGCATGTGTCATTGATCAAAATTGATGTTTCTTTGAGAGTATAAGTGCTGGAAACTCCTATTCCATGAACTGGCTAACATCATATAGAAAATGTAATTTTTTAAACATTATATCAAGAAAGAGAATATCTGGTTGTTCCACTTGTACTACTTTTAAAATTGGGTTGGGTGGTGTTACCTGAGCCATTCATTTCAAAGTTTTCGTTAGCTATGCACGAGTTTTAGTAGTCATTGATAATTATTGGTTTGATACATTATTTCATTAAGAGGTAGTTTATTTATAATTCCATCATTCTTTCTACTTTTCATAACTTAAATTCTTTAACATAGAATGACTTTCTTTCATTTGCTCTTTACTCAGCAGAAAATGTAGTTCACATGGAAAGTCACCATAAATTTACTTCATCCTGCTCCAGCTTGTTTCCTAGCCGCTCTTCAGAATAATAAATTGGTACCTTAGCAACCTCTAGTGGTGACCAGTGAAGCATCTTTTTTGATACAAGTATAAGCTCTTGGATTTTAAAGATATTTGATTATTTGTTCATTGTAGACATTATTATCTTTAATACTCTGATTGACTCCTCTGTTGTTAGTGGAAACCCCTCAAGTAGTCTCTTGTTCCCCTCTGACATATCTGCAAAAGTCAAAGATATTCCTTTACTTCTGACATAGCAACTATGCTGATTCACCTTGTATCTTTTCTTCCCCTGTCCTGGAATCCTGCATTTCTTTAAGAATCTCTCAATATTCTCATGGAAAGTGATCGTTGTAGATCTTTATCTGTTCTTCCTTTTGACCTTTTCCACCAGTGATGGCAAAACTGACTTAGTGCCCTTTATGTATTAATGTATTAGTCCATTCTGCATTACTCCTATGAAATACCCAAAACTGAGTAATTCTATTAAGAAAAGAAGTTTAGTTTGTCTCACAGTTCTGGAGGTTCAATTGCAAGTTGCCACATCTGGTGATGGGCTACTTCCAGGCACACATCTGAATGGTATAGAATATCACATACCAACAAGAAATGGCAAGAGAAATGGAGCACAAGGCCATGTGTGTCTTCTGGTTTCTCCCTCTTTTTACAAAGCTACCATCATGAAATCTTAGGGACTACAACATAATGGCCTTATCTGATCATCCATCAAAGGTTCAACTTCTAAAAACCATTCAGATTAAATTTCTACTGACTTAAGAATTCACAATGAGAATGAAATTTCAACATACGAACCTTTGGGAGGGACACACTACATCAAAACTCTAGCAGTGAATGTGCTATTAGTAACATCTGATTGGCATTCTGGGTACAGGGTCAGAGGACCAGCTTCAATTGTCTTTCAGCAAATTCTGCTAAGGTATCTTACTTAGATACAGTAGATTTTACAGCAGTAACCTACCCTAATATTTTAGAGGCTTAATACACCAATAGTTTATGTCTAGCTAATGCTACAAATCCATTATGGGTTGAGTGTATGGTCTTCATGATCTCTCAGAACCCAGGTATGCACCATCATATTTTCCTGTACCCTTTGAAATACATATCTCCTCACTCATGTAAATGGAGAAGAGAATACTTGAGGGTCTTACACTGATAATTTAATACCTTAATCCTATAGTGGCTCAGGTCAGTTCAACTCACAATCCAGTGTGTTATGATGTGATTTCAGCTAGCTACAAGGTGAGAATGCTCAATCTTCTCATAAACTAAGAAGAAGGAAACTGGATAAGGACAAACACTAGATGCATTATAGAAAAGTTAATTAAGCTGAGTTTGAAGCATTTTGATGACACAGGGGAACCATCAGAGAAGAACTGGAAATCTGTGCAAGGTATGCAAAATAATCTCTGTAAAAACAGAAAGGTTTCAGTCGTATAAATATAAACAAAAAAATTTATTGCTATGTAGTCATGCCATTTTGGGTCAATCACTTATGCTCATTGGATTATATCTTTTCCTTAAAAACTAACTCATTAATAAAAATGATGTTTAATTATTTAGCAATTATCCACTTTTTTAGAAAGTGAAATCTATGTATAACATAGCTAATAAAGCAGATATGAGTTGAGTATATCTCATCTGAAATGCTGAAGAAGAGTTTTGGTAGCTGTATGTTTTTTTAGTTTTGGAATATTTGTATAACATAATGAAATGTACTGCATATTGAGCTGAATATACACATGAAATTCATTTATGCTTCATGTGTACCATAAGGAAATTTTATATAACATTTTTCATATGCCTACATTTTAGCTGTAACACACTGCATGAGGTCAGGTGTGGAATTTTCTACATATGATGTGTTGGTACTCAAAAAGTTTCACATTTTGGAACAGTTAAATTTAGATTTTTGGATTGGGGATTGGGAACATTATTATAAGTACACTTTGTGAAGGATTGAGAGCTGAGACTTCAAAGTTTCCCCCTTCTCCATCTCCATTCACTGGCTCTTGCAGTTCCAGTAAAAAATGGATTCCTCAGACATCATGACTGATGATTCTTGACTTCTTGACTTCCAGTCCTTAATAGTAACCAGTAGCATGCCTCCGTGACATATTTTAAGACTTCATGTAGAAAAATCAAATCACTATTACTTAAAGATGGAGAGTACACTACAGAAAATACAGAAATGATTTGAATATTTCCTTCTGAGACCATTTTGAATCATGATTATTTTCACTATAATAATCCAATATCCTATAAGTCTATATGTAGTTGTGTGTGTAAGTATGCATGGATAAAACGGTGGTGCTACTGCTGCTATTTTTTCCTCAAATTTTTAAAGCTGTGTCTTAAAGTGAAGATGAATTAATATAAAGCAAATTTTGAACTGCATAAAGAGTGGCTGTCATTGGAAAATCAGGGAGGAGACCAAGATAGCAGAGTGCTGAGTGTCAGCTATGCAGCTTCTCCAAAGCAAAGTGCCAAGAGTCTGGAAACAGCCCAGAGAAAAATCAAAGGGATTTCAGGGCACATGGAATCCATGGGGGAACTGACAGGAGAAGAAAACAGGATTCACTGCTACAAGACAAAGAGCTCACCACCACAGACCTGAGTCCACCTGGTGTGGCTGGAGCAGCTGTGTAGCTGACCCGGTGGGCGAGGAATGAGTGAAAGCGACTTTGCTCCCCACTGTGACCTGGACTAGACTGGGAGAGTCTTGTGTAATCAGAGGGAGCAGTGAGAACATGAGACACTTTACTGAGCAACCCACCCTGCAGTCATCAGTTAGTGAGTGAACCAGAATGACACCCCACACACAGAGCAGAGAAAGAGCAGCTCAGTATGTAATTTTATCTCAGGGTTTGAACTCCAGCAGCAGAATAGCACCAGGGTTGCTTTAGTGACAACATCCAGGAGTGGAATGAGGGAAAGGCCAGCCAGCTGGTCACAGCAGACAGCCAGCAGTTGAACAGTTGTCTGGGGGAAGTTGGCTGAGAAATAGGAGGTGAGACCCAGACTCCTCCATTTTGGTAAACATGGTTTTAGCCCTAGCTAAAAAAACACTAGAAGCAACCCCCTGGCCTGTGACTGGCAGCTCAAGAAGGCAAGCAGCCTTGGCCTGTGGTGAGGCAAGGACACACACACACACACACACACACACACACACACACACACACACACATCCCCTCTGCTGTCCTTGGTTCAGTGGCACAAAAAGGCAAGAGGCCTTGGCTGGCTGTGGACAAAGGTATGCCACATCTGGCTAAAAGCCCCCAACAATAGCCGTGCCACTTCCCCAACATTTGACTGCCTTGAAATTTCTTTTGCCAGATTAATCAGTCCACTGCAGCCCTTAATCTCAGTCTTAGGCAAAGTCTCTGGACACAAGCAAAATGCAGACAAACTTTGTGCCAAGCCATAACACACACTGTCTGGAGTTCAACAACCAATGGAGTCCTTCTTCCCAATAGAAACCTCCTGAACCCAGTCCTTACTGGTAGGAATTCTATCAGCCCTCTGGTCTTCTGAGCTCTGACCAGAATCTCCCAAACAGAACAGCCAAAGGCGTTCCAGCTCTACTCTTTCAGGCGACATCTCCAAATCTTTCCAAACTCTTCCCACAAGCCATTTCCCAAGGCTCTCAAACCACATGGTCAAGTATAGTCACAGCAATTACCCCGCTCCTGGTACCAAATTCTGTCTTGGTTAGTTTTCTCTCGTTGCTGGGACAAAATACCTGACGCCCAAAATTAAGGAAGGAGAGGTTTATTTCACTTACAGTTTGTGGAGGTTTTAGACCATACTTGGCAAGTTACAAGGCAGAGTGGCACATGGCAGAGGGCGACAGCTCATGGTGGTAGAACACAGCAAAAGCAGCAAGCACTAAAAGGGAGGAATGGCCCCAAGCAGCCTCTTCCTCTCCCATACATATACAAACTATCCACCCCAGGGTGAGTGTAGCTCTCACACCCATAATCAATCAAACTCTAAAAGCCCGCCCCATGACTGCATAAGGCTTTGGGGGGACACACAGACACAAACCATAACAGACAGTACTCTGAAAAAAGAGATCAAAGAAGATATCAGAAATGGAGAGATAACCCTTGCTTTTGGGTAGGAAGAACCAACATAGTGAAAATGACTATACTCCCCAAAGTTGTTATACACATTTAATGCAATCCCAGTAAAAATACCATTGGCATACCTCACAGAAAAACAGTCTAATTAAGCAAAAACAATCCTAAAATTCATTTGAAACCAGAAGAAACCTACAATAGCAAAAGCAGTTCTATGCCACAAAGGCAAGACAGGAGGTATTATAATTCCTGACTTGAAATTGTATTACAGAGCTACTGCAATAAGGACAGCATTGTTCTGGCAAAAACAAAACAAAACAATACAAGCAAACAAACAAAAACCCCAAAAACATACTTGAGGATAAATGGAGTAGGTTAGAAGATAGAGAAATAACGCCAAACACACTCAGCCATCTTATCTTTGACAAAGGAGCTAAACACATTTACTGGAAGAAAGACAACCTCTTTAATAAATGGTGCTGTAAAAATTGGCTTTCCACATCCTGATCACTAAGACTAGATCCATGTATATCACCAGGCACCAAACTAAAATTAAAATGGATCAAGGATCTAAATATTAAAACAGAAAAACTGGATGTGCTGGAAAAAAAGAATAGGTAGAACTCTTTAAGACATAAGTATAGGCAAAGACTTCATGAACAAAATCTTGACTGCATGGGAAATACTACAAAGAATCAACAACCGGTATCTCATCTTAATTGCCCTGCAAAAGAAATCACCAGTAGAGTGAAAAGAACCCACAGAGTGGGAGAAAACTCTTAGTCACTTATTCTTCAAACTAAGAACTTATATCTAGAAACATCTAAAGAAATGAAAAATATGAGGTCCTCCAAATTTAAAAACCCAATCCAAAACTGTACATCTCAAATGAATAGACACTTCTCAGAAGATGAAGAGCAAATAGCAAATAAATATATGAATAAATGTTCAACATCAGTGAGCATTCAAGAGATGCAAATTGAAACAATGCTTAGATTCCATCTCACTCCAGAAATAATAGCTACCATTAAGAAATCAACAAATAACAAATTCTGGCAGGGCTCTGGGGAAAAAGCAACTCTTCTGTACTGTTGGTGGGAGCATAGACTAGTGCACCCACACCCACTTGGAGATTCCCCAGAAAATTAGGACTAGAGGTTCCTGTCCACCCAGTTATTCCCTTTCTTGAGATCTTCCCAAGAGAATTAAAAGCACCATACCACATTGATATATGCACATTCACGTTTATGGCAGCACAGTTTGTAATAGCTAAATCTTGGAAACACTCAAATGCCCATCAACTGATGAATGGATAAAAAAGATGTTTTTTTATTCAGGGGAGTACTACTCAACCATAAAGAAGAATAAGCTTGAAACATTTCTAGCTAAATGGATGGACCTTGAGACCATACTTCTAAGTGAAATAAATGAAACACATATGTGTAAATATCGCATTGTCTCTCTGGTGTAAGAAACTGAAAGTGTGAATAAGAACCAAAATGTATAATAGATACTGTGAAAGAGGAAAAATTATCCAAAAGGGAAGGGAAACTGGGGGATGGAGAAGGAAGGGAAAATGAAAAAAAGGAAAAAATGGTAACAAAGCTTTATAAATAAGGAAGGGAAGAGGGGTTGAAGGGAGAGCAGGGGAATGGGAAGAAAGAGAAACTGAATTGTATCATGTGCAGGTATAAGTTCCCTATGATAATTATGTGATCATTATGTATATCTAAATTGTACCAATAAACTTAATATACAAAAAAAATATATAAACTGCAAGGGGAAATGTTCTCAGATACTCAGAGAAAAGTACTTGTGCCAGTATAGAAATTCATCAAATGGAGCCAATTTAATTTACTTGTAATTTTTTCACTCCTGCAAGCAAGATGTGATAGTAAAACACCAATTTCTGAGGCTTTTGTCTACTTAGAAAAAAATTGTAAAAGGCTGAAATGATTTGATAATAAGAAATTGTGGCAGATAAGTCTTGTACAGTATGCATCTAATTTACAATAGTTTCCTCTCAGCAATAGGAATATTCAAGTGCATTGGGCCAGTTTTGTCCGGGTTGTTTTGAGGTAAATTTAAGTGTAAGACTGTCTCTGCAACAAACACGCTGCTCATGCCACTGTTAGGAGTTGTTCCCCCTGTAAAGAATAAGGAAGAGAGACACAAATTGGAGAAATATTTATGTTAAAGATTTTCTTAGTCTCTTATTTTTGCAGATTATTTAATAACAAAATGAAGTAATTTTAAGGTTTGCCAATACATAAATATTCAATATAATTGTTTTATTATTTTATGTTGTTTTCATTCCTATAAATGGGATGACAGCAGACGTTCTGATTCTTGGTCTAATACTGGGCATGTAAATATTTATGAAATAATGCTTTGGTGTTGTAGTTTGGATCCCAAATGTTCTCAGAATCTCAGGTGTTGAAGGGTTGGTCCCCAGTGCAGCACTGTGGGGCTTTGGGGAGGTGATTGTGTACTGAAGTCTCTGACTTCATGGATTGACTAGTCTGTTTATGGAGTCATAGCTGAATGAGTTCCTGGGAGGAGCTTTGTTATGAAGTGAGTTCTTATTCTTTGCTTCCTGCCCGTTATTAGGTGAGCAGCTCTGCTCTGCCACGTATCCCCTCCTGTGATGGGCTGCCTCACAACAGGACCACAGAAATGTCACCAAGCAACCATGGACTAAAACCTCTGAAACTGTGAGCAAAAATAAACACTTCCTAAATTGGCTACATGGGGAATTTTTTTCACAGCAATGGAAAGCTGACTAACACATTTACTTACAGGCTATTTGTTCTTATTATTTGTTCTTATTATTATTATTATTATTATTATTATTATTATTATTATTATTTACCCATGTCCTGTGGTTCCATTAGGCTCTTAGCACATAATTAAGCAGTTCTGAGGAACAAACGCTGTACCTTGGAAATTCCTTGATCTTATTGGCTTGTGATACATGACAAACATGCTGGTAATGTTTATCTATCACAATGACCAGTGCTTACACATTGCCCATCCTGTTTTTTCTGTACCACTACAGCTCTTCCATGTAAGACACAAATAGAGACAGTAACATGAGTTCTGGTAACAGAAAGGAAAAGCAATGTCCTTTCTTCTCTTTCTTTATTTCCAAGGAAAAGTAAGAACACATGATAGCTAATAAACTGGTACTTTTTGCCTTCAAACATCATTTCCACAAAGAATAATAAAAATGTGGAACCATTTGTCAGATCCATTTAATAACTGTGCTTGCATGGTCTGAACAGGTGATATTTACACAACTGTGCCACCTACCAGGATGTCAGCTTCACAGAAAAAGTTTCTTACATAAGTGTTTTTATTTTTTGAAAAATCTTTAAATTGTTTTCAGATTTTCTAAATATTTACCTTTTATTTTAAGGCTTTCCCTTCTGAGTAGGTAGTCCTCTGAAACTTTCTCCACAAAATTATAAAACTCCTAGTATTATGAAGGTATTGCATTTCTGAATTCTTCTTCATTACTATTTAGGATATTTCCACATAAATTTATGTTTAATCACATGCCTAATGTTATTCTATAATACTTTAGATTTCATTTTTCTTTGCTATATTTTATGTCTCTAGTCTTGTTCAACACAGTAGCTACAGCAATTGTACTCATTTTAAAAACAGTTCTATAGGGCTACATTATCACATTTAAATAAATGAATTTTACATTTTTTACATCCCTTCAAAAGACAAGAAGAAAATTCTGTTAAATTATTAAAACTTTTGTCAAAATGTTTTAAAATTCTCTGTGTTTTTATTTATCAGATATTTTTAATTGAAGCTGTTTCCTAGAGAATGGATCCCTTATGAAGAAAACACCGAATTCTCCTTTTATCTATACATTAAACAGCTTATGCATTTTTTATTCCTTTAATTTTGGATGCCAATATTTTACCTCTTGGGTACTTTCTGTTTAGAAGATTCATAACAAGAACAATGCTTATTCTGCAGTTCTCTGTATAAAGGTGAGCATTGAAAATGATTACATGCTAATGATCAAAGTTTAATGTAGGTTGTATACTACAAAGTGGATAATGATATATTTTGGCAGCAAATGCATGGCCAAGTTTCTTTGCAATCTAGGTGATGTTCTAAGAACACAGAAAGGGTTTGTATTAGCTTTCAATCACTATCATGAAATACCAGACATAGGCTACTTATGAAGTAGGGAGGTTTATGTGGCTCACAGTTATGCATATTCAAAGTATAAGATCAGGCAGCATCATGGGCATGGCCTCTGGTGAGGGTGGCAGAATGTCGTACATCATGCTTGGAGCCCACATAGGAGCCACTGGTCACATCTGGAACTGGGCAGAAGAAGGAAAGAATACATGAAGAGTCCCACAATCCTTTGTGAAGAGGCAACCCTCAATGATCTAAAGATAGGGTCCCACTCATTGCTTTTGTGTGGCCCTATCAAGACTTATTCCTGGTGGTATTCTTTCACATTATTGATGCCCTAAAATGCAGATCAGCATAAAATATCCAAATACTACAGAGTAGAATGTCTTTATAATAATTCTTGACAGAATTAATAAGCTTTGGGCCAGCTATAGGGCCAACATAGCCATTAAGGTTTTGAATAAAATATTTATTTAAGCAAGTTAGCTCAAAATGAATTATAACTTTTAAGTATGTGAGCTAATTTAATTATTCTATTAGACATTTCATAAAATATAGATATTTTGATAGTTCAGAAAATTCCATAGTATGCATTAAATTTCTAAAGCTCTCAATACTCAGACAACACCTCTATCATGACAGTTTATCTTTTTTCCACTTTTTTGTGACTTAAAATAACAAACGTTCATCAGCTCACAGTTTTGTTGCTCAAGAATCTGGGGACAGTGCTCACTTCGGCAACACATATACCGAAAACGAATATGGGAACAGCTGAGCTGAATACTGTGCTTCAGATTTTCTCCTAGGACTGCTTTCAAAGTGTTGGCCAGTCACATCTGAAGATCTGATTGAAAATTAAATTTCTTCTAGACTCATCCCACTCTTTTTTTTGTTGGTTATACAGACTACTGGATTTCATTTTGGCAGATTTGTAGGTGCACAGAACAGACGTCCATCATTTTCACACACAACCCTCCCGACCTCCCTCCTTGCCCTACTCTGCTTGCTATTTTCACATTGCTATGTAAAGCTTTTTTATTTGATGTTGTTTCATTTGTTGATTGTAGCTATTATTTCCTGTGCTATTACCTTTGTATTCAGGAAGTCTTTAAAGTTTCACCTTTTGAAGATTGATAGTACCTCTTGGAGACAAAGCTCTGAATATGTGGACCCTTGGAGGAATAATTACAAACCACACCCAAGCATAGCAGTAGATAACTCTAGCAAAGCAAAGACTGACATATATAATAATAGTGCTGGACTTTTAAATATTGAAAGCCCTATTTACTAGTCTAGTGTAGAGAACTAATCTTCTAGTGTAGAGAACTCAGCCATCAAACTTGTGGAAAGATATGTCTTTCTTGTTGAATTCAATGAATGAGACATTGTATGATTCTTTCGTGTAGTTCCTATATTATTGATTTGGTAGAAAATCAAATTGAAAGCACCTGAAACCAAGTTAAAATATTTTTGTCAGTCCTTGATCTCAGGGTAGAATTTACGTATAGCCTAGCTCATGTGTATAGTGGAGTGTTATAACCAATAATTTTAATAATTCCTTTGCTCCCAAATATGTAGAAGATGGGGACAAATTTATCATCATATGATGTGAATTGGCTTTGCTGGTGTACACTCTCCTGGATACGGCTGGGACCAAAGTCTACGACATTGCCACCTCAAAGCATACTGCATATTGTTTGTCAGATAATTTTAAATTTCGTCTTTCAGTGGAAGATACGGTCTTGCATAATTAACACTTTTACATCACTTGCTCCTCTCTAAAAATCCACCATGGATCCATATATCCTGATTTCCAGGTGATAGTAATATCTTCTATTGCTTCTTGGTCTTTTGGCTAAGATCAAGTGTAGGAATATCCTCCATCGGATACAAATGAAAAGCATTTATGTACAATAAAGGTTAATATTTGCCCAAGTCCCTATTTTAATTACATAGTGATTTATAAGGAAAAGGAATGAAGAATTTGTGTCTATGTGCTTACTGCGTACCTCTTATTAATATATTAGTATAAATAAGCACTACTTTAATCATCAAAGTACCTTTAAAGTGGATACTACAAGTCATTAAACTGAGAATTAAATAAGACAACATGAAGTTAAAATTATAATATCTACATCACTGTGCAGAGATAAATTTTGTAACTATGTGAATGTCCTTTGAAAAATTCTCAGTGGCTAAACACACTTGGTGATTATCACTAATTACATTACATGTTTATACTGCTACAACAATAATAATGATTCTACTGATACTGTATTATTCATTTTTTTAATTATCAGTACATGTTTACCATACATATTTATTTCACCTAATACTATGGACTTATATTGCATCCATTTTCCTACAAATGGCTCAAGTTTATCATTCTTAATGACAGAGTAGTACTCCACTGTGTGTAGATACCACATTTTCTTTTTCTATTGATGGACATATAGGTCATTCTCAACATTTGGCTATTATGAAATGTGCTGCTGTAAACATGGGTGTGCATGCATCACCGTAATATGATGTCTAACTCTTTCAGGAAGATACCTATAAAGGCAAGAGCTGGGTCAAGTGGGGTTTCTAGTTACAGTTATTTGAGGGTATCACTTAGATGTATGAAAAGGGAAGTGCCAGGCCCTTTCCATGCTCTGAGCGATTATAGTTCTAATCTTCAAGAAAAGGCATGCTAATGCATAAGTGAAATTCAGACAAAAAGTTCTCACAGACACAAATGGCAGAGCCAGAAACAGTTGCCACATTCTAGTGGCCACATCCATGCAATGCAGCACCCGCTCCTTTTCCTCTCCTCCTTCTTCTCCTCATCTCCTGTTCTCCTCTTTCTCCTCCCTCTCCTCCTCCTGTTTGTCCTCCTCCTTTTCCTCCTCCTTCACCACCGTCACATACCTGGATGACACATGAGGATATATTCTGAGTTAAATCAATTTGAATTCCTTCCTTGGAATTTGGTCTCTCTTCTTTATAGACCACTTTGCAAATCTGTGCTCATAATACCTACTGGCTGCTCATCATAGGGTATCAGTTTCTCAGTCTCTACTCCAAGACCCTTCCCTACTGCCTGTGGCAATTTTCAAAAATAAAAAACCTTTCATGTTTTCTTGTACTATGAATAGACCTTTTTTGTGGTAATTGCTACCTGGAAGTCCACCCTAGAGGTACCCTTTTCCAGTGTCAACTCTTGCCTCTGGAGTACCCTGATTCCTTTCGGGGTATCCTGCCCCCAGACTCTCTAAGCTTTGCATTTTTGTACTACCCAACATTCTGTATTCTGAGACCTCACTGAACTACAGCAATTCTGAGTTCTACAAAGATGGGGAAGGGGGGCTGGGGATTTAGCTCAGCGGCACAGCGCCTGCCTCGCAAGCACAAGGTTGTGAGTTCGATTCCCGGTACCAGAAAACAAAACAAAACAAAAAAAAACAAAAACAAAACAAAGATGGGGAAGATATTCCTTTTCCTCAGAGGTTGATATAATTCCTACCTATGGGTACTGTAGTTGTTTTTAGTAGGAGTTCACATGTAATAAGACACTCTTAAATTTAGTAACTTTAAATAATTTATTATATCTCACCAGGTGTGGTGGCGCAAGACTGTAATCCTAGCACTCGGGAGGCTGAGACAGGAGGATCACTGCAAGTTCGAGACCAGCCTGGGCTACAAAGTGAGCTCAAGCACAGCCTGAACTGCATAGCGAAACCCTGTCTCAAAAAGACAAATAATAATAATAATAACTTATTATACCTCAATATTCTATAAATCAAGAATTAAAGTACAGCAAATGCATTAATGGGTAGTTATTTTCCTTTCTATACTGTTGTCTGTGATTACTCAGATAAATTCATTTAGCTGAGTGCTTAGGTAGTACTGGAACATCCACGGTGATCTTTCATTTTTAGGGATTCTTTTTATGTGGTCTGTTTCATTTTTTCATTTTTTGTTGCTCTAGTAAAGTAAAAGAGATTGAGTACTTTAAAAAGAAAACACATTTATTTAGCTACCACTGTGATACACTGATACCATGCTGACTTCTCCATTACCCTTTCCCTCTTCTCACTGTCCATGGAGGAACTAAACAAAATTTCTTTCATCAAGTTTCTTTTCTTATGAATATCAATACATGTAGAAACTATTGTGCATGTGTTTGGTGCAGATGTCATCATTGTAGTAGTGTTACTTCCATATTAAGCACACAGCTAGAAATTCAATCTACATTTTGGCTCAACAGGTACTTGAGTTTCGTCAGAGTAATTAATTCACATTCCTCATTTCATTAAAGTCTCTTAAACTGGTGAAGAACATACGATTCCTGTCATTTTATATATAGGACTTTGTCATGGGTTGTGTCTAGATGTCCCCTCAAAGCCTCATCCAGCCATGGGATAGGCTTCTAGAGTTTAGACACATGATCCAATGCAGGGATTATGGGTGTGAGTGCTACACCCTCCCTGGGGTGGGCAGCCTGCATACAGTATAAGGGAAGGAAAGAAGCTTGCCCTTTGTGGCTGTTTTCCCCTTTTGTTGTTGCTGCTTTTGCTGTTTTCTGCCACCATGAACTATTGTCTCCTACTATGTGCCCCTCTGCCTTGGGGCCAGTGAAGTATGGACTGAAATCTCCACAAACTGTGAGCTAAATAAACCTTTCCTTCCTTAATCCTGGGTGTCAGGTATTTTGTCTCAGCAATGAGAGAAAAGTAACTAAGGCAGAATTTGGTACTGGAGGAGTGGGGTCATTGCTGTGAATGTACATGACCATGTGGTTCAAGAGCCTTTGGGAATGGCTTGTGGGAAGTGTTTGGAAAGGTTCAGAGATTTCATCTGAGAGAGAAGTACTAGAAGGCCTTCATTCTTCTGTATGGGAGGTTCTGGTCAGAGCTTAAAGGACCAGAAGGCTGATACAAATTCTGCTGGTAAAGACCAGGTTTGGAAAGTTTCTGCCAGGAAGAAGGACTGCATTGGTTGTTGGACTCCAGATGATGTGTGTTATGGCTTGGCAGAAAGTTTGTCTGCATTTTCCTTGTGTCCGGAGACTGCCTGAGACTGAGAGTAAGGGTGGCAGATAGATTAATCTAACCAAAAAATTTAAAGGTAGTTTGAATGTTGGGGCAGTGGCATGGCTATTACTGGGGGCTTTTAGCTAGATATATGTTGAGAATCAGGAGCAAAGAGCCCAGCAGAATGATTTAAAATGTTGTGAGTTTGACCAAAAAGGAAGCTCCAGTAAAGCTGTGGACTGTGAAGACAGAGCTGAGGAGATCTCCATTGCTGAGAAGGAACAAGAAAATAAAAAAGATGGCCTGAGGGCATCAAAAGAAGATGGCCTGAGGCCATCAAAAGAAGCAGCAAGTCTCTACTTTTTGCAGTCTCAAAACTGCAAAAGTAAAAGACTGCTTCGAGAAGAAAGCTGCAGAATGCCATGTTCCAGAATGGCGGCAGCGACTGCACCAGGTTCCAGAACGGTGGCAGCATAGAGATGCGTTCCTCAGAATTAGATTCAGAGTACTTAGTAATCCCGGCACTCAACCCCTCTGGCCAAAAGAGAAGAAAGCCTGTCTACTGCTCCAGCTAGCAGCAGACCTTGGCATCATCCATGTGGCACTGGTCTTAGATGCATAGAGAATGCAAGAGTTCTGAAGTTAAAAGGCTTCCACCTAGATTTCAGAAGGCCTGGGAGGCCAGCCAATGTGCCCCTGAGAAGGCAGTTTGTGAAACTGCAAGTGTGAAGCAAAAGGTGCAGTAGAGACCCCAGAAGTTTGGAAAAACCAGGAATGTGGATTGTCTGAGGAAAGCTGCCAGGAGAGAGCAAAGTGGGCCCAAGAGAGAAGCCATGGGAGCCGCAACCACCAGAAGTGCCCTAGGGGCAGAGCCACGTAAGGCCTTTGGAGCTCACAATTTATTACAGATTGCTTCAGATGTTCCACATGGAACTATAAGACATAATGTTAGCACTGCTGAATTTTGGACTGGCTTTGGTCCCAATGCTTTGTACCCTCTTCTTTGTACCTTTTGGAATGGTAATGCTTATCTTGTGCCATTAAATGTTGGAAATGTTTGACTTTTCATTTGTACAGGGGCTCACAACTAAGAGTTTGTCTTAGATCTCAGTAGAGATTTGGGACTTGGACTTTTCAGCAATGCTGAAACTATTAGGACTTTGGCAACTTTTAGAGATGGACTAAAATGTCTTTTGCATAAAGGGTTGTACATGAGTCTTTGAGGGGTCAGGGGTGGAATGTTATGGTTTGTGTCTATATGTCCCCTCAAAGCCTCATGCGGTTGTGGGGTGGACTTCTAGAGTTTAGACTTGTGGTCCAATGCTGGGATTATGGCTGTGAGCACTATACCCTCCCTGGGAATGGTAGCCTGTGTACAATATAAGGGAGAGAAAGAGGTTTGCTCTCTGTGGCTGTTCCTCCCCTTTTGCTCTTGCTGTTTTTGCTGTTTTCTGCTGCCGTGAAGCGTTGGCCTCTGCCATGAGTCACCCTGCCTTGGAGCCAGCTGATTATGGACTGAAACCTCCACAAACTGTTAGCTAAATAAACCTTTCTTTTCTTAATTCTGGGTGTCAGATGTTTTGTCTCAGCAACAAGAGAAAAGTAACCAAGACAGGACATATAATCAGCAAGATAAAGTAATGTTTCCAAAATCACATAGTCATCTGCAACTTGGCTTCTGGCCCTTTTAAACTCAAAGCCCTTGCTAATAACATTAGATCCACTGACTCAAACCAGAAGAATTAATAAAATGGTCTTTCTTCATTTAGGAAAAAAATTGCTGAGTTTCAAACACTCTGAATCTGTCATTCTAAACCTGACAGTAGAAAAATTATTAATAAATAATTAAATTTTATCTATAGTAATTTTATACAATTCCGGAATGTTATAAAGTTGATTTTTAGCAACATCATACTGTATAGACATACTTTAGCTAAGCAGTATTGATGAAATCGATGTTTCCACACCAAAGTTTATTTATTAAGAACCTAAAATGTAACTGGTATGCTTAATACTATCAATGGAATAGGAAAAATGTACAGATTTTGCCCTCTAGGAGCATTTATCCTGATTTAAGAAAAAAATTCTCATAAAGCAATTAAAGAATATTATGATTATGTAAAAGTAAGTGTGATGTGATGGGAAAAACACTCTGAATTTAATGAAGGCTATGTCTTTGAAAAGTATGCTGATCAAGATGAGAGGAACTATGTGGTGGAACTTTTAGGATAGCAGGTATCTAGATGCAGGCTGAGGATATAGCTCGGTGACACAAGTGCCTGCCTGGCAACCACAAGGTCCTGAGTTTGATTCCCGGTACCAAACAACGAAAAACTACAAGGAAGCATCTAGGTGTGGTTTCCTTCAAATGAAATGAGATGAAACCCAAAACATAGCCAGCAGTTCCTAAAGGAGTTAGAATACTTTTATTATAAAGTAAACAATAATACATGAGGCAAGAGAGGGTGATTAGCCAGCGTAGTCAGATAGTTCTCAGAATTTCAAGGCCTAGTCTTATCACAACAGTCTTAACCTGTAGATGCAAATATATGTTGAGCATCCTGAAGCTGAAAATATGAAATCCAAAATACTTCAAAAGACAAAACACTTTGTACACTGACATGATGCCATAAGTGCAAAATTCCACAACATAAAACTTTATTTCTTGCACAAAAATATGAAAAATATTGTACAAAATTCCACCCCCAAGACATATATGTACAAATATTCCAATGTTAAAAATATTCTAACTCTGAAACAGGTCTGGTCCTAAGCACTTCAAATAAAGGATATTCAACCCATAGTTGTTAAAATAGTCCTCTGTTCAAATGTTGGTACAATCCATTTGGAGTGTTTCTGAACCCTCCAAGTGATAACAGAGATTTGTCACCAGCTCTTTCTCTAGGTTAAAGAGTGGCAAGCACATTTGCACATTTAGGGAGCAACATGGGGATGGGGTAAGGGGTTGAGGTGAGGGGGAATCCTTCAATTTTGTACGAACATCATTCTGTGCATTTACCATTTGTGGCTTTCAGGTAAGGGGAAATGCTATCCATGAACATGGCCCCTTCTTGCTTGACAGAACTCTTTAAGAATTTGAATTCGGTGGTAGTAGTAATACAAACTTAGCAATGTATAGTTTTCATACCCCTTTAATAAATAGTATGATATTATTTTTGCAGGCAATGACATGAAGATAATTTTACAATTTAGTAGGAACCTGCAAGAAATTTAAATCATAGAAATTAGTTTCCTAGTCTGCAAAATGAAGTGGATGGAGAGGGTGAAAACCAAGGTCCCTTCTTGTTTTATTTAGATGCTGTGATTCTAACATTTCATACTGTATATAAACAAGATCATTAACTTGAATTTACAATATTTATTTTTAAACCATATATTTAACTGTTCCATTTTTAAGCTGTTTTTCAAATTCCTATAGTTTATACTATGCTATTTCACTCAGTACCATTATTGTTATGACTGAATACCAGAATAATTTTAGTTTACCAAATGCTCTGGACTCTTTTATAATTAAATATGGTATATAAACATAAGATGGGTTGTTATTATATGTGATTACTTTGAATGAATGAGCAACTCAGCACACATATTCTTAATGAGAATATAGATTTCATTAAGTGGTTTTGACATCCTACTTCACCTTACTGCTGTAGACATTCCGAATTAACAACTGCAAAAACATGGTCAACCTATTATATGGGTCAGTTGCAAACGTAATGAATATACTGTAAAACACATTTTAATGTTAAGACCTCAGTTCTTATTTGATTAGTATTCTCTACTTCCTGAAGCGAAGGAGATTTAAAATGTACTACCTAATACATATAATCAGAAAACATAGAAATACATTTAAATATATTGTCCAGCATCTAATTCATGTAGTTTCAGTTTTTCATTATATGATTCTACTGCAATGAATAAAACACATCCAGAAACTAATAAATATAGTAAAACAATTTCTGATGCTTATGTAGGAGAAAACTAAAGATTGTTGGTAAAAGTGAAAGTTCCTCACCATCTGCCTCAAATTGTATAGTGCTTGGTATAGTATTCCATGAACCTGTCTTCCTTCTAACTCTCTAGTTCTATGTCTGAGGTGAAATGTCTGAGCCTTAGTGAGTGAAGAGAAATAGTCCTGTGCTATAGTGTTTTTATTATAATGTATAAAAATACAGCAACATAAAATTAATGAGATATTGGACTTTGTTTTTGGAAAATTACTGCATCGATATCCTTCTCCATGGAAGTGGCTGCAATTTTGAGTTCTCAAGGTTCTCATCAGAAAGTTTTGATCTAATGTTATTCTTCTTGTACTTCATTTTTGAAAATAGCCATTCACAAATGTTGCTACTAATTGATGGCGTGCATAATGAGTGATTATTAAGCAAAGACCATATTTCTTTGGGAAGACAAATCTTGTAAAAATCTACTAAAGATACATGATCAAATTGGTCTTTGAGTTTAATAGTTGATTACAACTCTACATTCTGTTTCAAAAACCACAGTTATGTCTATGTCTAGTGAAAATGGAGTGCTATTGCTGGTGATCATTGTGTTTTACTTGGCAGGTTGCCAAAGCATTGCATGTAACGACTGATACAGGGGAGTTTTGACTTGACTGACTGTGGGCCATGAGACCAGGTTACTACCTCCCGGTGCCCTTTCATACATAGCATTCCTTTGTCATCTATGCAGTCAATTTCAAGTTCTGCACATTCAGGTCATGAAAAATTTTCCTGAAAATCATACAACAGTGTTAAATTTTACCATCTTCTGGCGTTAGATTACTAGCGACCAGGGCCATATGCAGCCCATGATTTATGGGTTGGACATGTCTGTATTAAATAGTTACTTCTTATGCTATGGAGAAAAAAGTAAAGTAGTCAAAGAAGAGGAATATAGGAGTGGGAAATGTATTTTAATAAAGGCAGTTAGAATAGCTTCAATGGAAAGATGAAATTTAAAGGGATTAAAGGGCTGGGGATATAGCTCAGTAGCACAGTGCCTGGTTGGCAAGTGCAAGGTTGTGAGTTTGATTCCCAGTACCAAAAAAAAAAAAAAAAAAAAAGAATGAAAGAAAAGTCTTGAAAAGGAGATGTCTTTATGGCTAGTAGAATAAGAACACTATACATCAGTGATGGTGAAACTTTTAGAGGTTTCAATGATAATAAACACATACCATAGGTTTGCCACCAGTGCTATAGACCATGCAAACAACCGATACAAATGTCCTGTGGTCAAAATATATCTTACAGGCTCAACTGTCTCTTTCTGAGTCTTGAAAATCTAAGATTTTTCTAAACCTGTATGTTGTGCCAAGTTATCGGCTAAACTGAAGATGACCCTATTATATGCAAAAAGTAAAGTTTTCCTGGTTTTGTTTGATCTCTCGGAACTTGACTTTTGCCACTCCAAAGTCAGAATCCAAGCAAACCTGCAGCCTTCCTCTGCACAGGGCTTTGGCAGAGCCATTGTGCTCTACAAGAACAGGAGCCAAAGGAGGGTGGACAGCCGTTGACATGTTATGCAAGTTCCAGCATCCAACAGGAAAAGAACCTATACTTATTTCTGATTCTCAGACTCCAACATTGTGAAATGTTTCCTAAGAAGGGTTTGAGGTTTGTCGACATCTTCTAAAAAGACAGAGACAACTTTGCTATTTTGTTGATCGCACTGTAATTGACAGAAAGCTAAAGCCTGGAGCTTGCTGATTATCATGTGAGAGCTACACAGAATGTAGTAGAATTTCCCTCACATGGTCCTAATTTTACTTGTCAACTCTTTAGGACAAGGGTGTCCTCTGTGGAGAGCCATGCACCAGCAGGTTCCCTAGAGTCCATGCAGTTGTTCTGCAAACTGCACTGCGGAAATGAGGCTGTTGTTTCTTCTGTAGCAAGGCCATCCAAAATCCTCAGAGCAGATGTTCCAGAGTCTGTCTGCTGTCTTTCCCCTTTCCGAGGGCTTTTCTGGATCAGGCTGCAAGAGGAAGGAAGAGAGTTAGCCAAGCTGAGGGAGCAGCTCAGTTAGGTCAAAGACCTTGGAGAAGAAGACAACTAAGTGCAGTTAGGGCTCTGCTTGGGTCAGGAGATTGGTCACAATCATGAGTAGTGAAAAATACGTCGATATAGTGAGGGTAGCGGGAGCCAGGCTTCTTGTTTATGGGGAAGGGTATTATAAATATAATAAGGGAGAAAACTAAAATGGGCCCCAGGTTGGAAGTGGAGGAACTAGTATGAACTGATAAATTTCAATATTCAGAAATAAATGTAGAAATATAAATAGATGTGTGTGTGTGTGCACATGCATGTGCAGGTATTGTTTGATTGTGTCTACTAAATGCACCTGAGAAAAGCAACCTGCCAGTGACAGTGAGCACACCTTGTGACAAGTGTTTGTTCTTAAATGCTATTCTTCAGTAAAAGAGACTAGGTAAGCACCCTCGGGAAAAATGACTGATTCTAGGGATGGGCAGAAAAAGTACAAAATGAGAGTAATATCTTTTGAGACAAAAGGTAGATAAAGAAATAGTAAAAGAATTATAGTGTGTTAAAAGCTTGTAACAGTTTCCTGTGGACAAATATGGAACAATTTGAGCATCAAAATGAATAATAATACTGTATTAGATTATATTTTATTAAGTAAAATAGAAATTCATGATTATACAGTAATATAAGTAGGCAAATGAAAAGGTTAATAAATTCAGACAAAGAAAATTTTCTTTACAGTAGAATATGATCAAAAGTTAGGAAAGGAATGATGTGATTAGAAAACTTCCACTAAACTAGTGAGCAACAATTGGATAAAGAGTGGGATATTCTGCCCTTTCTTTATCCTTCTGCTCCTGAAATTATTTGCACAGATCGAGGATCTCACTGTGTCTTCCCAATCTCAACTTTCTCCCCTCATTTCCATCTCTAACTTGCTTTGCTGCATCTAAGATAATTCCTTCACATCTACCATGTTCTCTTATTTTTTTCTTTAATATCTAGTTTGATATCATCCAATGAATTAATTAGAATTACTGTATTTTCAACTGCATATGCTCAAATCATTGCTTTCAAAACCACTTGAATGCTTTTAATAATCTCATCATATTTTCACTGCACTTTAAGTTTTGAAACATCATATTTTCTTATTTTACATTTTGAACCAGTTTACTCCCATATTAGCCTTTCTCAGGTTGATTAAGTAATTTCTTGTTTGGTCAATTAACTCAATGATTTATTCCAAGAGTTTTCTGTAATTTATATTGTTAGATGATACCCTTTGGAATTTTTATTTGTGAAAATACATTAATACTTGTATTTAAAGTTTAGTTTTCCAAAAGGATTTTTTGTTTACTTCTGCCCAAAGCCTACCATTTTTTTAAATTTATTTTAAAAGTAAAAGAAGGAAAACATATTAAAAAACAGACATCCATTTACAAAATATCATAAGAACAATACAAACAAGACAGAGTTACAGACAAAGTGGTAGGGAATTAACAATGGTTGTTGTATTACATATTGATATGTTCAAAGTGGTTTCTCATGAAAACAAATAGAGATATGCAAGATTGATCAAATAAGTAATCATTAACTGTTCCTTTCAGTAAAGTGAGATGCAATGAAAGCAGTCCTCAGAGGGAAATGTATAATGGTGAATTCACACAAAAGGAAAACAGAAAGAGAACAAATAAATAGCCTAATGCTGCACCTCAAACTTTTAGAAAAAGAACAAGTCAAGCCCAAAGCCCAAAGAAAGGAGGAGATTATAAAGATTGGGGCAGAAGTTAATGCAATTGAGACAAAGAAAACCCTCCAAAAAATAAATGAATCAAAGAGTTGGTTCTTTGAAAGGATAAATAAAATTGACAAACCCCTAGCCAACCTTATCAAAACAAGAAAGGAAAGAACTCAAATTCATGCAATAAGGAATGAAAAGGATGAAATTACTACAGGTACTACAGATATTCAGAAGATCATTAATATCTACTTTAAAATCTTTACTCCCATAGGATAGAAAACTCAGAAGAAATGGACAGATTCTTAGATATGTATGAATTACCAAGGCCTACCATTTTAAACTTAAGTTTCTTCTATGAAGTTTATACAATATGAGTAGTATAAAATTTTTGTAGCCAATCTCAGAACATGTGCATCTGGTTTTGGGAAATTCATGGCCATTATTTACATATATTTTCTTTGCTTCTTTCAATTTTGTACTCTAGAATTCTAAAGTTTGGATTTTTCAATTATTTTTTACCAATAGTAATACGTATTATGCATATACATCTATATGTGTATATACTTATTTTATGGTAATTTTACAAGATATGAGAAATTAATATAGTCTTAAGGGAAGAAAGCAGTTATAAAAAGCTAACAACAAGCTAACGTTGCAAAGTAATAATCTTTTAATTCTTTCCCCTACTGTACTCAAGTGCATTTGTACATTTATTGGTTCAAATTACATATATATTTTACAACTTGTTAGAGAGTAGACTGGATTTATTATATACTCATCATACCTTCTGAAGCCAGAAAGTTCAACAGATGGTGAAATTTGGTAGACAATGGCTTTTCAGGAGAATATATTAGAATTTAATTTTTAGGTGCATCCATTACTGAGTTTCTTTCTTATTCTTTGTTTATCATTTTGAGATAGAGACTCACTAAGTCACTAAGAAACCCAGGCTGAATCTCTTAGTCATTTTCTCCTCACTGAGGCACAATACCCTACCCACACAATTTAAAAGAAGAAAGGTTTGTTCTGAGTCACAGTTACAATCTCTGGTTGATGGCTCCAAGGCAGATGCAGCACGGTAGAAGACCCTCCCTCTTTCACTTCTTGGTGCTCAGGAAGCACAGTGAAGGAAGTCAGGAGGGAAATACACCTTTCCGGCTAATACTCCCAGTGACGACCAGCCTCTTCTGACCAGGTCCCAACTTTCAACAGCACACTCAGGTGCTCAGCTCACCAGTGGGTGAGTACACTCAGTGAGAATAGTCACTATGACCCAGCCACCCTCCAAATTCTCAGACATACCTGAGAATTGGGAGAGAAAAACTAGATCTAAGCTATAACACTAGGCTTCAACTTGTCCTCCTGCCTTATAAGCCTTCCAGCCTGGTGAGATTACGAACATGTGCTAACTGTTCTTAAGGGTAGTCTTTTTCCTCACTTCTGTTGTCCTGAAAATGTATTTTCTTTACGCCCTCTCAGCCTCCCTTCACATCTTCACTCACTCTGCATCTGGGCAAAGACAATGATCTATTGGATAGCAAATTTTGCATTTGTTTTTTATCGTACCTGGGAGCAAGTGTGTCTCAGAGAGAGGACATCTCTTCTGCTTCTTCCAGTTCTAAATCTTATTTATTTTGTGGAGTGAGACCTACTCAAGACTTGCTAGAGAGGAGGCATGATATATACAAAGTCCCTCCAGAACCTCAAAAAATACCAATAAGT
>NW_004955404.1:29070272-29077772 GCF_000276665.1 Chinchilla lanigera | reverse complement strand
AGCCCTTAAAATTCTAGCAATCTCAAAAGCATTCTTTGGCTTTACTTTTTTATATGGTTATATATGAATGTGCCAAGGGGTATTAAAACTAGGTATAATTTTTGGAGGGGTGCACACCTGATTTTTTTTGGTACTTATAAATATTTTTTCTGTAGAAAAATAAATAGGTGAAAATAGTTCACCATCACATGATTTGTTTTATCCTTAGGCATTGCCTGAGGTTACTGGAACATGCCTGGTTTTCAGTATCGAAAGGCGAAATGAACAACAATGAAAATTTTATTAAAATGTATGTTAACCCATTACTGTATGTTCATTTTCAATTCTTTATAAGAAAGCATGATGTATCATTTTGTGTGTGTCATTCTTTAAAAAAAAGAGTCGAGTCAAGTAAAGGAGCAAATTTAATGGGGAGAATTTTATGGGAAACATTATACAAATGGCTGTGTATGTGATTCCCATTATTAAAATAATTTGTCATTGTATGAAAAAAGGTATAAATTTCATGAAAGAGTCTTCTTTAGTTATCTGCCCTTTTTTAATGACAGTGGCTTTTGCTCAGTAAAGACAGACACATTCTCAGGCAAAGCCCATTTCAGGCCAGAATTTCTGAAAGTCCTATTAATGTTTCATGCTAATCAAGGAGAGTGGGAAATAGAGCTGACAGGTGCTTTCTACTCTGCTTATTCCTGTCTTCCTGCATTAGACATTACTAGCTAAAAAAGGACCAATGGGGTTCTTTCCCAGTGCATATAGTAAGGAGGACAAAAATAAAATGATTCTTGGCTTAAGTTTGCCGCTGTTTTCCATCTTGGATGAGCTGGTAACATTTCTTGGTCATATGAGTGCATTGATTATTAATAAATCTGTTTTACTCTAAACTGTAACCTCAAAAAGGATCTACCATTTGGACCTAGCATTCAAGCACACTGAGCCATGACATTTGGGAATCTATAAAATATACCAAATGGACTTGCCGTGATAAAATATTTTACCTACAAGTAATTTGAGCTTTTGTCTATATCTACCATCTTAAATGTAAGTTTCATGGATGGATATGGTAAATTCAGTCTCCATCTTATTATCCAGGGACATAATTTAGATTAGAATAAATATGCTTTCCTTTCTTCACTAGAACACTTATCCATAACCAGCTTGTCAAAGTCCCATGCCAGGATGAATATATTTCAACCTGTCCAGTCCAAGAAAAGATACTTTACTGATTGGGGTAGGGGTGTGTCTATTGTTATTATTGTCTTATTTATGTAGTTTTAAGCTGATTGAACCTATCAGTGTGTGTGTAAGTATTCTTATAAAATAAAATCAAAGTATCTTGCTCTTATGGGAATTTTTATTTATCATAATAATAATATGCTTAAACCTGTATCTTTGCATGACTGACTTTCTACATCTTTTATTTATACAAAACTTTTTTTACTTAAAGTGCATTTAGACATGACAAGGACTATTACTTTCAAGTTTAACTGCTGAGAGCCTGCCATTTCCAGACACCTGCTGTCTTTCTTAGGAAGGTGGAAGTGACATACAGTGCTTTTTGGATAGAATAAAGTACCACCATGCAAAATTTTCAAGTGGAAAGTGTAAGGCTATGGAAATATCTTAACAGGAGAACAAACTCCAGTTATTCATAATTGAGAGATGTAGAAATATCTGTTATTTTCTTCTATTTTCAAGAGGGAAATTCTTGCATACTCAGTTGCTTCTCCTCAACCTCAATTGGTCTAAGATTTAGAATGCCATGAAGAAGACTATAACAAATACATATATAACATTAAGAAATTATTTGAGATTATGGAACCTGTCAGTGTGCAAAATTTTTTAACTTTCTTTTCTTTTATCTCAATAGGAAATACTTTCTGACCATGGTTGGAAATCAAGGGCCAGAGCAGAATGTAGAAATAAACATGTGTAATAAGAAGTAGTAAGAGTCAACTTCCTATTCTCTTTAGCTTCATAAGATGATAGGAGATTTTAGCTTGAATTTTCAGATTCCTGTCTTGAGGGAAATAAACTAGTATAAAATCCTTCAAATTCCAGAATTAAGACAGACAGACACACACACACACACACACACACACACACACACATACAGAATTATGTTACCACTGAAATTATTTAAGATTATTCTTGTCAGGTATGGTGGTGCACATCTATAATTCCAGCACTTGGGAAGTAGAGGCAGGAGGATTGCTGCAAGTTCAAGGCCACTTTGGGCTATACAGTGAGTTCAAGGCCAGCCTGAACTACGTGGTGAGACCCTGTCTCACAAAACCAAAACACACACACACACACACACACATATATATAGATTCTTAATTTGGGGGAGATACAGTCTTTCAAAACATAACAAAATCTATGATTTTTTTCTTAAAAAATTATGTACATTCAATGCTTTGCATATAGTGTCTTAATGTTACTTAAAAACCTATCTATATGACTCTTTTAAACCTACTCATTTGGATCAATTGTAGGTTCTTAAAACTTCTCCATTTACACGAACTGCTTAGTTTTGAAAACATAATGTGGGCCCAAACATACCTTGTGCAGCTACAAAGACCCTTTCATTCAGACTAAAGGCAAAAAGGGACCTAAGGAAAATGTTGCTTCATCCCTTTCTTTCTTATCGTAATTGTCACTTGGTCACGACTCACCCTCAATGGCAGTCATGCAATTATTTCTTCTCAAAGAAAAGGACCCTCCCTCAGAGTACACAGTGGTTCTATAAGGAGCAATGTGAAGATGTACTAAATATTTGAAAACAGAAACAGAATTTCTTTGTTTCTAACCCAGAAATTTGTATCCATCCTACCCTACTCTGTGGAACACTAGTTCATTTTTATTCTTGAACCAGGTAGAATTTTGTCTCTTTGAACTTATTGTGGGTGGGTTTAGCCTTGACTAGCTCCAAGACAGTGGAGAGTGCAACTCTAAAAAGTTGTTTTGGACGCAGGGCCTGCCAATATCTAAAGTAATTCTTCTCAGATGCACTGTAGATCATTGCTGCAACAAAAACAAAAACATAAAGAGACATTTGATGCTGATATTTTGCAACAAAACTGATTTATTTATTTACTTACCTATTATTATTACTGACATATCACCATTAGCAAGGATACTACACTTATTATTGAGTACTCATAAGACTATTCCATTTCCAAATTAGTTGCCTTGTTCTTGATCAGTCCAGTGCCTGCCACATCACAGATACCTAAAATATCAGTGAATGATGGATGAGAGCTGATTTTACCACTCGAGTAGTGGGTAGAAAATGGAAACATTCACTGACGTAACCATAAGATATCTAAATTGATGTAACCATAAGATATCTAAATTTCCAAAAGAATCATGGACTAATACCTCTTTCCTTTAAACATGTATAAAATTTGCAAACCACTGAAATACTCACTGTTTTCTTCTAGATTCTTCTTTGTACCCTCAGTATATTTCATTGTTTCCAAGTATTTCAATTTCTGCCCCACAGGAAGTTGATAGTTAACACAATGAAAGTAAATTTTCAAAATATTACCTCTGCCTAAACTTCACTGACAATGGTGGCATCAGAATGACTTTAAAATCTTAACTCCAAAACCATTTGAACTTGAGCGATACTATGACTCTTTCCTAACCAATTCTTGAAAAACTGTTTTTGTCTTATTGTTAAGTACATTATTTTTATTCATCAATATATTAAATCTATATTTTACCATTTTATAATTCTATGATTACTGTCTTTGGTCCAAATATGTAACTGGGATTTGCCTTTTAAGTTGTGACTGAGTTAATAAGCAACATTAATTGGCAGATTTAACCTGACTTTCCTCTCCTATTCTGGACCATCTTTAATTCTATCTCTATGAGTTTTATTTCCACGGAGAACAGAAACAATTCCATAACATGCTGGCTTCTACATTCAAGTTTGGAATTTGAAATTTTTTCTATTCTTAGAAATCTAGAAATATTCCATTACTTTAATTTACAGTAAGTCAGAATTTGATATTTAGCAACTAATTGCAAAACTGTTCATAGTGCAGGAATACTGGCAATGTCTGAGAAGGCCTCTCTGTATGTCTAAAACAATGGTATAAAGTGGCAAGACTTAGATTTCTCTGTCTTTCCCTAACAGAGGCAAAGCAAATATTTCCTCTGACAGTCTATATTTTAAAGCTCTGTTTAAGAAAAAATGTGGAGGAGAAAGGAGAGTTAATTTTAGTAGATTCACCTGTATCATGTGCCTGTCATTTTTTCTAAAAGAAAAGTCTTATTCAGAGTATTACTGTCATTTCTATCCCAACTAGACACAGTCTCCTAGCAGCCACAGACTCCCCTGATAGGGACAAATAGATACATAAAGACAAGCATGAAGATTGCAATGTCACAACCCAGAAGCTATTTCCATGTAGTTTCCCAAAATGGGAAAAAAAAAAAAACCCTCAATCTGGTTGTCAGACACATATCAGAAGATATAATTGCATTCTGGGAGACTCAAAGCAAATCCAGAAGCAATGACAAGCACATTTATGATAAAGAATCAGTTCCCAGCAAGTGTGAATTCCATCACTGTTACATCTCATGGTATGGGCCATCTCCAAATGAACTGCATGTACAATAAAAAAGCCAAGATCCCTCTCACCACCCAAAAGCCTTTAAATACACAGGATAGCTCCACGTGGGTCTCAGGCCATGTGACCAAGGAAAGGTTTCTGCAGTTTCATAACTGGCCACCAAGAGGAAAGGTTCTGAGCTAAACAAACCTACAGATTGTATGAGTCTCAGGGAGAATTAGAATCCACCTGAGGACAGGTTAGGTACCAGAATAAGGAGGAGATTTTAAGATAGTCAGGGGATATGGGTACATGTGATAGAGTTCTTGCTTAGTAGGTACAAGGCCCTGGCTGGATTCTATCCAGAGCAAAAGGGGGCAGAAGGGAAGAGAAGAAGAAAGAGGAATTAAAGTACAAGATGGGTCACTAGTTGGGTTGGTTGGTTCAATGTTCCATAGTCCCTTTCCCACTCATAGTTTAGGGATTCCCATCCATGAGGAGGAAAGCAGAGGTGAATTAACCTTAAAAGGTTTATGCCTACTCTCATATTCAACTCTAGTAGAAAAATTCATACTAGTCAACAGATTAACTCTTACTGACCAGGTAATCAAGATAATTGATAGACTTACTTAAAAGATCAGAGTGATACAATGCGAAATGCACTAACCAGCGCAGTGGGAAGCATGTAAGCTTGGAAAGTAATGTTAAGATGTCTATTTAAGGTATTCAGATCTGGGAAACTGTTTAAGTAACTATAATAAATCATTAATGAGTGAACAGTAAAACACTGTTTAATCATTAATTAACCATGTATTAACAGAAAATATTAGTGAATCATCCTTAATGCACCCAGTGACAACAATACTAAGTGCTTGTGAATTCAAATAACTATTTAAATTATTTTCCAATTAAGTTTTAATATAATTATAATTAAGTTATTAGAATTTTGCTTCTATTATCCCCCTAAATAATATGGTGTTTTAAATGGTGATTTTCAACCTTACTTTATGTCTTCATGTTTTGCTACTTATTAAATTGGCTAAAGTGTTCTTATACAAGTGTAGGTTTACTAAAATGGTAAAATATTCCCAAGATGCCATCAAATGTGGTTTTCATGCAACCCATATATATATAGTAATATATATAATATATATATTGTAAAGTATATACAATTTGAACTTTATGATTTGACCAAGATAATATTTAACTAGAGTTTGACTTTGGAAGTCAGCTGTAGAATTTCTAAGTGATCAGTTTTTCTAAGACAAATTTTCCCACTGAAATAGAACAGCTACTTGAAAGGGCTTTTGCATGTTTTAACTAAAGCTTCAAAGTATTACAATGCTTTATCTGTTTTTGTAAGGTAGTTGTCTTGATCATTCTGTACTATAAGGTTACAATACAATGAAGATACAATATTTTAAATTTTATATATTTAACATTGAGACATTTTGATTTTAAAAAATTGTCCTGAGCAATGGAATAGCATCATATCCACCAGTGTGATAAAACTCCTTCAAAGAGATTGAATTCGCTAAAAAACGACCCAGAGCAAATAGTATATGATTGCAGGAACTAAAAGAGAAAAAGTTAATTGTGGACTTAATATTGTTTTCTTCTTCTGGTTAATATTATAACAATCAATCTTAATAATTATATTTGTGAGAAACAAAGCATATTAAGATGGTTATACGTCAGGAGCATGAGAAAATTGACTATCTAGAGTGCAGCCATAGATCCGAGTATACATTTTACTGCAACGTAATATTAGTGTTTTTAATCCAGTGTTTACAGAAAATAAATATTTTAATTGACCATCCCAACAATAAGAGTGTTTGCAGTCAGTAGTCTTGTCTTAGGGGGAATCTGCATTGGTTGGGAAAAGGGAACATGTAACAATAGAAGCAATGGGTTGTCTAACCGCATTGAAGGTGAAAAACTATTTAGAGAGCTATCAATTCCCATCACAAAGAGATAGCCCTATGGCCTTTGTCAGTCAGTCACCAACATTATCCAATGAGCTGGTTTGCAGGGAAGCCTAGCAAAATGTAAACCACTGAGCAAATGGATTCGTCTATCCTAACAAAGCTGCGTTTGACTTCATGACTTGCCAGTCACTAACTCCTCCTTTTTTCCCCCACAAGCAAAGCATTTTGGAACTGTCATAAGGAAAATGCCATGGTTGGGTTGTCAAAAATTCCTTTTATCCTTCTTTGAAATTAAGTTTCATACTTGTGGAAGCACGAATTAATTGACTTTAATAAAACTATCCTGAGGAAGATAAGCAAGAAGGAAAGATTCGCTTGTAATACTTAGACTATTTTGTTGTAGAGAGAAGGAAAGCACCTAGACATGACAGAAGTAAAGCTGTTAGAAACCTAAGCTACCATTTGTCCTTCTTGAAAATAATTGCTGGGTCCAGTAATGCCACGATGGAGTATGACTGAGCCACCCTTGCTTTCACTGAGCAAGAGCGCCTCCTCTGATATGCCTTTTCCAAGCATGCCACACTTTATTTCTCGCCACTTGAGTCAGATCAATAGTGGTGGATATACAGCGCTAATGACGTCAAAGTCATAACTTCAATAAAAGCTCTTGTCCTGACAACCTACTATACCCTATTCTAGGCAAAGCCAGGTGTTGACTACAGTTGCAACCACTGATGGAAAACCAGCTTTGTTTGCCATTCTTAGAGGTTGGCAGGAGGCTCAGCCTCTCCTAAATGTGACCAGGACTTCCACCCTAAGTAAAAGTTTAACATACCAGGCCAACTTGACTTACTGGTCAAGTGATCCAAGCCTAGTACTGAGCAACTTGAGAAAAAAGGAATCTTGTAAGACAATTCAAGTGCTCAGTGGTTTTTACATATTATGAACTCTGAATCAATAAAATGAACAATAAAAAAGATATTTAACTTTTTTTTTTTTTTTTTTTTTTT
>NW_004955404.1:29047806-29070172 GCF_000276665.1 Chinchilla lanigera | reverse complement strand
TTGTCTTTTTGAGACAGGGTCTCGATATGCAGTTCAGGCTGGCCTTGAGCTCACTTTGTAGCCCAAGCTGGTCTCGAACTCACAAGGATCCTCCTGCCTCAGCCTCCTGAGTGCTGGGATTACAGGTATGGGCCACCACGCCCAGCACTAGATATTTAACTTTGGATGTCAAGCCACTGGAAAGTAATATAGTTGGAATTTTTACCTCAGACCTTTTATGTCAGCACTAAAATGAACTCCTTGAATGCCAGATCACTGTCATTTTCATCTTAGAATCCCCAGAGATTATCATGGTGTTTATTACACTGGAGTTTAGCACTGTCCAATAGTAAAAAATGTGAATCACATATGTAATTTATATTTTCTAGTAATCACATATAAAAAGGATAGATGCACAATTAATTTTAATAACATATTTCAACACAATAAATCAAAACATCATCTCAACATGTAATGTTTAAAATTTTCATTAATGAGAAAATTGGTCTTTAATTTTCAGTTGTAGCACAGCTCCATTCAAGACTTGCAACAGTTCAACTGCTCAGGAGACTGGCTGTATGGCAGCTTTGCTGAAGATGATCAGTTCTTACAGGCTATAGGAATACAAGACAGAATGAGTAAATGAATGAGGGAATTAAAGATATTACGGTACATGTAAAAATTATAACTTTGAGCTCAATGCATAGGAGGAGATTATAAAAAACCAAAGTTAATTTTTTGAAGTGTGTACTGTTGGGCAAATGGAATGCTGGATGCCAATGTATGTCAAATTCTAAATCATCTGAATTTCAGAATATCTTTTATTTGGATCATCATCCAATCAAAAATTGCCCACTAACTATTTGATTCTGTGTTCCAAAATATTCACCGATGCCAAATTTAAAAATCTGTGGCTATAAATAGAAAATGCTTTATAGGCCATTGGGAAAAATTGGGGTTATCTAAATTCACTGTTGACTATAATCTCAAAATAGGTACATTTTTCCTTACAAGTTGGAAATACATTTCAGGAAAATTAGTTCTAGACAATTGTGTGACTTATTACTTTAATCTAGATGTAATTAAAATCTGATAATAAAGTTCCCATCCAGTAGTGAAAGCCTTGCAGGTAAAAGTAGTTGATGTCAAACACTTGTGGGCGAATAACATCCTCCATATCAGGTATTTTTTTTTCAACCTGGGAACAACTGACAAGGTTCATAAAGGATGAAAAGGATATGAATGATAAATTTAAAGGCATATTAATACCATATCACTGCATAAAATATGTTCTACATAATATAAAGTTGCATAAACAGGTAAAATTGTATGGACCATTATAAAATGCATTTCATACAAACGTTATATAGAGATCTGGAGGGCAAGAAATAATTGTTTATTAGAAGACTATTTTATTATGATTTAGAAAACAATCTTATTTTAATCAAATTATAAATTGTTCATCTCTGTAAAGAAGTTGATTTTAATCCTTTTATACTAGGAGAAGTAGGAAAGAGTCTTCTGAATGTGGGTATAAAGTATAGGTCAATCACTCCATTTATAATCTAAATATATATGAATGACCCAAATAGCTCTGCTGTTTTTCCATCTTTTATTTTAGTCACAGAGCATCATCATAAATATTGAAGTGTGAAGTCAGGAAAAGCACTAGGAAATCAGTAGCTACACTTAAGTCATTATTTCCGCATCGTTTTACTCATCTACCACAGTCCCAAGTAACCATCAGAACTTTAAAAGGATGAATTTTAGAATTAAATTTTCTCGGATTAAATAACTTAATGTAGCATATGCTAATGTACAGATTTATGGTCTCTTTGCCTTAACTGAACAGCTCTATGCCCAGTCTGGATTTTCCAAATTAGACTTATTGCTATTGGAATGGTTTTTTAACTAATAAACAACCTCTCTCATAGAAGCAGCTAGTTTGCTTATATTAATTTATATTTAGTTTTGTTGGCTGAGACAGAGCACAGGTTAACAGTACCTCCCTGAAGTAAACATAGTGTGGTAGTTCTCTTATTTTGAGGGTTGGAGAAATTTTGTGATTTTTTTTCCCTTCCCTAATACACGAGTCATCTTGTGCAGTAAAGCATGCTTGTCAATGCACATGTCAACCAACTTTAAAAAGAATAGTCTGAGAAAAAAATAAAAGGTAAATTATTTAAGTGGAGTTGTAGAGGAAGCTTGAAAGAATTCTGTTTGGAAGGTTTCTTTGCTTCTCTCTGCCAATGGAAGGAGGCTCTGGATCCCTCACTAGTGAGTTTCTGTCATAACGAGGGCTGACAGTTCACATTGAAAATTCTGTTTTCTTCCTTCCCAGGAAAGCAAGTCAAAGTTAAGCCAACAAACTGTTCTTGGCAAGTGCCTTACTGTTGTTTGCTCTTTTTAAATTAGCCATTTGGGTGCTGGGCTGTATTTGTCAATGGGTTTCCAGGGGTTGGGACCACAGATTTGAGTAGGGACTAAACAACAACAAAAACGCAGGGTTTTAGTGTGTGTGTGTGTGTGTGTGTGTGTGTGTGTATGTGTTATGAAAAATGTGTTTACATGATCATAGTATTTGGGAGGAAACAAGCAAACTCAGGTAGTAGCATTATGCGGAGGAAATACACAGGAAGTGACCTGGGCAGACCTACTAGTAAAATTCCAATTAAAATTTCATTGAGCTGCAACTAAGTTCACTTTAGGATATTTTAAGTGGCATATTCTACTGAGTCATCTGTCAAATATATTACAGTTAACTTTAGCCTACAAAAAACAATGATATAGCATTTGCTATATCATTATTATATATGTTGCAGCAACTATCAGCAAAATTGCTATAACTTTATTTTACTTTTCAAAGCTATCCCATCAATGTGCAGTGTCCCAGTATATTTATAGCAGGTAACTTTATGCTTCCTTCCAAAGAATATTGTAGGTTTGATGTATTTTATGAAAACTCAGAAAATTCCAAGCCTAACAAAATAGATGATCAAGTACAGAAGAGAAATGATATTCTCCACAATCACAGAAAAAGTGATTATTTTACCAAAAGATCCACTTTACTTTTAGAAAAGTCCTTCAAATATTAAATATATAATTGTATTTTTTAAACAACAGTTACTCTCCTAATTTGGGGAGAATGTTTTTCTTATGATTCTCTTATATTACCAACTATTTTATCAAATATTAAATCACTATCAATTACATCGTAATGAGCGAAGTGATGAGAGATAGCTAAATTTATATCAGGTCTAAAAGGCACCAGTGATGAGAAATTGTATAAAACCCCTACACACAGATTTTGTGTTTGTTTAGTTCCCATATTTATGTTTATCACATGTATGTGTAACAGTGTTATTCCACTAACTGACTTATCTGTAGATAATACAGTATTTGCAAGACCAGTTCATTAAGGTTAATTTGTTCAAAAATATTAGAATCATTAATTTCTGGCTTATAGCTGATGGCTGTTCTCAGCCAGTGTCTTGCTTCATCATTAGTGTCAGTGAGATTATAACTCACACCCAACTGTTTTTACACTATCTAATAGAATCAATTGATGCGATGGTTGACAAGATGCTGCTTTGCATTTTGTCATCACACTAATGTACATGGCTTAAAGGCATTGGCATCCATAATGTGGGGCAGTTTTGTGGGAGACTGGAATAGGCTGAAGCTGCAAGGGCCATTTTCATAAAATATTAATGAAATTGAAAAATACACTGGGGTTGAAGGCTTGTCTGCTAAATGTAAGGTAAAATCTATTCTGTTCTGCTTTCTGATGACTGTAATTAGCAGCCCTAATTAAAAATTCAAACCTTGCATATATTTGAAAGCATGAATCTTAGCTCACATCGTGTTTATTTCCTTTACGAAGTATTTCATTTTACAACACTAATTGAACAGGATCCTTCCTAGTCCGACTGCCGCAGCTGGCTAGAGCCAGTTTATGTAGCCAGTCTCTCCAGACTACTTCCTTTTGTAAGCAATAAAACATCTTTAAAAAACATGTATATGCTCTCCATGAGCCATTAACTCTCTGCCATGCAGCACCAGGCTGGCCCTCTCCCCACACATTGTTGTTTTTTTTTTTTTCCTTCTTCTTCACTTAAATGTGACCTCTTTGAAGAGGCTGCTTTTTTCTGATCTTCAATATTTAATGTGGATTTACTTACATTAAATGACCACCTTACTAAAGGAGCGAAGGCCCACTTCTGACATTATTTATGAACAGCACACGGTGTGCAAAAATATGGAAGGAATTGCCCGGGAATACCTATTAGTTCTGGTAAAGAACTCTACTGTATTATCATTGTTCTCTAAACTTAGTTTCAAATTTATGGTTAGGATGTGGAGGCTTCACTGGGAATAGAGCAACAGCAGCTGAAGTCCTAATTGATTAGAATCGTGTTATTTAAAGAGAAGAGGGATCAGGCAGAGGACAGGACCAGAGCTGGAAATGACTGATATCCAGGGTCTAAGTAGGTCAAGATGTGAAAAAGTGCTTTATCTTTCAATAATGACAAAAATACTTTCAAACAGTACTAATTATTGAGAACAAAAAGAGAAAGGAGGAGGAGGAGGAAGGCAGGAAGAGGTAGAGGAAGTGAAAATGGAGGCCAGGACATCTGAATGATGTTCAGAAGAATTTGAGAAAAGGTAACATTTGCTTTTTGTGTAGTCCACCTGTCCTTTCATCTCAGGACTTCGATTTTCTTTGCTGTAAAATGGGTGTGCTTATAATTGCTTTACTTAGAGGTTCTATCTACCTAACAGTTCTCTAAAAGCACTTTGGTAATTCTAAAATGGCATGCAAAAGCTAGAGATTCATTAGAACTATATTTGTTCTCTACAAAAGACCCAAACTACAGACAGAAAGTACAAGCAATCTGGTGATCAATCCTATTAGCACTATCCTTAAAGCTTGTGCAATCCGTTTTTACATATTCATTAAATTGGTCCGGTGATTCCAAAGGTAACATGCAGAGAACAAAAAAATAAGTCCTTTTCTTTTATACCTTAATGAAGTTTTGATGTATCTTTCCTGGAGAGTCTAGTCCTGACATGATATTGGAATTCACATGCGTGAGAAAGTTGAATATTACATTGTACTGAAATATTATAACTACTTATTCACAATACACTGCTTTAAATGATGAAATGAATAAATAAGTAACTATGTTCGATGGTAAAAGGTTAACAGCACTATTAAAAACCAATATTTTTCAATATTGAGAATTAAATAGTTTATTTCGTACAACTACAAACTATTTAGATTATAGAATCATGTAGCCTTTGCCTCAGGCATAGGATCTATATTCCTTACACATAGAGATTTCTCACCAAAGGAAATGAAAGTTTTTCTGGACTAAGGAGTATTGAACACGAGGCTATTAAGAGGATATGAGGCCTGCTAATATTTGGATTATTGATTTCTCTAACTGACAAATGTTACAACCCCCCACCTCAAATACACATTTACTTAATCTATTGAACAGTAAGCTGCCTTCTCCTCTCTCTAAGAAGGAAGGGAAGCATTGATAATTTTGTATCCTGGGAGGGAATGAGACCTAGTAATTTTGTGGAAGACCAGGGATGAGAAAAATAGGAGGTGATGGGTGGAGACCAACAAGAGCTTTAGGCCTGGAAAACCTATTGCAGAGCACACCACAGCCCCCAAATGACAGCGAGCAAACGGTGCTGTCAGAGCAGTCAATCCATCTGCCATAGACAGTGGGGCCAGAGGAGAGGGTTCTTTTCTGTTTCCCAGGGGGCGTGCAACATCACCTTCCCAGCCACACAGAGAGACAAGGTTCAGTTCTGTCCTTCCTACCTGTCACCAAATCATCTCAAAGGCCTGGCAGTAACAGTCTCTCCTCAGCCCTGCCCGCCCCCTGATAGAGCTGCACCTGCTGCACGCCAGAGGCTTTGCCCCAACACATTCTCCTCCCAGGGGCGCCCTTCGCCAGCTCCTGCACAGTGGTGCTCTGGAAGCCTCCTGCAGGGCTGCTCCTCACTGCGGTGACTTGGATCACTAGCATCCTGCCCCTAAACAGCCTGCCTGGTCACCAGGACAGCCAGAATGTGGTGACAGCTGCCTGGCTCTTCTGAGCATGGAAGCCTCATGTTCCAGGAACTCAGAAGATGGGCCACTCTTCGTTTCCCTGGCTGCTGGCTTCTTTGCTTTTCCTGTGGAATGGGAGGCTGGTGAGGGTGGGACGGGGCAGTGCTAAGATGTATGGACTGAGTTCAGCAAAAATTTAGAAAATGCAGATCCAGAAGAAGAAGTGAAGCGTCACTTATTCCTGTGGGGTACAGAAGTGGAGGTATTTGGAGTGAAATCCAACCCTCTCACCTCCAGGTTGTTGGACCCCTGACACAATTTCCAGTCCTGTCAAAATCGTTTCTGGAGGGCTCACACTTGCCTACCAGCACCATAGCATGCTGGCTCCCCTGCCTGGCCCAGGCCTAATTACCCCATGTTGTCTTTGGTTCAGACTCTAATTCTTTCTCATAAATAGGTGAGCATCTAATTATCGCAAGCCAAACTCAAGAGCATCAGGCTTTCTATTCCCTTTCTCACATTGAGTCTGTTCCAAAAGTTACATTCCCTCCTCACTCTCTCTTCTCCTTCTATTAAAATGCTACTTGCCCAGTGGTGAGTCCTCAGAGAGAGCTCACCAGAAGGCTGGCTAACCAAACCAGTGCCTCCACGAATGTGAAAGGTCTTCTCTCACTGGTGGCAGCTTCATAAAGGCCCCTCCAGAATAAGAGTGATGAGTAGCAACTCAGTGTCGGTGCCAGTTTTGCTGTCCCTGTGAACTGACCTAACTAGTCACAGGCTTTGCCTCTGGGGAATCTGAATGGAATCAGAAAATAGCTGTCAGTGAGGCACAGGAGCTTCCTAAGCCCATAACTAAGCTTTGCTCTTATCTGGTTGGCCTCTGTGAGGGATTTTGTCCCCTTTGTATGATTATAGGCCTCTGTAACAGGCTTTGCTGCTCATAGAGATTGAAGGAAGTAATGTTTACCAGTGTGTGATAAGGAAGAGAACAATTAGCTTCTTAGTTTTGAATGAGTCTTTGCGGGCTGCTAATGTCTTTTCTGTTTATAAATTTGTGTTTAGTGATTACATATTGATGTTTGCTTTAGATCCATGGAGGGAAAAAGAGTTGACATTTTCCCTGTTAAGAGACATACAGCAGGTCACCAGTGCATATTCAAAAGTAGAGTAGGAACGGGACAGAACTTGGAAAACAGAAATGGATCCTGCACACCTCCCACTGGAAATAGCAAACCCCTACGAAGTCCTAGAAAGGTCTTCTTGAGTAATAAAATGTTGGGAATCTTATATTTATGTGTAGCTTCTCCTCTTCTGCTGTTATCCATTGGACTTATTTTGTGAGCCAGAAATAATGTGTGTGTTTTACTCCAGTAATTCACTCTGCCCACCCATGGATGAAGAATGGATAGAGTCCACGCAGGACTTTCAATGAAGGATGTGCACTACCTACAATTCACTAGCTTGTTATTGTTGTATTATTTATTCTCTATATAAGATATTTCTTCTGAGATGCCCAGGGTACTTTTCTACACACTAAATAAATGATTAACCCTCAGATCCCTGCTATGAGGCAAGCAGATTTGCAAAGATGATGGGACAAGAAGGAGAAAACTAAATCCCACACGTGGAAAATAACAATTCATCACATTGGTGAAGATTGCAATTTCTGGCTCTGAAGGTGTGGAGAGCAGGGAATGTCAACCAGAGAACTGACTACCTTGAATTATGTCCCCTTCCTCCCTCCCTGACCCTTCCCACACACACCCATTTTATCCGGTGCACTTTCACATATCAATTAGGTTCCCTGCTATTGCATGGGTAGGAGAGCACATGCTAATATAAACATAACTGCATTTTTTAAACCTTATCATTGGCCTAATGTGATTGAACTGCATACCATACAGAGTTTTGCTTAAATTAATTGGTACTGTCACTGGCTGAAATGATGCTGGCACTAAGTCTAAATTATTCCAGAATTTTAAGTTCTTCCTTGTGGTTCAGGCTGAGCTCCTCTCATTTCTAAAAGACAGTGACATCCACCTAGTGCCTGTTAGGCCAGAGTAATTCATGATTTCTCTGAGCAAGGCACAGGGCACACATTAGAAGACTAACTATGGTGAAAGCAATGAAAAAAGAGCATGCCAAAGTCACTATTAATCCAACTAATCATCCATAATTTAGGGTCTTAGAGTCATAAGTTCAGCCATCATTATTTGACACAGCTATTCGTAAGAGTATCTCCTTACAAATCAAGTTTAGATTATCTGGCTACTAGGAAAACATCGAGAAACTAAGACTTCATGAAGCATTTGTATTTAAGTAGATCTTTTTTCTTTGAAGATTTTCTTAAGGAACCCTACTCAACTTCCACTCCCTAATTCCCCCCCCCCAGTTGTTGAAATTAAAATTGACCAATTTCTTAACTGTAATTTCAAATTTAGCTCACTTTCCCTTCTTGCTATTTTCCAGTGATTCTCCTAGGGCCTTGGCACTATTTCTTCTCTGTGTAATGAACCTCTCTGCACTTTTTCCAAGATAAATTCTTCATGTATTAATTTAACTCTTAAAAAAAACAAAAACTAAGTTCTTCAGAGAGGTATTTGACCACCTAAATTGTCCTCCTTCTTAATCGTTTCTGTAATATCCTGTATTCTTTTCAAACTTCTAACAACTTAGGTTGCCATATATATTATGTGCATTTATGTAATTCATGATCTCCCCAGTAGCCCATAAGTTCCATGTGGGCAGAAATCTGATCTTTTTCTAAGCATTTAGCACAATGCTTGAAAAATATCACTCATCATGTATCTGTTTAAAGAATAGATTAAAAGTAGGAAATATAGGTCTGGAATTAAGATAGATTTCACTTTGATTCCTGATTTACATTTTAGATACATTACCTTGAGAAAGTAACTTATATGTGACTTTTCATTACTTTACCTATAGAGTAATAATAACTATTTTATCTGATATTTATATCTTAATATATAAATAATATATTATACTTAAATAATATATGGCAAATTTTAAAAACACAGCTAATACTAGTATTCTTCATGGTAAGATTTGATGTCTAGAATTATTGGATTTTTTAAAAATATTTATTTTATAAATTAAACTCCTCAAAGAATTATGAGGTCACCACTATTTCAAAAGCAACTTTAATGTAGAGTTGGAGTTGTATCTGATTCATTTCTAGGTTCCCCACAACACAGGAAAGAAAACCTTGAATAAAAGAGCTCAATCTATAAGTATTTACTGAAGTTTTATAGGTAAAGAAACTGAGCTAGAATGAATTTAATGACATATAAGTAGTTAAGGCAGGACCACAACTAAATTTTTACCATCTGATTCCCCACTTAAATCAAATTGTCTGTTTTTAATCATATCGAATTTAATAGCATTAAGGATAAATCATCTGAGTATCTGATTCAGCTGTTATTTACAATCTCAAGGATTTTTCCTATGGATAGTCCAAAGTGGGTCATAGACTCGTGAGAAAAAAAAATCCTAGTTTTAAATATCAACTCTGGAACTTCCAAGCTGTGCAAAACTATTTAGTCTCTTCGAACCCCAGTTTCCTCTTAAGTGAATTATGGATCAAGCACTTTGCTTATCTAATTATTGTAATGTTTTGTTGAGACAATGTCTGTACAGCACACAGTGGTCCCAGATGTGTCTATGGTAGCATTCAATAGTAGAGAAGGCATGAGAAAGCAATGATGTTTGTAGGAATTATACTTGTGTTTACTTTTGTTTGAAGAGCGTTTTCCTGGTGTTTTCTTCCTCTATCAACCATCAGTGGCACTTCTAACAGATGTGCGGTTTTTACTTCTCTCCTTGTACTTATCTTACAAGACTGGAGAATCTTGAATTTCTTAGGTCATCAGCAAAATTTCTCTTTCTTACAAATTATAGTAACTTTGTGATATTTCTGTGACTCTAAAGATAACCTGAATATAGGTTACAATGTGCAGAATAAATATGACTAAACTTGCCTTCAGTAGTAATTTGATAATTTTTCTGAGACAGTGTTCAGTTACTCCAGTTGCCTGATGTGCTTTTTTGTTGACATAACTGCTTTTAGGCACTAAATGTAACAACTTAAAGAAATGATAAGACTTTCTTAAACATTTCAGTTCTCAGCATGAAGTTGCAATTTGTTGAGTTGAAGGCATAGCTAAACTTTTAGTGACTATGTTTCATAACCAGACTTTGTTCCGTTGCCTTACATTTGTTCCATAGTTTTATTCTCACTGATTACTTGGTATAAAGGACTTGGTATAAAGAAGGGCATTTTCAAATATCTTTTGAGGGGAAGTCAGAGAGAATCTATGAATACTTAATGCTGGAAACTACACCAATTTATGGACTCCACGTGGATTCTTCTAGACTGAAGTTAATTCATTGGTGAGCTAGCTTTAGTTTATAAAATATTAACTATCTATAACTTCTTTAACTCAAGTCTTATAAAAATATTAAGAGCACAACATTTGTGACTTAGAAAAGAATTTGTTACCTGGCACTGTGTTCAGATCCTTGTTCTGCCCTGTTACAGTTCATATCTGCATGCTCTCACCACCAAGATCTCATGTGCTCATAGGTGGGGCTTTAGGGAGGAAACTGAATGAATCACAGTGACCGCATCACACACTGAATAGGTGTGTGATAGAGTCCACCAAAAAATGTACACACACCTCCAGAAAAGAAAAACTTGTGTAAGTATTTTAATATTTAATTTACTGGGCTAGAGATATGGCTCAGTGGCACAGTGACTATCTGGCAAGTGTGAGGTCCCAGGTTCGATTCCCAGTACCAAAAAAAAAATTTTTGAGAGATAGTGGGATTAATACAAGTTTTATTTGGCCTGTACAGTACAGTTAATTACAGGAAGTGCTCAAATTGGTGGTCCTTAGATTCCAGACCTTTATTAGCATGGAAAATTGCTGCTTGGACAACCTTGGTCAATGAGCTTGTGCACATGCATGTTCAATTTTTTCTCTCAGAGCCAGCAGTGTAATGGATTTTCTGCAATATATGACATCCTCTAGGGTCCCTCGTATGAGAGTAACACCATCTCTTGAAAAGACATTATATTGTTTTTTTCCTGAAATATGTGTACATTTTTGATAGATTTTGTATTAGTTAATGTTTTACATTAAAATCAAATTCTTAATTGATGAAAGATTTAGAAGTTTCTTTTTGAACTACTTAACTATTAATATAAGTATTCTAATAAGTTCAAATTTGTTATATGGTTTAAAATCTTCTCTAACTCTTTATTATACAGTGTTTATGTAGATAGCTACAGTACAACATTTTTACATTAAAAATATAAATGTCCTTCACCACATATTGTACAATTGTATATTTGGATACTTGGGTTTTAACTATTCTCTTTTTCACTATTAGCTGTTGAAATTTATTACCATTTACTTCATAAGATATAAGTAGAGTTGTATGACTTCAGAGAAAAATGTCAATCTTTGAATCTAAATAAGGAATTGAAAGGATAAATTATGTAGAATAGATATTTTAGATCCAAAGATTTTTAGGTGAGTCAACTAAAAATAGAGAGAGTGTATACTCTTGGACAATATAAAACAAAGAATGTTAGTGAATTTGAAAGGATACCAGTCATGTGTTATTAACACACCATTTTTATATTAATCTACTTAGCCTGAGCTTACACATTTCACTTGATTCACTCTGTTTCTCATTTTCTGCCTTGGATCTCCCAAGGATGGATGCTGTAATAATGCTCCCAGTACCATGCCTCATGGTATCCATTCATCCAGTACATTCATCCAGTACATCCAGTTACTAGGGTGCATTCCCCAACAGTGAACACAAAGTGTCACTGTGACTACATGCTAATAGTCTAAATTTTGAAAAATCTTTACCCAAATTTGGAGTTCGTTTATTTGCAAATGGATATTTTATTTTACAGAAAGAAAAAGAACAAGATCTTAAATACTTCAGCTTTTTGACTAATAACATACGAATTGATAGCAGAAATTGGGGTATAGAAGTTACCCCAATTACCTTACCACACACATTTCTGGAGCATGATACACCACGTGCTTTATCACTTTGCTAGAAAGATATTCTGCTCAGAATAGAAAAATAATGCAAATTCCTAAGTATACACAAAAGACAAATACTTGTATCAAATAATAATAAGAAAATCTATCATCTCTTCTCTTAAAATTTTGTTCAGTACAAAATACATTCCAGCAAGGAATTATTGCTTCTGAATGCATTTTTCCATAGCAAACAAAGATTTGCCTTTCTTTGTCTTTACTCTAATGTTGTTAATTTTTCTTGTTTCTGTGTATATAAATTTCTGAAATGAATAACTGTAAGGGTGGTCATTTCAGATCTATAGCAAATATTTTCTTTCAAATTCTACCTCAGCTATCCAGGTTGTTGAACAAACCCAGTAGTGTGTTCATGGGTCAATATTTGTTCCCTATAAATTATAAAAGCTAATTTTAAGTTCTGGGTTTATGCAGGAGAACTAAGAAGGTGACATCGTAGGCTTTTGTTTCATAGAACATAACAGAAGTGATGACTGAAGTGATATTTCTACCCTCTATCTTACATATTTTTTCATCTATCTGGGCCAGGTCTCTTTTAAATCAGTCCCTTTAGGCAGTTTTCTCCAGCCTTGTCATTATCATTTTCTAAACTCATTATTCTTCACCATTATTCTAACAGAGGGTTCTATGGATTCTTTTAGAAGTACAGTAATAGGCATCAGGTCAACAATGTGTTGGATTCATCTTCATCTGCTGTTCAGCACTGCTTTTGTAAAAGAAAATGCTAATTAACAAATACAAAACTTCTGTTTGTACCTTTGTATCTTTGGGCAAACTATTTAACCTTTGTTTATTTTTTCAAAGAATGTTATCTAGACTGAGAAACTGTAAAATTAGTTTAAAACAATAAATTTACTTGAAAAGTAGCAGTCATGGTAATTAGCACCAAGCTTTAAACCATTATTTGTGGTTAAATTGAAAGAAGGGAGATAATTTTTGTAGGATACATGTCAGGGAAGCTAACTGTAGTCCTTAATTATAGTTTAAGAGTCTAAAAGAAGAGCTTAGCTTAATTTTTCAGAGACCACGGCTGTTATCTTTTAATGTGACTGAATCATTAGAGGAATGGTAGAAGCTCTGTGGTTGCTATTGATGACAGAGTATATGGTGAATGCCATAAAATTTAGGTACTTTATTTTGGAGATTGAGGGCCTGGGGATATAGCCCAGCGGCACAACACCTGCCTGGCAAGCCTGAGGTCATGAGTTTGATTGCCAGTACCAAAAAAAAAAAACCAAACAAAGTTATTTTAGAGATTGGAGTTTTGAATTTGAGTAAGATGTATGTAACTCTATTCTTTTATGTTATAAACTTTCACTAACTGTATATACCCATGTTCAAGATCTGTATGGTTCCTACAAGTTAAAAACAATCCAGTTCCTTGCTCTCTTAAGCTTATACATTCATCAAAAGCTGTAAATATATAAGAAAACACTATGTAGCATGGTAGAATCTGCGATGGGACAGCAGAGTATGTGGCTATATCTGAAGTACCTTAAATCCTTTCTCCGATTCTTTAACCCTCATCTGTCTGCTAGACCTTGGATGGTTGCCCACTTCATCAGACATCAAAGCAGTAGACTTCCTGTGGGCTCACAGATGCTGGTCCCTGGGACAGTTCACTAAATATCCAGTCTAGAGTCTTTGGCTCCTTCAATGGATTCTGGGGATGAAGCTCCACACCTCAGGGACTTCCAAAAGGACCAAGTGATACAATCCAAAAAACAAGGGGAAGTTGAGAATTTATCAGGCAAGTAGCCCAATGAAAAACAGTACTAAAATAGTGCACTAGATAAATTCACTCCAATGGACTGTTCTGAGCCCCGGCTTCCCCACACACCCAGTCTGGTGGCACAGTGTCCAGACGGCAGTTACACACTATCTTGCAGCTGTTTCCTAGCCTGTGCCTTCCGTGGCTCTTTCCCTTTTCTCCCATTCCTGCAGCCTTGGGAGTCCACGTCCTTTCCTAGCACCTGCTGTTTGGGATAAGTACCATGACCATGATAATGATCAGCTTGATTTGGAGGTGGCAATAGAGTAGGGAGAGCGGAAGGTAGTGAGCAACAAAGGCGGCATGGGGGTAAAAGTTACTTAAACTATTCAGTGATATTTTTTATACTTATCTAAGCCCTCAAAAGTCTTCTACCCATTATCAGTCAAAGCTTTGTTCAGGCCAGACATAAAATATAAAAGTGGGAAAATAGTATAAATCTATTAGTTTATCACTTTAGAGATACCACCACTCCACAATGAGTTTAATTACTTCTAAAATTTTCACTTGTAGTCAGCGATCTCCAGTCCCTTGCCTACATTACTGATTATCTTTTGAGATACTATTAATGAGCACCTTTCATCAAATTTTGCACTTTAATTTTTATCCGGGGTTTTGGTCTAGCATCGCACTCAGGGAATATTAACACAATTTGATTGTGTAAATGCAGCACATAAATTTTGAAGGTGTGCGTGTGTCTTGCTCACCTGTCTCTTCACCCTCATCCTTTCCCTCCCCTAGTTCGCTGGAAATCCTGTCAGCTGGTGACTTTCCCATTCCTTCCCTTTGACTGCTCTCTTTTTTTCTCATCCTTCCCCCTAACCTTCCTGCATTTCATACTAAATCCAAACCTTTCACAGAAGGCTCCAAGTTTCTTTTCTAACATTCCTTGTATATTTGAAGAATGATGTCTGCTTTCATGGCAGCTTTACCCTTTTTTAAATCTTTGTTCATTGTTGTGAAGATACTTCTTCTAGCACACTGGACACAAACCGCCCTTTTCTTAAAAAGGTGATGCAACAAGAAAAAATGTCTCAGCATCTTTAGTTAGCTTCCCAACATCAAAAACAGTGCAAATAAAGCATCCAGTCCCCAAAGATAATATATCACCTCAATTCCAAAATTCCTATCAGAATATGCCCATTTCACAGGCAGAAGTGGGCCTGGTTCCAAACTATAATTTAGAAAAGGAAATTTGGTAAATTACAAAGAGGTTCTACTTCTAGAAAAGTAGCTCCAGTGGTCAAAATAACAATTTACTGTGTTCTTTCAAATAACTTTGATTTCCGTTTAGGGTACTCATATAATTTATTATATGAGCCTTGCTTTGTAGAATGAAGTCTTGAGCTAATAGATAAGGCAGGACTTGTTCAAATAAACCAAGTTATCAAGTCATCCCATCTTTAATAGTCTATAAACAAAGATACAATACTTTATTTTACATGATTAGAAATCAGCCAGTCAGTCCTTGGAATCTTTGTAGCTTTCAGATGATCAGTCAAGGGCTAACAGCTTTAAGTCATTCAGAAGAAAGAGAAATGAGGACACGAAGATGAAAGCTGAATGTAGTAGTGAGAGGCAAAGACTGTCATACCCTGGTTCTACTCTCTGTTTAAACTTGTGCAAATCATTCAACTTCTCTGTATCTCAGTTTTCTTATCTGTAAAATGGGAATTAGCAGGTGCATTATAGTGCCAGGAGAGTTAAATGAGTTAAAGCCCTTAAAACAGCTCCTGGCATGCAGCACTCTGTGAGTGCCAACAACAGCAGCCTGACCTGCCTTACGGAGGCTCCAGAGTCTGGGCCCTTTCCATACCAGGGATGATGGACAAATACAGTGAATGGTGAGATTTTTTAAATTTGTCATGACAAAAGATACATTGCCATTAATTCCCTTCAAAATACCCCCCTTCCCTTTAAACACATTTGTCCTATCATTCTTGGCACTTTCTGGAGCAGTTCTAGAAGTCCTTTTTCGTGAGTGTCTTTACTTGCGCTAACTTGGCTGCCTCAATGTCTTAAATTAATTCAAGCCATTTACACTTTACTGTCATTTTTCACTTTGGGGAAGAGCCAAAAGTTACAGGGTGCCAGACGCAGTGAATAAGGTGGAGAAGTACACCACTGTTTTTACAACCATCCATGTCCACTAAGTGGCACTTACCAGCAGGACCCACTGAATTTTTGATCATACTTCATAAAGACACTCATGAAAGAGGACTTTCAGAACTGCCTAAGCAAGTGGCAAGAGCAATGAGATAAGTTGGTTTGAAGTGAGGGGAGTATTTTGAGGGGGATTAATAGAAATATGTCTTTTACTGAATAAATTTTTAAAATTTAATCACTCACTGTGTAGTTTAACCTCACCTTGTAGTTAGGGATACTGTGATTTGTATGGGTGTGACTGAGGAGACACATGACAGCTCTCCCATTCATTTCTCCTTCTACACATGACATAACACCAAATATTGACTTCTGAATCCTTTATAATATTTAAGGCAAGAAAACAAAGAATTAAAAAGAGTTTGCATGCTGCACAGAAACTTGATTTTTTTCCTGTATCTTAACTTTTGTGGGGAAAGAAATGGAAGATATCCGTATATCTTCTTGTATCTCGTTAATTAAGGAGTATGAGAAAATAGTGAAGAGTCATGTGGACCCCAGAGAAGGAAATTGAAGCTCAGAGGAGAAAATGAAGTAGAGGCTTTACTAAGTCATTAAAAATCCACCACTAATGCTACTTTCTTCATGTGAAATATCAAGCAGGCATTTCTTTGCTGGTATGAAATGTCTCATTTCTGTCTTTCTGAACTAAGTGGGAACAAATGCAGGATTTTTTTCCTGATCTTGGCCTTTTCAGAGCTACAGTGAATCATCAGGACTGCCATCCCTTCCCATTTCTCAAGGTTGACCTGAAGAAGTCACTACCAGCTATCCAGGGGCGAGTGCCCCCTAGAGCTACAGGAGGATCTGGGCCAGTAGGTAGTAAAAAAAAAAAAAAAAAAAAAAAAAAACTACAAAAGACACCTTTAAAAGCCCTCCCCCACCACACATCTCTTAGTCCAGCAGCAGGAATCCCAAAGCATTTTGCTCTGGAGGTCAGATTTATTTCTGTGATCACATCTGATATCAGCCCAGGACAAACAGAAGACAACTGCTTGGAAAGCAGAAACAACGTCTGGCCAGGGGTAATTCTGATAGAGTAGCTACGCTAGAGGACTCCAGCAATCTGGAGATTTTGAGCACCTGACTTCTCTGAAGTGCTCGTAAGCCACTTTCTATTACGCTGAGTGAAAATTACCAGTGAATTTTTTCTTCATTCATAGCCTATAGGCCCAGGGAAAGGAGACTTGAAGATTCTCCTTCATCTTCAATAATTATCATTTTCCAAAGGAAAGGTAGAAAATTTTCTCATTTTGACAATGGGGAAGAAAAAGGACTCCAGTCATTCTACAACAAGAATAGACATCTGTTTTTGGAATGTAATTATATATCAGTATTTATTTATTGAGTGTTAGTGAAGAAATTATTGTAATATTGCAAAATTATTTAGGACTGCTACACCTTTAAAAAGATAAAAGATCTGACTGCTAAAATACTAAAATATGATACTTGAACTTTGTGTTAATTCATGAGCACAATGGTATTATGGCACCATTCATCATGCACCATAGGTGCTCCCTGTGGTTTCCATGGGTGACAATAGAAGACCATAGAGCTCAGATCTCACCTAGCTGCAGACCCAGAAGACAAAGATCTAGATTCCACAGCAGTACTCTCTCTTCAACACTGATATTGTGTTAGTAATAAATAATACTCTTACACTTATTTATTCATTTGTTACTGGTACTGGGAATAGAACTCAGGACATTCTTACTTTTAAAATATGTATGATGTCATAGAGGTTGAGAGTAGAACAGTGGTTATCATAGGCTGGGGAAAGCAGTGCTCAAAGATGATGTCAAAGCATCGATTAGTGGGTACTAACTTATACTAAGATAGAAGTTGTGATTTTCTATTGCACGGTAGGGTGGGCAAATAACAATTGTGTACTGAATAGCTAAAAAGTGGAAAAATTTTTGAATTGTTTTACCATAGGAGAAGTTGAATATTTGAGGACATAGATATGTTTAATCTGGTTTAAACATTACACAATGTTTAATGTGCAGCATTGTGAAACATTAATATATATGATTTTTTATGTTTTGTGTATCAAGTAAAGCATAAACTTAATTTAATGAACTGCAGAAGTTTTTTAAAATTGTGGAAAAAATAAAACATGTTCAACTCCTTATTTCCTGAAATAAAATTAGAAAATTAGCTTGTTAGACAATATGCACCCAAGGTCAGAAATGGAAAGGAAATAATGGGAAATACAGCTAGATGATAAATGTTATGTCTGTGTTATGTCACCTTTTCTGGGCCCTATCTTCTCCAGCTGGTTCAGTGAGGTCCCCAGTGTGACCTGTGCCCCTAAGCTGTGATTGTTCTTCTCCCCTTTCCCACTGGCCAAGCCACCACTACCACCTCAGGGCTATGCTCCAATATGGAGAAGTCCACTCCAGATGACAAGGAAAAAAGAATTGAAGGAAAAAATGGAAACAAAGCTTTTGTAGATAAGGATGGAAAGGGATTGAAGAGAGGGGAGGGAAATGGGAAAAAGAGAACAAGCAAAATATATCATGTATAGGTACAAATCTCTATGATGAGTGTTATCATGCATATTTAAAGTATAGCAATAAATTTTTTAAAATATTAAAAGATTCCCTCTTTATGAAGTTTCAGATTATAGAAAAATAAGTAAATAAATTATATTTAAAATATTGCTATATTTGGAAAAATGGTTGCAGCTATTTTTGTTTTTAATAGCTTAAATGTTAAGCATTTAAAATAAGTATTTGAGAATTTAAAATATGTACCAGATTGTCCATGTCTTCCAAGTTTTACTTGTACCTGAGGAAGGTTTTTGCAAGAACAGAGTGTATTGCTTAACCAACTCATTAATTCATCTTGGAACACAGAGCTGCTGACTGCAATGAGGAATAAATTTAGAGTAAAAGATCTGAGATGTAAGCCAGCAAATAGACCTTGACTCGACTTATTTTTCTCTCTATGCTGTTATGTAAACTAAAAGTTGAAATGAAGCAGGCAAATGTGCAGGGTTTTGCATTGCTAAAAGAGTTCTGATTCCTAAACCTACCAGGATTGAATCTTGGGTATTTACTGTGGCACAATAAACATCCAGGACCCTGACTGTAAGGACTTCCATGGATGCAGAGAACCCTGGACATGGCTAAAGGAGAGGATGAAGGAAAGGATGGCAGGGATGGAAGGCAGAAAAAAGGATATGATGAGTTCTTGCCACCTCAAAAGCAGAATTCATCGCGGAGACTTTTCAATGACATGAATTCGTTTTCTAATTCATTTCTTTTCAAAAAAGTGTGAAAGGTCCTAGATCTGCTTCAAGAAGTGTGAAAGTACTGCTACAGCAATAACTCAACGTTAGTCACTAATGAGATGTTAACCTTGAAATGCGTCAAAAATGCGATTTACTACTTTGAATATTCAGAAGCTGCCAATATCTGCTTGTCTTATAATGCCCTTTGCATCCATTCTGTACAAAAAGAGCACTTATGTCTTAATAGTATGATAAAATATTGACAACTTAAAAAGTAAATATATTCCAGAATGAACTGTTCTGGTCTTGCTTGGGAGCTATGCTTTTTATAATGGATACCAGGATGATAAAATTCTTATTAAATTTATTGTGGCTTTTTAAAAAAACTGGCTTTCCAGATGTAAAAAAAGTCTGTCTGTGTTGATGTACTAGGATTATATGACTTGGAAAATAAAGGGAGTGAATTTTTAATTCTGAGAGATAATAAGACAGATTAGGCCATTTTTTATTTTAAAATGTGCTTATTCCAACATTTATAAGAGTAAGCAGATAAACCTGTCAAGATCTGCTCCTTTTATACAAAGAACTGGCTATATAAAATTTTGGTCATGCTCGTATAAGACTTTAGCATAAAAGTGCCAAGGTAAAATGATAGTGGACTTTACATTAAATCTTTTTCACTAATACCAGTATGCCTGAACTCTTACAGAACATTTAATGTGCCTAATAATCCTGATCATTTGACAGCTTTCATATAATATTCTAGGCAAAAGTGATACAATCTTCCTCTGCTGTTGACAGTGCAGCCAAAATAACCCTCCAAAAAATGAAGCAGGATTATCTAGCCAAGATGGCAAAAAAAAAAAAAAAAAGCTTATAATATGCACCAGGAAATTTCCATTGCTTGTTAGATTGCTGCTGTCAGTGACACATGGACTCTACCTGAATATAAAACACACACTTTCCTGGAAAACTTAGAAGTTTTAAAAGACAAGTACATGGAGAGCAAGCTTTAGATTTAAAGATCAGTTATTCAGCTATGTGTGCTACACTTAGAAGTAGAGAGAATTCCATTAGAGGAAGCTCTGGAAGTCTTTAGTATTGTTTTAGTGTTTATCACGTCTCCTTTAGTCATTCTAATAACTTGAATGAATTTCCAGCTTAAAGATCATAGGACATAAGGAATACGCTGAAGATGAGCTGTAAGAAAATAGTGAAAACAAAAACAAGCACCCATAAGTGATGTGTGAGACTACAAAAACTACATAGGGTTCATGCAAAACACTCAAGATTTCTGCATTCATGCACCTTATAAAGAATTTGCCTGTCCATTTATGGGAAAATAATAGAAGAAACGCTTGTGTGCTTGTCAATTCATAGCCTACAAGTCACCTGTCGTAAATTTAGTTTATAATAGTGTAATTAGCTGCCATGCGGCCAGATTTTCTAAATGTTCTTCCTCCTGTTGGAAACTCCATGATTTGAATGCCACAGAATATCAATACTGATCTTTTACAGCCCTTTGCCAGAGCAGCCTCAGGATATGTTGAGTTGGCAAGGTAACTGCATTAGAGAATTGAGTTTGTTCTTTTTCAGAAGACAAATATACTATCTTTGGAACCATTTACAAAGAAAAAATGGTCATTAGATACTAGCGTACAACACCAAAATCAACATGTTAATAATAGAAATAACCTAGCATTATAAAAGATATAAGACCTTCAAACTTGGAGAAAGAATGGTACCTAAGAGACACAAACCTGACACACACTATAGATGACATACTTAGACAAATAAAATCGGAGGCGGGGAAATACAGCTTATAACAGTCAAATCTAATGCAGAGCATTGTCATATGTTATAACAATAATAAAATAAATGCAGATGTGTTAGTAGCTTCTTAGATGAGTAAGGCTGTGAATAGAGTTTTGGGAAATATTGTAAAGTGCACCAGAATGCAGCTGAGCCCAGAAATAAAAGTTGCAAGAATCACTGCCAGGAAAAAAAGAAATAATACTAACTGCTTGTTTCAAGATCACTAAAAAACTAATAGTAAGCTTTCATGTAGGAGTTTTAGTTGTTAATATAGAAACAGAAATTTATTTGGTTGTTCTAAATAAATTTAATGCATACATAAATACACAAGATTTTCCAAACTCTAATGGTTGACACATAGATAGATATATAAGATTTTCCAACCCAGCTGTAATTAGTGTAAAATTAAGAAGCACTTCATAAATTGTGAATAATCTTTAAGAAATCAGTGATAACCTCTTTCATTTTAAAAGGACAGAAGCACATAATTTCTGAATTACATTTTACATCATAGTGAATAGATTTATCTTCATGACAATCTCACATACATCTTACACTGTTACAATTAGGAGCAGAATTTTAAGAACTGTCACTGACTGGTGGCTTCTTGAAAACCATACAGCTCTAGATCCCTTTCTTTTGCTTCCTTCTTCCAGTTTCTCCTGGCATTCATGAGTTGGCTGCTCTAGGGCTACATATAGGGCAAAATTCACCAGGGACATACTCCAGACGGCATTGAGATATTCCTGCAGTAATTGTACCCACAATTTGGCTGCCTTATCCATCAGCTGTGTACTTACTACGACTTAGCTCTTAACCCCAACAATGCTTATGCTATTTTAGAAGTGACCAAAAAAACACTCTTTTGGAAACTTTCATTTCCTTACAATGTAGAGGCTTTCTTTTTCTTGTTCTTTTCTTTCTTTTCTTTCTCATTTTCTTCCTTTACTTGTTTGTGTTCTTTCACAATTTTTTAAAAAGAATATTGGCTATATTAACAATTGATTGTGTAATTATTTGCCTATAAAAGCATTATGAACATTTGAAAAAAACAAATCTTAAAATATCTCATGTGCAGTACCACAGGGAGTCCTTCTCTTCACTGAAATAGTTCTTGTTCGCCTATTAAGAAATACATAAAACAGGGGCTGGGGATTTAGCTCAGCGGCAAAGCACCTGCCTGGCAAGCGCAAGGTCATGAGTTCGGTTCCCGGTACCGGAGAAAAACCAAA
>NW_004955404.1:28989563-29047706 GCF_000276665.1 Chinchilla lanigera | reverse complement strand
AAGAATAATCACATGTTTAAAAAAGTTAAGTGCCCACTGTTTCCAAAACACCAAACTGGGCATGTGACATGCGTCTCATTTATTTTCTTAATATTAGAAATTATGAGTCAATGAAGTGATGAAATATGTCCATATCTTACAAATTATAAACAGGTAGAGAAGGTGCTTATATAATGTTTAAATATCTCCTATCAAAAAAGAATAAATTTTTTTGTCTTTTTGAGACAAGGTCTCATTATGCAGTTCAGGTTCGCCTTGAGCTCACTTTGTAGCCCAGGTTGGCCTTGAACTCACAACAATCCTCCTGCCTCAGCCTCCTGAGTGCTGGGATTATAGGCATGTGCCACTAGGCCTTGCTAGAAATTATTTTTTAAATATAAAAATATCATGAAACAAAATATGCAACTAGAAAACTTGGGAGACCATTTTACTTTAAATATATTTTTCTGCTTGTGTGCTCTGGGATGTATAAAGATTTGGAAAAACAAAATATGCTAATTTAGTCATAAAAGTGAAATATCAATGGGAACTTCTGACAACTGACTGATTGTCACTGCCCTATTTAAAATTCTCTTTGCTTATTGATGCAGAAATTATGGAAACTAGGCTCACATTGCCAGTCTTGTAATAGATGATACCCATTGGTTTAAAACATTGGTTCAGAAATTGATTCAAATTTCTCTTGATTCTAAAAAGCAGTGAACACAATTCCAACTATTGTTCCTACAAAAGGCATCTTTGTAACTAGTGAAGGATATATTTTTACACATGCAGATATGTCAATATGGCTGTATATTACTTTCTAGAATACATTATTTTATGAAATAAAGCAACTTGTGTGTACATTATTTTATGGACAAAATACATATGGGTATATATGCCCACTTGTTAATCTTGAGCTAAATTATTTTTTTTTATTTTAAAAGTAAAAGAAGAAAAACATATTAACAAACAGACAACCGTTTACAAAGTAACACAAGAATAGTACAAGCAATACTGAATTACAGGCAAGGAGACAGGGAATTAACAATGGTTGTTGTAAAGTAATATACGTATTATATAAAAATTCAAACATTCTTTAAGGTTTATAATAAATAGGACAATAGGTCCTCTTCCCTTAGTGATTCATCAACAGCTGTCATTTTCACCAATTTTAGCTATTTCTCCTAACATTTTGTTCCATGTGTCTAAATGTTTACAGAGCCTTTACTTAATTTTTAAATTTTATATATTATCTGTTTTGTTCTTGCTATAAAGAGTATAAAGTTATTTATAGACTATACCCCAATCCTACCAATGAATATATATAATCACAAATAAACTCACAAACAAAATTCGCTCATAGGTAGGACCTTTGGGAGGTGATCCGGATCATGATGGTATGCTACTCAGCAGTGCATTAGTGATGCTAAGAGATGAAGCCTGGTCAGAGGAAGTGGGTCACTGGGGACGTGTCTGGGAAGGGTCTAGACCCTTCTCTCCTCCCTTTATCTCTCTGCTTCCTGCTGTCTTATCATGGTCAACTCTTCTTCTGCCCTGCTCCTCTACCATGCTGCCCTGCATTGGAGCCAGCCAACTATGATTAGAATCTCTCTAAACTATGAGCCAAAATAAACCTTTATTCTTTACAGTTTTGGGTATCAGTTATTGTATCTCAGCCATGAGAAAGTAACTAAGACAACTGTCATCCAGGCCTTTTCTTTAGGATCATCTAGGAATTCCCTTTCCCTTCTCCTGTGGAGAGCTCTTCATTCCTGGATCCCATGTCTTTTTGATTCATGATTTATCCTTTCATTTAGTGCCATGTGCCATTTTGTAGCTTCTAGAGGAAAAAATGTCTTTACCTGCATATTAACTTTAATTTAGTTGGGAAAAAAATTTCAGATTAGAAATAACTGCCTTCACTATTTTGAAGGAATCATTTTCTTCTAATATCCAGTACTGCATTAGATCAACCTTATATGTGTATGTAAGGTAGGTTAGTAAGTAAAGATAGAGGTATTATGTGACAGGTAGGTCATAAATTGTTATGGTTGATACATTGTGTCAACTTGAGGAGTCTACAGGCTTGGTTAAGTGACGCAGCAGTTCTACATCCTGGGGTGAAAAGAACATGCTTCCTGCTCTAGGATGTTGTTCATTGTGTCAATTTGAGAAGTTAACACAGAATGTTAACTATGTGACTTAGCTGGAAGCCAGGGTCCTTACTTTGTATTCATCCTAAGCCTGTGCAAGAGGAGGGTACGCAGATGGTGTGGATGTGGGCAGATAGCCAATGTACAATATAAGGCAGGAAAAGAGGCTTGTCCCCCGCTCCACTTGTGCTCTTGCTGCTTTTGCTGTCTTGTGCCGCCTTGAAGTGTTGCCCCTGTACCTTGCCATCCTGCCTTGAAGCCAGCTGATTATAGACTGAAACCTTCACAACCTGTAAGCTAAATAAACCTTTTCTTCCTTAATTCTGGGTGTCAGGTATTTTGTCTCAGCAACGAGAAAAAGTAACCAAGACAGTAGTATTGATGAAAAGTTCCGATAGAGTTGTGGGGACTAACGATCAGCTGGAAAGTACTAAGAAAGACCAGGAGAGAAAGAAATTAAAGGAAATACTGATAATCTTTTCAAGGAAGGTAGAGAAATTAGAGGCACACAGCTTGGGAAGCTAGGTGTGGTTTATCTTGTTTTCTGAGATGAAAGATAATCAAATACATTTTCTGCTCATGCAAATGATCTGAGAAAAAGCTAAATGGGTGACTTCAGAAAAGAAATGTAATATAGTGAGGTCCTGCAGAATCAGAGGGGCATTGAGATTCAAGGCAGAACCTGAAGTCAAAGCTTTGTGACTTTAAAACTTCTACTTTTTCAAAATCACACAAAAAAACACTTCAACATGTTTTGAACTGAGGAGTCTAGTAATATCTAGTCTTATAAGGATAAAGGAAACATTTCAAGTTACAGTAGAAAGTTTCATAAACATCATAACAGACCAACTAAGTAAAATATTCTGTGCTTTGTGCAGTTAGAAATGTGAGAAGTAAGACATAGTCTCAATCTTATTTAAAAAAAAAAAAAAAACAGGTTGCCAACATTTATTCACAATGGGATTCCCTCTGTTTGGTTAGTGAAAATAGAAAGTTGAAAGGTCTAAGCATCACAAAGATATATCGTATTTTATAGCACCTTGGCATCTTCCTTGAGATTCATCCTCAATTGTATAATTTTATCTACTAAAACGGTAGAGGATGAGCAAGGAAGAGATTATTACACTTATTTTATAAAAAAGGAAACAGAGACAAGAAGGAAAAGAAAATACAAATTCACCTACAGCCACTACAGGTCAAATTATAGTTGAGTAATCCTTACCCAAAATCTTTGGAACCGCCTTTCATATGTCCAAGTTTTTCAGATTTCTAAATATTTGCATAGACTCTACTGATTCAGCATTGTTAATATTAAATCAAAATATCCCAACATGTCCATTTGAATCATGTTGATGCTCAGGTTTCAGATTTAGGAGCAATTTGTATTTCAGTTTTTTTAGTTAGGGATGCTCGACCCATAGTAGACTAATTAAATTAGAACTCAACCCTCCAAATTGTCTTCATTACATACAGTACACTACCAAGGTTTGATTCCTATTGCCATTAGTTCTAAGTATGGCTGCAATTGGGCTGGTGGTGCTTTTTATTTTGTTTTTGTTTTAGTAAGAAACTCAGGTCATTCCTCTTTTCTCTTTCCTCACAGTGCTAGTCTTCACAGGCTGTGACTCTCAGAAGCTTTCCTAAAAAGGGTCATTGGAATTCAGTAGTAGCCTCTTTATGCCACAAAAGATTGTTTCTTCTAGTTTCTTGCCCTAGCTGATTAAGACATATGTAAAACCTGCAAACTTTATAAATATTCCCCTCCAATAATTCCCCTTCCTTTGAACTTCACACAGCTCGACACTTTGTCAAGACAATTTGTAATAACCACTATTATAAAAATTAAAACATCAGTCTCAACAGCCTGACGCCACAATTTATGACACTTTCATGAGAAGTTGGCTGAGAGTTGGAAGAGGTGATGCTCCATCTGATGCCTTAGGGTTCCAAATTTCTTCCAAAATTATGAGCCACTGTTTAAGATAGCAGCAATTTCTAAGGTAACCACTTTAGAGGATGAGTGAGAGCAAAGACATGGTTCACCAGTTCAAATTCTTTGGCACAAAAGTGACACATTTCCTTTCCTCTCTCATTCACTGATTATAAGATCACACCTTCGTGGCTAGATGCAAGGGGACAGGCAGTGAAGTCTCCCTCTGCATTTGAGGAGAGAAGTGCTGATCTGGGGCAGCATTAATGGCATTTATACACCCACTTTCTTAATTTCCTTTCCCATAGCTTTTTCATTTTTCCGATTACATCAGGATATACCATTCAGGAGCTGATGTCTTTGAGATATTTTTAAATAAAGGAGAATCTGTCCCTGACAAAATCAATCAAAAGAGGTAGGAGACCAGAATGAAAAGTCATTCAAAAAAAAGTAAGTGATTGAGCTACCATTAGTGTGCACAATTCAACACCTCCAAAGTGCAATTGCATAATCCTTTAACCTTAAGGGCTTTCTATAATGACCTCTATGTTAGGATAATTTTAGCTACTGTGGCAAAGTAATTTCTCAAGCCTGTAACTTAATAGAGCAAAAGTTTACAGTCTGCTACGGTTTGGTTAAGTGTTTCCCAAGGTCGCCATGTTAATAGCTTGGCCCTCAGCCCACGGCATTATGGGGAGGTGGTGAAACCTTTGAGAAATGGGGCCTCTTTGGAGGAAGTTAGGTCATTGGGGGTGTGGCCTTGAAGAGGAGATGGAATAACCAGCCTCTTCCTCTTTACCTTTGACTTCTTGGCCACCATGAGGTAAGAAAATGCCTGTACCACTAGTTCAGGCATGATGTACCGCCTCATCAGGGTTCCTGAAACAATGGAACCAACTGACTGTGCATTAGAACCTCCAAAGCTCTCCTTCTTGTAAACTTTTCTCTCCATAGGCTGATTGTCTTGGATATTTTGTCACAGTGTCAAAAAATCAACATATGGACTCATCTAATGGTATAGGTGCAACTAACCAAGAGGTTCCTTTCCTCCACATATAATTTTCAGATCATGGGCTTCTCATATTTTCAGGCTTCATCATGTCTTTCAGATTTTAGAGTCCTTCACATATAAAGAAAAAGAGAAAGAAGGTATAGGTGTCAGGCTTACTGTTTAACAGCCTTGTACTCAAGTAACACACTGTATTTCCACTGGATCATTGAGAACTAGCCTGATGGCCCTATGTGGATGCAAAGGAACCTGGGGTGGCCACATCCCAGGAACAGCTCAAGACTGCAGAAGAAGTATTAGTTTTTGGTGGATTATCAGTCATTTTCCCCACATATCCAAAACACAAACTTACACAAGTGTTATTAGATTTTAATACTAAATATCAATTTTATATATAGTCAACTCATATTTAATACTTAAAGTATAATAGGATCAGCGCAAAATCTACACTTGATAGAAAGCTAGTCTTTAAAGAGCTTATTGTCAAAGAAAAGAAAACATATGTGACGTACAAAGGCAGCACAGAATAGTAGAAGATATACACTGTACACTACTAGATGTTTTGCTCTCTTGGATCGTGTTTGAACAATTGCACCCTCTCTAGGCTTTTGAAGTGTCACATCAAGTAAGGTGTTTACTGTCTTTTAACTTCAAAATCATTTGCTTCCTCAATTATAAATTAGTCTACAAATAATAAACAAGAACACAAGCACATAGCCATTATTCTTAATCTCTACATTTGATGAATTAATAGTAAGCTTTTAGTGTTCAAACTGTGATGGATTTAAGCAAATAAGATGCGTTCTCTCACCTTTGCACTGAGCAAACATCAAAGGATAATACTCAGATGCTAAATGGTTTCATCTGGGTAATGTACATGTAAAATCACTGAGAGTGGGATGATGCAATTCTACCTCAAGCCTCCACAGCTATATAGAAGGCGTTTGTTGAAGTGAGTTGAATAAATTTTGTAGGAATCTTTGTTGAATTAGTGAAATGTAGTAAGTTTATTTACCATAGGGATATGTGTGAGATTCTTTCTAACTCAATATATTTTTTAATGTGTTGGGGAAAGATGCAGACCTCAAAACATACTCATAAAATTTTAAGATGATCCTAGCTTGGGAAGAGTACCAAACACCAGGGACACCAGAAATATAAAATATAATCCAAGGAAGTTAGAGCTGTCTACATAAAAAGAAACTTGGCCTTCAAAAATGTAAATGACTTCATGAAGAAAATGTGGTGTGAACTCTTCCCAGGCAGGGAATAAAAGAAATCTGGAGTATAAGGGTGATAACAATTTTAAAATTAAATCCCTGTTTAACGTGAAATAGTTATAAACAGAACCAGAGCTCTTTTGGCTTGAATTCAGAGAGCTTTATGTAATAAATGAGCTAGGAACTTAGTTGTCTTTATGTAATATTGAAGATTTTCTAAGTTTCAAGGGCTTTAATTTCAACCATTCTCATTAGAAATAAGAGCTAAAATATTAATTTGAAAATGAATCAAAATGAATAGCAATAAAACCAATTGCTAATAATAGTAAGTCTTGTTAGTGTGTACCTTTCACAGTGTACACCTATTATTAGCTTTCTGATCAAATTCTTGAAGTATTTACTGTATTGCCTATACTATCCAATTCAATTCTCAGAACCACATTTGAGGTGGAGATTTTCCCAGTGATGAGACATTCAAAGATTTCATATAACTTGTCAATGTAGCCTGCCAGTCCAAGTTATCCTGCCAAATTCCATACTTAGATAAAAACATAAAATAATGTTTAATTAAAAATTTCAGGGAATATTTTAACTATTGTGAGAAGAAATTTATTGTGAAACTGTTTTTTGTGTTATGCCATGATACATGATATTCAGGTGCCCTAGACACCTGAGCCTCCTTTTCTTGAGGTATGCTGCTCACATAAGATTGAAGAGCATTCACATCTATTTATCCTATCTTGCTATCTCAAATTCAAAAGGCCTCTCCCTACTTACAGATGCTGGAGTGAGAAGGAAAACAGTGGAGAGTTTGTTTCCACCATATAAGCAGCATCCATATTTATCCCTCTGTTGGCTGAGTGTCTTGTGCAGATAAATTCATTTCTTTGGGTGCATTTTCCTTAATAAGATGGGGTTAATATCATCTATCTCTTAAAGTCAGAATAAAAGGAGATGATGCTTGGGACACAGTGAGTGTTTAGTGAATGGGGAGTACTACTGATGAGTGATTACTGTCATATATATCCTTTTTTTTGTTTGTTTTTTTCTCCGGTACCGGGAACCGAACTCACGACCTTGCGCTTGCCAGGCAGGCGCTTTTGCCGCTGAGCTAAATCCCCAGCCCCTCATATATATTCTTATAGGAGAATATCCATGGTTTCATTTGAAAAAAGATTGAGAGCTTGACATGAAGAATGCCGTGGTGCCAGGTGTTCCTCCGCTGCAGCCTACATTGTGTTGCTCATCTTTGCCTCTTTTCCTCTTTGTCCTTCGGGTTTCCTCTGTGCTGTGCTTGGCTCCACCCCACCACACTTTTGCTCATACTTCTTACTCATGAGGACAAAACACATGTCCTATGCAGCTTTTTATCTCATCACAACAACTACCTGAACCGTAGATAAAGTTAGAATGTTCATTTAAACAACCACCAAAAAACCCCAAAACCTCAGTTTTAGAAGAGAAAAATTAATAATTCATGGCATAAACTTTATTCATTTAGTTCATGCTTTATGTCTTAGATCAAGATAGGAATTGATATATTAAATATTCTGATTACTTTTATTCTGGAATGAAATCTTAGATAATTTAATATAGAATGCTTATAAGACAGAAACTAAAGTTTAACAACTATTGAATTTTATGAAGCCTTAGGCAAAAATCATGTTCAGATCAAACAAGTTTTCTGTGATGGCAGAGAAAAGTTAGAAAGAGGAATCTTCGAGAATCATTGGTAAAAGTCACAGTCGACAGTCTTTTAAAATACTGTCATAATTTACAACATAGGATACATAAAATTAACACACAACTAAAGATGACAAAACATTTAGTATGTTTATTTGCTTCCTGCATTTTTCCACTGTACTGCCATCTTGCTATTATTTGTAACAGTTTAAGTGAAAGGTTTTTATTGAGTGTTCCAGTCCCTGAATGAAAGAGAAGAGAATACAGTTTGAGTTAATAGCCGAGGTGGGTGGACAGGCCTGTACACATGTACACACATAGCTATCCTCAAATAAGCATTTAGTTTGCATCAAATGGCTCATTCTCCATCTTGATAAAGATTGAATCAGCCTTCCCATTTTGACAATGAAAGCTACTTCAGGATATAATAACAATCCAATAGGAAAAAAGTGGTCCTGGTGATAATCATCAGAACATCCAGAGTAAAGATGAGGAAATAAGCTAGTTCCAAGTGGTGATGATTAACATTTGCACACATGTGGAAGAAAGATGGTGAGGGAATTGAAGGCTTTGTGGTCAAAAAGTCCTTTGTGAGGAGAAAGTGTTACATACCTGTGCACAGGATAAGGAAACTGAAATACATGTGAGACTTTGTGTTTATTATATTATTACATTTATTTCATAGTTCTGCCCTCTCTGGATTGCTTCAAATAAATATCTTAACTGATTAATTATAAAGTGTTTGGTCCAAAGGTCAAGACAAAGTGACACCACTGAGAAAGAGAAAGAAAGAAGATATTAATCCAGATTCTCACCTCAAGTCTTGCTATAAAGCTGCTCCTAATCTGCATTATTTATAACAGCCTCACATTCTTGGTTACTTTCTCATTGTTGAGACACAACACCTGACATCCACAATGAGGAAAGGTTCATTACGGTGCACAGCTCGTAGAGGTGTCAGTCCATAGCTGGTTTGCTCTAATGCAGGATGGCATGACAGAGCAGTGTGGCAGAAGAGGGTTTCACATGGCACAGAAACAGAGAAAGATCAAAGGACAAGAAAGAGAAATAGATCCTTCCAGGTCATGCCCCCAGTGATCCACCTCTTCCAACCAGGCTTCATCTCCCAACATCATATTCAGCTACAAACTCATCCACTGAAGAGTATTACATCTCCATTATGCAATCAGCTCTCCAAAACCCACCTGTGAGCTCATGAGGCTTTGGGGGAACATCTAGATGTAAATCATAACACTTATTCTCAAAGGTTACATTCTAGGAACTAGAAGCTGTCCTATTATAATTTTCCATGTTGTTCTTTCATTAGCAAAGGGCACTTGTCTGCTCCAGCTCTTGTGATTTCATCTCCATTCCAGTTAGGAGAAAGGAAGAAGACCAGAGAGCCACTCATTTTCCACTTTATTTTATTTATTTATTTATCTATGGAACCAGGAATCAAACTCAGGACCTTGAACTTGCAAGGCAGCCACTTGTGCCACTGAGCTACATCTCTGGCCCTTTTTTCTCTTCCATTTTCCACTTTAGAGTCTCACATTCTTCCTGGCTTCTCATTGACTAAAACTTAGTCACATGACCACACCAGGCTGCAAGATGGCCTGGAAAATGTAGTTCTTTCACAGAGCAATTTGCTGCCTTGAGATTAATCTCTTCCATCTCTGTCCCCTTTATCTAAGAAAAGAGAAGGGGAATGGATACAGGAGTAAGTAACCCGAAATCTGTAACCCAGTGGATCACTGTTACTGTTTTTTATTGGTGTTTCACTTCTGTAGATGAACCGTATAACAAGCATTACATTATAATTTCTCAGACATCAAAGCAAGTATAAGCCACAGAACCAAAATTCCTTACCTTCTTATTGGTTGGAAAATGCAAATCACTGTCATCAGACCAAGGGAAAAATTTTGTCTTCATTAAGGGGAAAAAAAGACTAGTTGCAACTAATAAGGTACTTTTGAGACATTAACAAAAGGCTTCCTGTTTTTGGATAAATGCTGGCCTACATCTAGACATTGGTTTAATAACTTAAGTGGAATTGGCATTCAGATCCCATCTGCTCCTGTGGGCAAGTCTTTAAACCTGCATATCCATGCATGTGCTCTGGCAGGCATCTTACTCTTCAACAACTGGATGGATCTTACATAGCTGTGTTTTGTCTTCAGTTACCATTGCCAAAACTCTTTGCTTCTGGGTGACTGGGTACCCCTCACCCCACTGAGCCCCTGAGGCCGCAGTAGAAAATGTAGGCTCTGTAGCTGAAAAGCATCTGTTATGTTCTATTCTCCCTTTCATCTCAGTTCTTCTTACACCTCTTTCTCCCTCATTCATCTCTAAGTTCTGTGAGTCATGATGTTTTACATATTGTTTCATTTGCATCTCTCAAATGCATCCATTTCTTCCCCAGTCCTACTCAACCTGAATTATGACCAGTGATTCCAGGCTCAAAGTGTTTATCTTCCTGGGAATATGGGGAAACGTATTTTTGATTGTTACAACTAAGAGAAGGGGTGCTACTGGTCTTAGTGGGTAAAGGCCTGGGGTGCTGCTCAGCATCATATGGGGTGCAGGACAGTCCCCATAGCAAAGAGCACTCTAGCCCAAATGTCACAGACCGAGGTTGAAGAACTCTGTTTAGGGTGTGACCAACACTGCTGCAACAGATTTCAACCTGGTCTGCATGCCGCCAGGTCCTCTCCTGTCAAATCTATGCTATTATATCATCAGAAGATCTTTATACACGCAAAGTCCGATATCGAGATGACATTCATCTGCTTAAAATGCTGGAGTAGATCCTCATTATTTGAGGATCAACATCAAATAATTTTTTGTTGCTTTTTTAAAAAATTGTATTGGTACATCTTAGGTATACGTAATGACAACATTCATCAGGGATTCTGTGCGTGTACATGATAGACTGTGCTCTTTTTTCCCCATTCCCCTCCCCTGCCTTCACCCACTTTTCCCCTGCTTATTTATAAAAACATTGTTTCTATTTTTTCCTTCTATTCTCTTTATTTTTTCCCCTTCCTTCCTTTCCCTCCTGCCTTTCTTATTCCCCTTCCCATTTGAACTTTTTTGCCCATTTTCCAATATCTGTAGTATATTTTCATAGCATACAAATTTAGGGGAGTTAATACTATCTTCCCTAGCTTTTGCCATCACTAGAACCACACTACTGTCCTAGTCTCACCTGGATTTCCCCCAAACGCTGGGTTTTCATTTTCCAAGGTTCAGAAGACCTTTCCCCTCCTCATTTTCTTACACTAACTCCCACTTGGCATTCACACTCTCATCTAGATTTCCCCGGGGAAAGACTAGGTTTTCTTCCTTTGAGTTCCCTTAGCATCTGTCCATTCTTCTTTTATGGCAATTATTACAGAACTTACCTTTTACGTTATCATCTATTTGTTTGTCTTCCTGATGAGTCTAAAAGAACATTTTAGGTACTTAGAAACAAATCAAGGGCTTTGCACATACTAAGAAAGTGCCGTATTGCAGCCCCTGTGCCCTGAAATATTCTTAAGAGTAGGATTGGGTATATTCGTCTATGTGTTTCTCTGAATTGTTTAGTACACTTTCAGAAAAAACTAATAGTCAACAAACATCTGTTGGATCATCCACCCATCCTGTAGGTAACTATTCTGAATCACAAGGAAACTGAGGACCTATGGTAGATGATAATGCATGTCCAGCTGTTACATATCTGGATGTTCCTCCAAAGCCTCATGTGCTCAGAGGCAGGGACTTATGCAAAGTGATTTCATCATAAGGGCTCTGTACTGGGCTTGATGTTAAAAGGTAGGCCCTTGTTGGAAGCAGAGGGTCACTGTGAGCATGACCTGAAAGGGTGCATCTCCCTCCTCGGCCCTTCCCTTCTCTCTCTGCTGTCTGGCTACTGTGACATGAGTAGTTTCCCTCTGCTCAGGCCCTTGCACCCTGCCACCTGACCACACATGGCTGACATTTCTAATACCTGGACCAAAATAAAGCTCTCCTCCTTTAAATTGTGAGGGCTAGGCACTTCATTCCAGCAACAAGTGACAAAATGACAAAGATGCGTTTCAAAATGTGGTCCTATTCTTCCATTCCCTATCATGGTGACTCCATCAACTGAATAGACCTGTAGCTCTTGATGTTGCCTCTGCTTTGCTGAGAATCATGCCCATCATCTAACACAGACTTTAGGTATCTGTCAGCTCATCCACACTTACTTTCATCTGTCCTGTTATCACCATGTGACCCCAGTTGCACTTGCTCCTGACTTTGTTTACCGCAATATTCTTTAGCTGGTCTATGACGAGATCACTACCTGCCCTTTCTCTACTTTCCCTCTTTGCCTCCTTGCAGAATATGTTTCTCACTCCCTTCAGTGGCATATATAAGCCTTTGTGACGTGGGCTTCTCCCAATACATCCAACGTCCCTCAGTCACACTCTTCTCTCTCTTTAATCTTGAGCTTTCCTTCAGACCTTTGTGGTGTCTTTTTTTTATCACAAGACCTTTGTATATTCTTTTCTCTATGTTGTAATACCATATTTTCTGTTGCGATTTATTCTTCAGCTCTTCTTTCAAGCTACCCTTTCAAAGAACAAGTTTTTCTGACTCACAGAAATTTCCTTAATATATGTTGTCATAACTTCATGTAGTATTCTTTTGAAGCACTTACCCACAATGGCAGTTTTACATGTATTTGTGTGATTGTATGATCGATGTCTGCTTATTCATATGCACCATAAGGTTAGAGATTGTTTACTCATGCTCACCATTGTGGACTTGTCCCAATAGGTGCCAAACAAATATACTGAAAAGAAAAAAGGGGGAAGGGAAGAATGAAGGAAGAAAGGAATACACATGGCAGCTAGGAAAGAGACCTATTTTCTTTATTTTATTTTCTCTATAGTTCCAGACACAATACTTTCTATATGGAAAGCTCACAGTGACTTTTGAATGCAGGGACCATTGTATCAAAATGAACTGTGCAGACTGGAGTTGGGAAATCAAATTTATTCCATGGTTCCAGACATATCACTAAACGTGCTGAGCTGTCCATTTGGGAATAGTTCTGATTTAGTGGACTAGTTTAGAATTAGTGGAGTGACATCCTAGTGCCAGAACTGAAATTTTTTCTTTGTCTTCTTGCTCCTGACATACTGCTCACTACATAAATTAGCTGGAAATGTATATTAGCCTTTCAAGAAATGAATTCATTGTCCCAAAATTGTGGCTGGGAAGATATAGAAGCAATTTCATGTCTCATTAAGATTCTGAACTGGAGTTTGTAGTTCAGTGGGAAAGCACTCTCCTAGCACGTACAAGGCCTTGATCCACAGAACCACATAAAAGGAAACAAATGAGCTATAAAAATCAAGACACAAAATCTAGCCAGGCAAGTTGGTACCTGACTATAATCCCAGTACTTGGGAGGCTGGGGCAGTAGGACCACCATGAGTTTGAGGCCATGCTAGTGTATTTAGTGAGTTCAAGGCCAGCCTAGCTATGTAATGAGACTCTGTCTCAAGAAAAAAATAAAAACAGTGAAAAACAAAAATCATTAAAATCATGATAATCAAATGAAGAAAAAACTTGAAAAGAAAGGACTCTGAAGTCCACACAGGTAAATAAAAAGAGTTGAAGATTCTAGTACCTCTGTTCTTGACTTGGGTTCTGGAGGCCTCTGACTAGCCTGGGGTCACTACACAAATCTGAAGCTCTCAGACTGATCCTCAAACTGAACACAGAAAATATTTTCTTTATAATACCTAACATAGCATGAGGTGTTGGACAGAGTAAGAGCACAGCCATTTTTAAATGCATATGCAGTTGAGCCCAGGCCCTTACTGGAAATTAAACTGAAGTGCATGCACATGCTAAGTACATATTCTTCTACTGAGCTACATACTCAGCCTTGTAGTTAAAATTCACAGCACGCAATATCACTGCTCTTGAATTCCTTCTTGTGATCTTCATAGTAACTGAGCAAAAGGAAAGAATTATGCTCCATTTTCGTTACAGGGGTTTCCCAAATTATACATCTGTGAATTCTCCTGGTTCAGTCGCTTTTCTGTTTTTCACACTTCCTATCTTAGACTAAAACTCACTGCATTATAGATCTCAACCCTAGTGCTATTCTGGAAAAATATATAACTCCCTGGACTCTGCCTCCTTAGAACTCAGAACATATCTGCCTTGCTTTGTGGTGAAATATTGGACTCTGTCTGGGCTTGCTTAGTTGTGTAATATCTTCCAACTTTCCCTTTGGCTAATGTGAGTATCTTCAGGCTCTTTCTTGGATCAGAGAATCTTGAATCTTGAAACTTATTAGGGAAGCTTTAAAACAATCTCCCAGTGATGGTTAAATTTAATTGCCCATTTGATTGGTGTGGGAGCTGCCTAAGGTATCAGCAAACACACTTCTGAGTGTATCTGGTGAGTGATAGAGGCATGACTATAGCGTCTGTATATGATCCTTGGCCCTTTTTTTCTCTGTTGCTGTTCCACTTCTCTGTTTCTCAGCCACCATGAACTAAGCACATTTGCCCCTCAACAACTCTCCACTGTTATGTTTCTGCCTTAGAGCCAGTTAACTATGGACTGAGCCCTCTGAAATGGTGAGCCAAAATTAACCTTTCCTTCTTTAATTTGTGAGTATTGTATGGTTTGTCTAAGCAATGGAAAAACTAACTAATATACAAGCTTTCTGAAGGCTGAGTTCTGACTCTTACTACCCTACCAAAGAACCAGCTGGCCATGTCCAAGTGTTATACTAAAACACCTGGGAGGTTATGTACCTTTGTCAAATTTATCCTCTCTTAAGATTTAAGCATTTTCCAGAGCACAAGCCTTCCAGATACAAAATACCCCAGGAAGATCCAGGTGACAGGATTCACACAGATGTCTAACAGGACTCACTATTTTTTTTAAAAATCCCAATTCAGTTCTTTTTTTAACAACATTTTGACTAAACATCATTTTTCAAACCAAAAAATATGAAGGGGACATTATTTCTCTAGAAGGATTGAAAATTGTTTAGAGCCTTTGGAACAGATGAAAACACAAAGAGAATGAGTCGATTACAGTAAGCCCCATGATTATGCTTGTAAACTCTGACATCAAGGTATTAAGAACTGATGCTGTGTTCTCTTTTGTGTTTGTTGGATGTTTCTGGCTCAAGTTTTCTTATAGTGGTGCACTGACTATATCCATCCAGGGACTATGGTTACCTGAAGCCTGGGCTGGGGCAGACAGCCCTTCTCAGATGGTTCACCCACTCCTGCTCTTGGCAGGAGTCCTCTGTGCCCTGCTACTTAGTCATCTCCACAGCACATCAGCACATGGTAGCTGGCTTTTCCCCTGGCCAAGAATGCGAAAGAAAACCAGTGGGAAGTCACAGTGCCATTTATTCACTCAGACACGCTTATTTTTTTCTATCCTTTAAGGATAGAAAAGAAGGAAGCATCCCTTCTTTCCCAGAATGAATGTAAAGAAACTGTAGATGTATTTTTAAATGCTACAACTTTGTGAGTATGTATGTATGTGTGGTGCTGAAGTTTGAACCCAGGGCCTTTGCATTGAGCTACATTCCCAGCCTTTGTTCAATTTTTTGTTTCAAGACAAAATTGCATTATGTCACTAAATTGCCTAGGCTGAGCTTGAATTTGCAATCCTCCAGCCTCCCAGAGTGCTGAAGTTACAGGCACGTGTGCCTGCCTGGCTCATGTTTTGTTTATTGTTTTCAGGTACATTTCAGAAATATTTATTTATTTATTTATTTATTGTCTTTTTTTGAGGTAAGGTCTCACTGTCCAGTTCAAGCTGGTCTTGAGCTCACTTTGTGGCTCAGGATAGTCTTGAACTCACAACAATCCTCTTGCCTCAGCCTCCTGAGTACTGGGATTACAGGTGTGCACCACCATGCCTGGCAATCAGAAATATTTATAGGAATGCTAATTTACCTTAAAATTCATAGAAAGTAGTGCTGGAAAATTAATTTCCTATCTTTCTTTAAATTCAGGGTATTTGATTCCAAAATAATTGCATTAATTTAATAACCTCTTTTTCTGGTTTATAATAGTGAAGTTTAAGTATTAATAAATTTCTCAAAGGCTTCTATTGGAATTTTTTAAAAGAACTAATTTAACTCTACAGATCTATAGCATTTTTAAACTAAACTAATCATATTTGAAGCTTTAAGTGGAAGTATTCTATCCACTTCAGGAGATTAAATTCCCATGTTGTAACTCAATAGGTCAAAATAAGATGAGGTAATCACTGAGGTAGGCAGTTGTACAGGAGTAAATCAAAATCAGACTCAATTGGAATGGGATAGGAAGTTAGCTCTGATGAAAAGGAGTCATAGATTAGGAAGAAGATTATTAATCTGTGCATAAAAAACATATATCAGGGTCTGGAAAGTCATAGTAGCCATGTTTAAAGTAAACAAATGGAGTAGGTTACGGATTGTGACAATAGTTTTGACCTGAAGTCCTGAAAGACTTGAAGGTAAATAGGCTGGCTTTCCTGTAGGTGTGTCTTTATCTCGTTTGTCCTCATCTTATCAAACTCTGATAATCTTTTTTAAAATTGAATTGACAAATTTTTATTGAGTGCTTTGTTTGTAGCTAGTACTTGCTGGACATTGTGAATGCAATAGTAAGACAAATAGACCAGGGTCCTCAAGTAGTGTGTAGTTTTGTGGAAGAAACAGAAGATTTACCATGTCTTTAGGATGTGGAAAGTCGGAGTACCATGATACAGGGTACCATGAAACCACACAATGGCAAAGAACCATGCTTGGAGGGATGTAGAAGGCTTCCCAGAAGAATCCACTAGTTCTACAGTTAACTAAGTCTTCATATTCGCAGAGGATTGGACTATTTAAGTCCTTGTAATTTTATGTACTTTTTGTGTGTGTGCGTGTGTGCACACGCATGCACATGTGTTTGTATTTGTGTGCAGAGTCCTTGCAGCTCAAACTCTCGGGGCACTTTTTGAATTTCTCTGTCTTTAATATTTCAACACTGAATACTCCAGGGTTGGAACATTGGACCACTTCTCTTTTTTATCCACACTTGTTCTCTTGGTGATTCCATTCATTTTCACAAACTCCAAATAATGTGGACTCCCAAATTAATAACTACCTGGCTACCTATTATTCTTCTAAAAATATTAACATATCCCAAACTGGGATCTTTGCACCCTCCTTTTCCTCCAGTCCCTGTTCCTTTTTAATCTAACCATCCCTGCATTTTGAAATCCAATTATTCCCATTGTTTACACCAAAATTGTTAGTCATCTTTGGATTCTTTCTTGCATATCTATTAATGAAACTTCCAGACCTATTTTCAATATTTATTCAGAACCTGACCCCATCTCTTCTACTGCTGCAACCTTAGTCTAAGCCACCATCACTACTCACCTGGATTATTGCAATAGTCTCCTAACAGGCTTTATTCTCCATTTATTCCAACATAGAAGCCACGGATTCCTGTTAAAATATCATGCCACTTTTCTTTAGGGACTATCAGTACATTCACATCTCACATAGAGCCTTAAGTAAAGACTTTCTCATAATCTATGAGTGCCTATATGATCTCAACTCCCTGCACCCCCGTGCCTGTCTTCCTCTCTCGCAGATACTCTGCTCATCTCAAACACATCAGTTCTTGCCTTGGTGACTTTCTTTTTCTTTGGTGCAACACTGAATCCTTTTCCCCAACATATGAGCCTGACTTGCTCCCCAACCTCCTAGAAATCTGTCCCAAAGCTTGCTTCTTTGATAAAGCTTCTCTGATCACCCTACCCAAAATGACACTTCTCTACTCCCTCTTCTTTGCTTCATTTTACTCTATAGAATTTAACACACACACACACACACACACACACACACACACACACACACTGCTGTCTTGCTCACTAGAAGATGAATTACACTGAGCAGGGACTTTTGCTATTTAGGTTGTATCTCTAGTGGAGACAAGAGCACTGGGAACCTGACAAGTGTACAATTAACATCTGTTAATGAACGACCTTCTGTCATTCCTATCTGTCCATGAATGACCTTCCTATCTCAGACAATTTTCTGCTTACCAAGGTTGGTCCGCTGTGCTCCAAACCAGTCTTTGCTAGTCCTGCTCATAACGTTGGTCTTCCAAGGATCTCTTTTCATTTCTATTACCTCCTTTCCAGGGAGCTTGTGACCCTGACTCTGCTCAAAATTTCCTCATCCTAATGTAAATGAGCAAGTATATAAAATCTTCTCCTCCTTACCATTTTAAGCAGGCATTCTCTTTCCTTTAAGTCATTGCCAAACCACCCAATGGATTTTTGGAGGAAGAAATAAATCTATATTCCATGCCCCTCCTTCCTTCTCAGTTATTGTTCCTTGGTAGTCTGGCTCCTGTCATCAGCATCCTACTAAAATTACTCTCTCAGGGTCACTATGACAAACCAAATCCAATGGCCCTTTCATAGTGCTTAGTCTTCTATTCATCTCTGGAGTAGTGGGCACTGCTTTCAATGATCTTGAGCTTCTTAATCATGTAACAAATACATTTTAGAAGGCAATTAATTACAGTTCATGTTCATTGTATAAGCTGTATCAATCAGTGCTCACTAGAGGAACAGATTTAATATAAGATATATCAATATAAAAATGTTCAAAGTGGGCTTACACTGGGCCTGCAGAGCCAGGTATGGAAAGTACAGAAGAGCTGTCTGCATCCTGGAGAGCCAAGGGATTCAGTCAAAAGTCAAAAGCCCGGAGCTCACTGCAGAGTCCTGAGGGCATCCATACCAGAAAGCTGAAGGGTCTGCGGTAGAAGCCAGGAGATGGGTGTCCAAGATAGTGGAAAACACTGGAGCTCCTCCAAAGAAACAGAAGTGACTTGAGACTTCCTTCTTCTTTGATGTTTTGTTCCATTCAGGGTACAGCAACTTGGCTGGTGCCACTCACACCCAGGGTGGGTCTTCTGCCTTCAGTGAATCCCTTCAGTCACACTCAGAATATGCTAATTTATGCGTTCCTTATTCAAGCTGACACAACAATTAACTATGACATAAGCAAAATTATGTCACAAGAATCCTTCAGATCTTTTTTCCTCAGCTTCTGTGAAGGATCTTTGCTTGCCTCCTGCCCTTTGACCTGTTTTGCTTTATGTTCTCTGGGTTCCTTTTTTTTTCTTTGTCCCAAATGGAGGCATTGCCCAGGCAACTCTTCCTGGCCTTAGTCGTTTCTTCCTACACATGTTCGTTTACACCCAAAATTACTCTCCTTTCTGATCTGACCTCTTCCGCTAGTCTCTGGTACACATTCTACCTATCTCAGTATTTCCCTCTAGATTTTCTACCTGTACCTCAGACTCAAATATCATCAAAATGGATTTTGTTATCCTTCCATCAAGCCCCTCCTTTTAATATTTGCTAGTCTTAATTAATTCCACTCACTTTTCTTTCAGCAACTACACCAGAAATCTCAGTATTGACCACAGCATTCCTTTTGTACTTGTTCGGTGGAGGCGTTCCAGACCAGATCAAAGACTTGTATCCTCAGGAGACCAGGCTATTCACTAGGATCGCTCCCACTCCATACTTCTCTGGATAGTATAGGAATCTGAATTCTTTTTCTTCCTATGGGTACATTATGTTTTCCTCCGAAAAGCTCCAGGCTCAGTCAGTTACCAGGCTTTCTAATTCTCTAGTCTGTTTGGGGTTTCACGGGGCAGCATAAATGTCTTCATGGGAAGTTAATGCTGATTGGAAGACCTCCATTCCTCTTTATCAGAGCTTTAGCTTCTGTGCACTTGCGTCTTAGGAAGAGCCATGAAAAGAATTCTGCTTCCACAAGCACATTCCACCATCACCTTGTGAATGTGGTTTAAAGAGTAAGCAAGGGTGATACACAGAGCAGGAAATTTTCAATCATAGTACACAGCATTTATTGGAGAAGGCCTCTGGTGACTCAGTGATTTACAAGCAGCAGGCCATCAGCAGGACCAGTTCACTGAATTCTTTAGCTGTAAATGACCTTAGGGCAGTAGCCTTGCCACAGCTTCCACTGTGTCTTAGTTATTTTCTCATTGTTGGGACAAAATACCCAACACCTACAATTTAAAGCAGTAAAGGTTCAGTTTAGCTCACATTTTGTAGAAGTTTCAGTGCATAGTCGCCTGGCTCCAAGGCAGAGGGGCATTGCAGAGGAGAAATAATTCATAGCATGGCATGTAGGAAGCAAAGAACCTTCCTTATTCTCTCCCTTTTTATGCCAAGCCTACTCATTGGTATCAACAGCCAGGATGCATCCATCATTCCACAGAACCATGTTAGACCAAGCAGTGGACTAATCCAAATCACACACCCATGATCCAGTCACTCTCAAAAGCCCCACCTATAAGCATATTAGGCTATGGGAGGACATCTAGATATAAACCATAACACACTGATATATCTGCTATTAAATATGTGGATTTCACTTTTCAAAAAATGATAGTTTCCATCCATCTATGTGATTTTCAGCAAGAGTTATAGAGTGGAAAGGGTATGAGAGGAGAAAGAGAAAAACTAGATAGAAAAATGGTCAAAGAGAGGACAAAGTCCTCTATTTTAGGATTACTCAAATAGGGGGAAAGCATTCTATGTTATATATTTGAATACAGGGCTCAACCTCCCAAAAGCATTTATTTTCTTTTTAAAAGGCTACATATTTTGGCTACGTATAGTATTTTTTTTTAACTTTGCCATAAGTAGAATAAACTGAGATGCAAGCAATGGGATTAGCAGGGATTGGCAAAGGAGCTAGACAAGTCTTGAAAAAAACAGAGGCGATGTGTATTAAGACAAAAGAGCAAAAATTTAGATTTTACCCAGCTAAAGCTGGGTAAAATTATAACACTGAGATGAAAACAACTGAGAAAGCCAACAACTCTCTTTCAATGGTGTCCAAGGTATTGAACCATGTTGGAAATTATCTAACCCCTGTAAATTTTTTGTTTCTCTAGGTAAGAATAAAAATAATCCTGACAGATGTTCCTAGGTTCTGTCAGCAAATAACTGTGGGTGGTATTTATATATCTTCTCACAGCACTTTCAATTATTTCATGTGGTGCAAAGTTCTGAAATATAAGTGTCTATTTGGAATTAATTATAGTTCATTTTAATTTTGAAAACAAAGTGTGTCACAAGTGCATAGCAAGAGTATCTCTAAATCACAGAAATGTTTGAAGTTCGGGTGTCAGTGGTATGAGTGACAAGATATAAAAATTTCACTAAGTTGAACACATTTAGCAAACTTCTGAGCAATTCAAAGCCTTTGCTCAAATAAAAAGAAAATATGGATAACCACAGTAGAGTTTAGCAGTTCCTAAGTGTGACATCTTCCTGTGACAGGGCAAGAGCAAAGGCTGGGAACTGGAATCAGGACATTTTGTCCTCCGGTCTTGCATGATGGACTTCACAGCAGGAGGAAAATGAATGTTCTCAATATAAGAGGCTCTGGAGTTCCTTGGACGTCTGCTGCTGGAAAAGCTGCTGCCTTCACATTTTCTACACATTTTCTTCAGCATAATGTGAAGCAGAGGGTCAAGGGACACACTTGTGGCCTCTAATGGCCAGATAATGGACCACAATAAAAGTTATGTGTCCCCAGCTGGAGGTGAAGACCTATAATGGCTGAGAAGATCCATTATCTAACTATTAGAACCTAGGGCAGAAGGAGACAATTATTAAATCAAAGAAAAATCCATTTTCCCTTATTCAAGGAAAAAAACCTTTGCTGATGTGCTGTTTGTTGCCTTACAAGTTCCACTTTCATATTTAAATAGCAACAGTGATTGTAACAACAGCAAAAGCTTACTGGACAGTTACAGTGTGCTAATTGGCCTCATAGAGCACAGGAGGTATGGACTCTGACTCACCCAGTTTCAAAACTAGGCTTCAGCATTTATTGGGAGGAAGTTATCCGATACGTGTCTCAGACATCCAAAATGTAGAATGATGCTAGTACCAGTGTATGTTATACATGATCACCGAGGACAACGTGTATTAACTACGAGATAATGGGCAATGAGTATTAATGTTCTGATAATAGTCATTATTGACATTAATATATGGTAGATACATCATTTAAATCTCCAATCTACCCCACTTAATGGATTAAATATATAGAGGATGAAGAGCAGTTATTTAACTTGGAAGTTGGTAGATAGATTTTAAAAGATTCATTGGCCCGCTGAAAGAAATTGGAAAAAATTTACTTATGTGCATTCTGGTGAATGAAATAATTTCTACTCTCAAAAAAGCCCTTGACTCTCAAAATTCTAAGACCTCCTGGTAAGCTAAATATCACATATGATTTTAGCTCATTTTAGCAAGGTGATTATTGAACATGCATTTTAAAATCATTTCTTCTCCTGTGAATTACTTTTTTAAGTTCAATATTATGGAAAAATCTCAAATATGAAAAAAACATGCTGTCTGCTAAGTGCCAAAAATATGTACACAGATACCACAATAAATCATCAATTTTTCATCTCTTGTTGAAATAAACCTCTTTTTGAGACACATTTGAAAGAGACAAAGCAAATTCAGATTGAAAGGTGGGAAAGCTATGGTTGGACTGCCTTGGTAATAGTTCCTTAGTAAGCAATCGATAAATATATCTTTGGCCTTTTCACTTGGCCTTTGGGACCCTGGCATTTGAGTGGAGATTCCCATGTACATAATGGTATCATGATATCAATAACCCTTTTCTTTTCATAATGTACTCTAAAAGGGATCTACATACATCAACTCTGTTCCTCCCTTTGGATATAACTTGTCTGCACAGGGTCAGCCCCTGCTCAACTAATAAGGGAGGGTAGGAGCTACTGAAACACTTAAAGTGTATTTGTGAGCCCAGGGAAATCTAAAATTGTTGTCATTATAATTGAAAGGCTAAGTGTCACTCATTTTCCTCAAGGAGAATTATAATATAAAGGCTAAAAATGTATATTTGAAAGATGGGCTGCACAGGATAAAATCCCAACTCTGTAATTACTAGCCATGTAACCATGGGCAAATGTATATATCTGCCTCTGTACCAGCTTTCTTATCTGTAAAATGGGAATATATTTAATATTTACTGCATAGCAAATAGTTGTGTGAGGAGAAAGAATATTAACATATACAAAAGTCACTGGAGCAGTGACTGTAGTAAAAGAGCTATAAAAATTATTATGTAATCTATTTCTTACAGATTAAAAAGGAAATACCTGCTAATTCTATCTTACTGCTTAATGAACTTTACATTTAGGCAAACTGTGAATGTCTGATCTTCATTTTTAAATTTATATAAGAATATATTATATAAACCGATAATGATGTATGAAATCAAAAGTGTACTATTTGGGCTGTGCACGTATGTCACACTAAAACATATTAGGATTCAAATCCATTGACAAGGTTTGTTGCACACTGAATATTTCAAAATAATTTTGTGATTTACTCTAAGTAATTAAGAAGCCAATGCTTATTTGTGCAGCTGCTATATGGCACACAAGGAAAAATTGGGATTATATTGTTCCCCAAAGCAGGGATATTTTAGATATTCTTAGTTATCACTCTCTGTTCAGCTCTGAGAATTTTTAGGTTTTTTTCTTTTCGCAGTATCTGAATTGACCAGAATTCTGATTCAGGGAAGATCTGGCCCCATTACTGACTGCCTCACATTTGGAGACGCTCTGTGGAAGTTACTAAATATTAATGGAGTTTTGTTTTGCAGCATTTCTTTCTCAAATTTCTAGGCTTTTTTGGCTAGCTTTTAAATATTTTTAAACTGAATTTTCACTGTTATAATTTTTGAAGCATTGCAACATTTAGATGAGTCTCACATGGGTCTGATAAACCTTTATTTTATCCTTTCTTGCCAGGAATAGAAGATTTACAAAATCAGTATGTGTGAACATGTGCTTGCTCAGGTCCTTTCTATTTCGTCGCTTATCATAATGAGCTGGAAATGCTTTCATAATCCCACTGAATAACCTTCTTCTAGTCGGGATCTCTGGGACCACTAACGAGAGATTCTGAGGGGCTGGGGATTTAGCTCAGCGGCACAGCACCTGCCTAGCAAGCACAAGGTCATGAGTTCAATTCCTGGTACTGGAAAAGAAAACCAAAAAAAAAAAAAAGAGAGAGAGAGAGAGATTCTGGTTGCTCATAACTCTACTTTGTTAGGGAAAGGAATCCAAAACTGGTCATTTCTAGTCATGCCTGTATCAGTTGTCTCACCTTGATACTTAGTGGCTTAACCCAATTGTGCCTCATTATTTCCTACCCTCCCATGGGTTGAGAAGTGACTTTTCTACTGGTCTCACCTAGGCTTATTCATGTGGTGAGCATCAGCTAATACAGCTAGGATGCAGACTCAGCAGGGGATTGGAGGAGGTTGGACTTCTCCAAATGTCCTTCATCTTGAGATTCCACACATTCCAGTCCCCAGGCAGCATTCCAAGGGGCCAGAAACCCATGAAGACCTGGCTCCTGAATGCACACAATTTCATTTCCACCTTATTCTATTGCATGTTATAACAGGGACTGTCCAGATTTTAGAATTACAGGGTCTGCCTTTTTATAGAAGAAACTGCAGCAAACGTGGGACCGTATTTATTCTACAAAAGGTTTATTTTTAACCAGAGTTTATGTGTTAGAATGTTGACAGAAACAAACTTTTGTGAATAGTATCAGAGGAAGTTAGTAACAAGAGCAAGTGGATTTCCAGCTCACAGATAGCGCACCATTCACTCTTGCATGGAATATTCCATGTAATTTAGTTATTCAGCATATATTAATTAGGTGGCTACTATACTATCTCCTAGCATCGTGATAAGGTCCTTGTCTTATATCATAAACTTCACTAGTTTACTGATTTTCATCAAAAACTTAGCTGTGTCTTTTGGGAAAATAAGCATGTCACATTTTTAGAGTATAGAAAAACAAAATTAATACAAACATCACTAGTGATGGGCAATATTAAGCAACTATGATGTACCAAAATAATCTTACATATGAGGCATTTCAGGTACATGATCTCTGCTTGCAATCTGAAAATTTTAGCTCAACAAAATAGCCATAACCTAGAAATAAACAATAAATTTTGAATTAACAAGTTTATTAGATCTCTTCTCCATATAAAATATACCTAGGCTCTGTACTCGGCACTGTACATCCAAAAATGAACACAGCTGAATCTCTAGGTACATCATTTACAGGATAATAAGGAGAAGAATAATGTAAACAAGTTAAAAATTACCATAAGGCAGTAAAATATTTAGTAAAAACCATGAAGACATTAGCAGTATAAATGGTCTGATAGAGAACTAAACGGCATACAGGAGGTATACCTCCTCCTAGAGACTGAATATTTAGAATGTGCTTTTAAAAAGAGATGAGAGGGGGCTGGGGATTTAGCTCAGCGGCAAAAAGCGCCTCCCTGGCAAGCGCAAGGTCGTGAGTTCGGTTCCCGGTACCAGAGAAAAACCAAAAAAAAAAAAAAAAAAAAAAAGAAGAGATGAGACTTGAGCTAAACCTTGCGAAGCAGACAAATGGTCTTCAGGCTGACCGATAACGACTACAAGGTCCAAGAAGATGAATAAGCTTTGAAAAAGCGATGTGAAACATGAAAAACCCCTCAGTGCTGCAATTTGTGTAGTGCACCTGAAGTCAAAGATCCTGGTGAGACACAAGAGAGGAGTGAGGACAAAAGGAAAAATAAAAGGGATAAGCTTAGAACAGAAGTGGGCAGGGGCTTTATCATGAAGGCCCTTAAATGTCATCCAGTGAGGTTTGAATTTTTTCCTACAGGTACCGGGAATCTATTTGAAGGATTCTAATCAGAGGCCAGTAGGATCAAATTACCATTTAAGAAGAGCACTGTAGCCTCAATAAGGAAGATGAATTGGCTAAGACAAGAGTAAAGACAGGGAGAGTAGTTTGATTATTGCATTGATTCAACAAGCTATGATAAGCACTGTGGTGGTAGCAGAGAAGATAGAGATGAACAGATGAATACTTCTATCAGACTCATTCTGAATGCCTGCAGAGTACCAGGTAGTATGCCAAATAGAGCACTGACCTTGGAACTACACAACGAAATCTCTCAAAGGCAAATATAAAATCTTTTCAAGCCAAAAGACCTACTACCCAATTGAATGTGTGAGTGAAGGAAGGACCCAGAAATCCCAAGAGGTGTTAGTGATGGTACCCTAACAAAACCACACAGACTGATTTAAACAGTAAGATCAAGATAAAAACATATTCTTTTACAGATAAGCAGAAAATAAAATTGAAAACATGCATATCCAAAGCAGGGCTTCCAAAGCATCAGTTCTAGTTATATTTCTGTATGGTTACATATATGTATTTTCCTTAGTTTTCAAAGATGGCACATGAACAAGAGAGCAGGTGTGTCTATATGTGACAACAGAACTAACAAAATCATTGTACTGCTTTTCATCTAACCTGTCCTTGGCAGAGTCATCCATATTTTTCTATGTGTGTTTTAGTTGAACTTGACCCTAATATTGGATGATTTCAGTTCCCTGTGGCTTGAAAATTGGGTTCCATGTGTAATAGGGCAGGTTATAGTGGGCATCCCACAGCTGCTGCTTATGTAGATGGATTAAATTTCAACTTCCAATTCACTTGTCTACTCCTAATTTGATCATGCCCATAAAGATATATTTTCAGCTAAATTTTTTCATATAAAGCCATGGATAGGTGAGCAATCAATAATAATAGCTCTTTCCCTTTCTGTTTACATGCTCCTAGTCAGCTAAACACTATTATACCCTGAGTAGGATCCATTATTATGTTTTGTGTATCTAGTGCATCTATTTTTAGCACAGATATCTAATTCCCGGCACAATGATAAACTTAGTACACATGACTAATACTCAGTTTTTGACATTCATCTTCCTCCTAGATTTTCATTCGGTCAATCAGAAAAGCTTTATATAGTTTATATGGTGTATCCAAAACTATAGGACTTGGAAAACCTGCTCTGAGGAGGATGATAATCATAATGGATGTGGGAAGTTATAATACAAATATACAACTAATGACAATATATAACCACAACAATTTCATTTAATGCTTCCCATCTTTTCTTTAAGACTTCTTGCATAGTCTGTGTATCCAAACTCCTTAAAAATACAGCTGACACTGTCAAAGTATTTACCTTATCCTTGTATTTCAACCACACTAGTGTCCAACACAAATATACACCAACATGTTGGCCCTTGTCCAATATAAAAAGTAATATTTCTTAAAAACAAAATGAAAAGTAAACTGGGGAACACTTGCTTAACATGTACAAGTCCCTGGATGCAATCCCCAGTACCAAAAAACAACCAAAAAAGGGCGATCTTTCAGTTTGTTACTTAAATATACTCTTTTTAGCTCTTATTTCATGTAGCAGTAAGGAGATACTGTGACATGCTAAAAAGATGATGTGTTCTAGAACTGGACTTCTCTGACTTCAGATCCCAGAAGTTACCTTTGTGCCCATCTCTGTGATCTGTCTCCATGACAGGTACCAGTTACTTCAACAATCTAGCCTGTAGCTTATTCAAATGTAAAACAGGTTGATAATGCCTGCCCTTCAGGGATGCTGCAGAATTAGTAATGTTTTGTATGATAGACAAACATCTTACACTCTTCAGACAATAAGAGTAGAAGAGTTATTTGTCATCGTTATCATCATTGCAATCTTTTCTGTCTTGTATTTTATAAAGCTAGTCATCTCTGTCCTTTTTCATTTCTTCCTCTGTAGGATTTTCCTAGATTTCTTTCTATATAATTTTGTTTTCTTCCACTACTCATGCTGAATTGTTTTGTCCTCAGAGCCCTGTTCTTCGTCCACTTCTCTTCTTATCCTAAATATTTATCATGGTACATGTCCACCTTTCCTATGACTTCTACTAGTTCTTGTATCTTTCCAAAAATTATGTAAATACTACTTTTTTTCTTCTGAGCCTGAGGATCTTATATCCAAATATCCACTAGATATCTATAGGACAGTTTACTATGGGCAATCCAAACTTAGTAGGACCAAAATTGAATTCAAAATCATTGTTCTCTTTCCCCCTGTAAATTATTTGTCTCCTGTAGTCCTTATCATCATAAAATGTCTCATCACCTACCCAACTAGAGAGATCAAGAATCTGAGTATTAAAAAAATTAAGCATTAACTATTCCTTTCAATAAACAATAGAAATTAGTAGTACAATTATCTTAGCTATCTCTGTGTGTGTGTGTGTGTGTGTGTGTGTGTGTGTGTGTGTATTCCCCTTCCTTCTTTCTTTCTTTTCTTCTTTCCCTTATCCCAGTTATTTTTATTCTCTTTAAAATAAAAAAGAAAGAGTCTGGGTATTATTTATCTTGAATAAATCTACTTTCTAACCTCTAATCTAACTGGTAATCAGGTACTATTGATTATCCTCCCTAATGTCTCTTATCTTCTATTTTTCTTTGGCTTTGTCCTCACTTAGATCTACAGCATCATTCCTACCTCTCCACCTTTGAGTGGAATTTCTATTCCAGGGAAACAGCTCCCATACCTCATCCCACACACAATTAGTAGACTAACCTTCCTAAATGCCCATGTCATGCATAATCTTTGTAGATACATAAAACTCTACATCAAAATGAAGAGTGCATAAAAGAAAGCAAGAATGTGAAAAATAAGCCACATAAATTCAAATGGAATTAACCAATACAATGCCTACCTGCAGTAGGCCCACAAGATTCAAGATTTCCTCTCCCTCCCAATTCTGTGTGCATGACCTTTATAATCCCTGAAACTGTACATTTCATGGATTTTATTCTTATGATTAAGTTATGGTGTATGACATAGTTGACTTTAAGGAACAAAAATATGCAAGTGGACCTGATTTCTTTACAGGAGTCCTTAAAGTAAAGACAATTTTCTCCTACTAGTTGTAACAAAGGAAGTGTGGGATTCTAAGTCAAGAAGGCTTTTATGTGTCCTTGCAGGCTGCAAGATGAAGAAGCCACTTCAAGGGATGGGTGCAGTCTCTAAAAATTAAAAGCAGCTCCAGACTAACATCTAGCAAACATACTGTGATCTCAGTCATGCAACTGTGAGAAACTGAAATTTATAGACAATGTAAATGAGCTTGGAAGTAGATTTGTTTTCCTCAGAGCTCCTAGAAAGTGATATAGTACTCCTAACAGTTTGATTTTGGTCTTGTAAGTCTAAAAGAATTCATTCAGGTCATGCCACACTTCCGACCTACAGAAATGTGACCCAAATAATGGATGCTTAAACTCACAGGTTTATGGGAATTTGTTATGTAAAAATAAAAAAAACTAGAATGATGTAGTGGTGAAGGTGTGGTACTTGATTGGCTTTGGGACCTACAAGGAGATTGGTAGAGCACACTTCTGGGTGTGGTCACAGAGGTATGGCCTTAGCATCTTTGTCTTGTCTTTAGCCACTTCCTCTCTGACACTGTTTCCCTCCTTTGCTTTGACTGCCAGGAATTAAACAGTTTTTCTTCCAACGCTCTTCTCTCATAATGTTTCTGCCTTGTAACCAGCTTACAATGGACTATGTCCCTTGAAACCATAAGCCAAATTAAACCTTTCCTCCTTTAACTTGTGGATGGCAGGTGTTGTGTCTCAGTGGCAAGAAAGCTGATACACATATGAACTCATAGTTGATACTAATTAATGCTAATTATTGAGTAATTAAAAGAATGGAGGCATGGATGGGAGATGCATAACAATGGATGTGTGAGTGAATGAATCAGTGCTTCATCGGGCTCAAAGGCATATTCCAGTAGTGGACATACAGTTGGTACTTGATACATATTGGTTGATTTAATGGTGAGGCATGGCAATAAAAAGTAGATAGGAACAAAAAAGAATATGATATTCCGTGTCTTGAGTACTAACATATGCTCCCTCCATCAACTAAGCCAAGCTGTGTGGTAATTTTGAGAAACAGTAAATGAGAGAAGATAGAAAAATAGGCAGGTGTCTAAACACCAAAATATTTCACCTGATCCTAACGAGTATTATTGATCTTGCTTATAAAAATATAAGAATTCTTTAATTTTTATTTTTAATTTAAATATTTCACTCCAATATGTTTTATTTCTTAGTTTTGTTTTTAGCTAGTGAGCTTTTAAAAAGTTATTATATATTAGATTCTCTTGTTGGCTTTTATGGTTTAACATTTTTCTGTCTACTACACAGATCTGATAATTACCTCCAATCTTCTATAGTTTTGTGCTATACAGCAGTGCTTTCCCTTGAGAAAATTTGACTAGTGCTTGGTTTATTAATTTCATAAATTGGTTAAAATAGGAAATCCTAAAACTGATACAGAAAGCATTATGTGTTCTTTACAGACATAGGACAAATTTCTGTCTTTGGAGATGGGTCTGTCGATGAATGTATCACCAGTCTTGCTTAAACCAGTCCCAAGGGACATATACAGTTCCCTGTTAGGGTTCTTTAAGTAGTTAGGCCATTCAAAGACCATCTGAGTATAGACCTTTCCTAGAGTTTTACAGCATTTTCCTCCACCTTTGCATATTTGTCTCACCTGTCTATAATCCAAATACTTGTTGAAAAAAATTCAACTTATTTTGCATGAAAGCTGTTTTCTGCCCTTTTCTCACATACTTTGCATTGATTTATGTACTTTTTAAGAGACAGTTCATTAATGTATCACCATTGACAACTACAGCCAAACAGATTTGAGAACAAGTATATCTAACCCTTCAAATGCTTGAAATACAAGTCGGTAAAATGGGACACAAGCAAAGAGAAAAGAGCTGTCGAGCGTGAACACTCAGTAGGTATGGCCATCAGCCAAGGCACTTGGCAAAGGGGAGGGGAGAGTGGGTTAACACACTCATGTGCAAGTGAATACCTGGAAAGAGGCTTCTGTATTATGACTTTTGTGACTGTGGTCAGCTCATTTAACTCTCACAGGTCAGGTTACTCATCTGTAAGACAAAAATGAAATTAGCACCCAATTAGATGGGTTTTTGTGATGATTAAATAAGCATTTGGCATATCATAAGCATTTAAAATTAAAACAGAAACCAAGATGAAAAACAAAATGATATAAACTAAGTGTTATTATGTATAAATTTAAAATTATCCTGTGCCACAGTGTAGTATTAATACTATCATTGTTGGCACTTTTGTCATTATCATGTAAATATGGTCTACATTTATTGAATACTTATTTCTGGCTTACCATGAAGAGAAGTATTTTATAGGTGTTGTTCCATTTTGTAACTTGTACAAGGTTACAAAATGTCAACTATTAAGTGGTAGAGTCAAGAGAAAAATTCAGTGATTACTCCACAATTTCTGCTACTTAGTAGTTTGTTTATTCTATTGTTTTTCTGAAAGAAAGTTTATTACTTTTTAAATTTGTACATGTTTGTTGTACATAATGATTACATTTATCATGAGGAGTTGGTATATGTACATGACATACATATCTTAATTCTTTTTTAATCCCCTACCCTGAAAAGAATTCTAATTTTACTGACAGAAATACAATGAATACTATAAAATAACATAAATTAGGAATAATTTATAGGTAGTTATACTACCAATAAGACTGAACTCTTTTTGATACCTTCAAATATACATATGTATATATTTTCCCGATTAATAGAAATTGCCAAACCTAGTTACCTACAGAATCTTTTTATATTGTAATTAATAGTCATATACTGCATTATACAAAAATGTTTGAAACCCACGCATGTCACATTTACTTAAGGGGCCAAATTTACTGCTCTGTCTCACATACCATCAATTATAATGAAAACACTTTTCAAGTGCCTGTAGGAATGAAGAAAGCCCAAATGGAAACTCTGGTTTATCAATACTATACTTATTTTTCCACCAAAAAGAATAATCACAGAATATTCCTTAGCTATGAAGAAAGTCTTGCCTTATCCATCCAAACATTTATTCAGTGATGACTTTGTTTTATGGCTTTTAGTAGATACTACCAGCCTGGGCACTAAATCAATATGGAAATTAAACTGGAAATCCAGAACACACTGATTTATGAGGTTGCATTTCTCTTTAATTTCATAATATTTTGAACATTCATATATTAAACATAAAATCAATTTAAATTAAAAGTTAAGGAGCAGTAGCCCTCAGGTAGATGCTTAATGGTTTACCAGTTTCATGAAATAAGTAAAATATACTAAACTTTATACTGGTGTTATTATTACTTAATATTTCCTACATACTAACAAAGTACCATTAATTTATGTTTACTAGAGATTCAATTATCCAGTTTATGAGATATATACCCTGCCAAAATCACCAACTAAACCTTTGCCTATTTATTTGATTTTAAGTTGGCTCTTCAAGACAAAAAAAATGTAAGAAGGAAACTCACATTATTGTTAGACTTTAGAAGCTCTACTAAAATTTAAAGACAACAACCTCAATGGGAAGTTTACTACTTGCTATTTATTAAGGCTTCAAAAGCCAGTCACTGGAGACCCTTTAATGAGAGATATTTATAAGACAACATTGAGAAAGACTTTGCCAATCATATCCCTAATTATTCATTTGTATATGTACTTGTTCACTTATTTGGTGAATGTCATTGTATTTCCATTAAGAATGAACCAGATTAAAAAAAAAAAAAAGACACGGGTGTGTCTTCATGGAGCTTGTATTCTAGAAAGATACTAAGCCACAAATTATACAACTAAAACTAATTGTGAATTATGTCAGTATGGTGTGCAGTATGTAAGAGCCACCATGCTGAGTGTTTCATGTGCATTAGCTCATGTCATCCTATCACAGCCTTCTAAGGGAAACACAGCTGTTATCTCCATTTTACAGGTGTGGACACTGAGGCCCAGGGATGTTGAATAATTGTCTATGAAACAGCTAGAATGTGATGACTCTGGGTCTTGGATGCAGGCAGTCTGGTATCCAAGCGCTGGACCCCTTGTGTATCCTCCACTTCTAGTGGCATAATTTCTCATGGAGGGGATAAGCTTGCTGCTATGACAAGACACACACAGTTTCAGGTGATTAAATAAACATTCCTCCAGGAAATTATATCTGGAAGAAAAACTTGCAAGTTGAGTTTATATGAAATAGGCATTGATGTGGACAGGAGAGGATGCTTACTCTATAAAAAGAACAAGAATGTGCAAGAGGTTGAGGGGAATTAGAGGAACTTAGGGAAATCCAAGTGGCTGGGGTTGTGGGTGGGTATAGGTGAAGGACATTCCAGGAGCAGCCCCTGGGTGTACCCACCTCTGATTTCAGTCTCTCTACATTTAGACTAACCATGGCTGCAATTAGAATTGCCCAGAGATCCTGACAAATCTCATCTCAGACAAACTCTCTCAGAATCTGTGAAGGGAGGACGTAGGCATCAATTGCTCTAAAGTCTACTGTGCTGCAGCTGTGGTTGAAACCCACTGTATTAGAGGGTATCAGGGCATCAGAGCTAGTGGGATCTGAGTAGAAACCTTTAGAACCAAAAATGTGAACACCATCACTATGATGATCACTGAACTTTGTTTCATTTGGTTTTTGTAGTTCTGGGGATTGAACACAGGGCTTTTGTACTGAGCTATATCCCAGTACTGTTTTATTTTGTTTTATTTTATGTATTTTGAAACAGGAATCTTGCTAAACTGAGTGGGCAGGGCTAGAATTTGGTCTTCCTGCTCCCTTCCCCAAGATTACAGATGTGTGCCACCAAGCCTGGCTCCCAGTGCAGTTTAGAATTGTGAATAGTTGTGAGCAGATGAGGAAAAGCAGAAGAGTATCTGATATGGACCAATAGGAGCTGCAAGAGACCTCAAACAAAGGAAGAATTTCCAGTTTACTTTTGGTGCAAGTGGAGACAGAGTACACCTTCTGCTGTTGTCCTAACCTCCAGTCAGAGTAGAGGAGAGGAGACAAGTCAAGGTGTCAAGATGAAGTGCGTCTTGGTCTAGGAGCTCCTTTCCCCACAGTGTCCTACTCAACACCCTGGGCTGAAGAGCCGAAGTAAGGGAGTAGGGTGAAAAAAAGGCAGGCTCCCAAGTTTAGCTGAAAAGTGTCTTTTGGTGGGGACACTCCCAAAAACAGGAACACAGGGAGGCTGTGAACCATCAACAACCTGCCCTGAGGGAGGCTACTGGCCGTGGCTGAGTCTGAGTTAGTCTCAACTTTGTTCATTTATTGGGAGGTGTCTCCAGGTCTTCAAGAGGCTTGGAGAAAGTTTCCAGGCATGATATTAAGTGTCTGTAGGAACTGAAAAGTTTATAACATCTCCCTCAGTTATTTTTAATATAACCCCAAACTTAAAAATATGTAAAAATGTTCAACTACAGAAAACTAGGTGTTTATTAAAGCTGAACTTCCCCATCTTTGTGTTTGTCTGTCTTTGTCTGTGTGTCCAGTGTGCTCTCTCTCTCTCTCTCTCTCGCTCTCTCTCTCTCTCTCTCTCTCTCTCTCTCTCTCTCTCTCTTTCTCTCTCACATCTCTCTCTCTCTCTCTTTCTCTCTCTTTCTCTCTCTCTCTCTCTCTCTCTCCCTTTCTCTCCTCCCCTCCCCTCCCTTCCACTCCCCACCTCTGGATAATTTAGTAGAAAAATAAAGCATCTGGAGGTAGGGGTGGGATTAGATGTTTTGCACAGGTGTTGAAGAATAGATTAAAGTGTGGCACAAATGGAACTGCAACCTCAGAATGGAGGCGTTTTACCTGGAGACTGGCTGAGAGGTGGCAATAGATCAGGGTAGAGCCCAGTGGCATGGGATCAAGAAGTAGAAGGAGTGGTCTTTGGCCATAACATCTGCAATGGTTAAAACAAAGGATCTGGTGACAGTTAACCAGTACAGAGATGGACATAGAAATATAAGAAATATTTTTTTGCCAACCACAACTGTTTTTCCTTTCTGCTTTGCCTCACAAAACTTTTTATATTTTATGCTTGGTGGGTAACAGTGGAATGATAGAATAAGTATATAATGTATACCTCATTATATGTGGAAAACACAAAAAATCCTTGAAAATGTTGGTGGTGATTAACTCCAGGTGGGTGGTCTCACTAGATCATTCTAAGAATGAATATGATGAGTGGTTACCAAGCTTACATGCTCCTGGTACTGTCCAGCCCCTTTCTGCACATTAGCCACTTAGTTCTCAATTTCCAGGATGTGGGAATACTTTTTGGAACTTTTAAATTGAAAGTAATATGAGTACTTAGACAATGTTTAAATATACCATTCATCTAATATAATATTGAAGTGAGCTAAAGTCACAATCTAGTTCATTTCAGATGTAAAAAATTGCAATAGTGACAATAATAGTTACTAAACACTTATTGTAGTCCAAGAACTGTGCTAGATGGTTTACAAGTATTAACTCATTAACTTCTCAGAACTCATTGAGGCAAATATAATTATCCCTATTTTGCCAGGAGGAGATCATATTTTAGACATACTAGACATATTTTCCCTAGCCATGTGTTCATGTAACTCTACAGACTGTAAAATTTAGGAAAGGAATGCTGAATTCAAGATTCAGAAGCAAAGTCCTACTCCTCCACAGGGGAACCTCCAAGGAGTCTCAATCATCTCAAATACAGAAGGACATACAGTATTATAACCTGTCAAATAATTAATGTCTTAACTTTCCAAAGGGAAATGAAATTTAGTATTATCCAAGGATGGCTAGGTTTCTATAACAGTTTACAACCATTTTACCAGCTGAAATCAATGAATGAAAAGCCAATATGTATATTTGACTATTGGGAGGTCTGGAATAATTTCACTAGATACAGAAAACAACCATTTCAAAATAATATTACTCATCCTTCTGTTCTACTATAGTTCATTCATACTGATTAAATGTCAAAGAACTAAGATTGATTTTGGGTAGAATATATTGAAAGAGAGGGATATTGGGCTGATTATAAAAAGATTTTTCATATAAAAATACTTAATCTTAAATACTCAGAGATGAAAGTTAAGAAGATCCAATGTTTACCTGGGCTTCTCATATTTCTAGAGTCTGATATACATGATCAGTGATACTGGCCAGTAGTTAAAAGTGTTATCAAGCAAATAACCCATTTTAAATATATTTTCATTGTAGTTTATTATAAAATCATCTGTGTTAAAGTGATTTTATTTATTTTAGCTAGAAAAAAACAAATTTATATTCCCATAATAAAGGAGAAATATACAATGTGTGATCAAAGAAACACATTGAATTGTTACATTTTAAAAATTATTACAGTAAATAATAATCATCCTCAAAATACTACCCCTTGCTTTGAACACATTGATCCCATTGCTCTTGGTACTTTTGGAAGAAGTCCTGGAATGCCTCTTCTGTGAGTGTCTTTAGTTATCTTTAGCTGTTTTGTGACTGTGTTTAGTCGCATGGCTACACCCCTGTCCTCCTCAACTGATTCAAAATTTTTACCTGTCATAGCCATGTTGAGTTTCAGGGAGACTCAGAAGTCACACGGTGCAGACCCCATATGTGAGGTAGACAAAGACACACTGGAATGGTTTCAGGAAGCTGCTTTTCTGTTGGATGGCACTCAGTAACACCATTCACTGTATTTAGCGGCAAGAATGATGGCATAAGTGTGCTCAAAGCAAGGAAAATATTCTGAGGGAATTTAGGGCCATGTGTCTTTTCCTGTAACATCATATATACTCACACCTTGTATTTTCTCACTTCTTGCTCCTGTGTATCTAAAATGTAACTTACATTTTGAGAATAGGTTGATAAATTTGCAATGCCCACTTCACATGTTAACGTAGTTATTTGATGAAATTCATCACCAAGCAAAGAATCATTTTCTAAACATTTAGTACTTCGGGGTTTTTTTCTTTTTTTCTTGACAAGCCCTCAGGCTAAGAAAAAGAACAGAAATTAATGTTTTTGTTTTTGTTTATAAAATCAGAAACATGCAGTCACCTGAATAAGTGTTTAAGTTCCCACACTTCTTCTCCAATGTGGAGAGAATTACTTTTATGATGAGGTGATACATTTGACCTTAAAGTAGAGATATTTTCTAGGTGGGTGTCACCTAGTTACATAAGCCCTTTAAAGCAGAGTTTTCCTCAGCTGCCTGCTGATAAGGAGGTCAGAAGTTGGGTGAACTAGATGGGTTCAATAGGCTATTGCTGGCCTGAGGAGAGAGGGAGCCACGTGGCAGAGGTACAAGAGGCCTCCAGGAACTGAGGGAAGCTCCTCTCTGAGAGCAATCTCCATCTCACAACTGGAATTAAGTGTTTTGTCAACACATAGTGAGCTTTGAAGAGAACCCTAAACCCAAAAGAAGACCTGTCTCCTTGATTTTAGCCCAGTGAGACATTGAGGCTGCAGTTATACCATTTCCAGATTTAACTAAGCTAAAAGTAGGTGACATTTTAAGCTTCTGAGGTTGCAGTATTTTGTGCCCTCGTAATAGAAAACCTATCAATTTGTCTAAGATCTTGTTAATAAATGATGGTCCAAATCTTCCTGAGGTACAGAATAAACCCTTTTACCTCCTGTTGGACACAATGGTAATGAAATAGAAATTTAAGTATACATCTGATCAACTAAGATCAGGATATAAAATCAAGGTATAGCAGCTCATTGGGGTAGAAATAGTCAAATTATTATTTGCCAATCAACGGAAGAATGTGAAAGCTGATACTAATAATAGGTTAAACATTACTACTGAATAAAAGAAAATTGCTTCAGAACACGTGAAGTATCTTTTCCATTGAAATATATGGCCAGAAGCGAAAGAGGAAGCTATCCAACATTCCAGCCCTCTCAAGTCTGGTGGTGCTGGCTAGAAATCAGAGGAAATGCCTGGTAACCAGAATATGAATTCAATCACGATTTTCTAAGAGCGTCATCATCCTAGGAAGCCTTAGGTAATATTTTCGCCATGTGAAAAATTTCTTAGTTTGTTGTGTGAAAATATTCTGAAGAAAAATAAAGTAACAATTTTCTAATTCAAAAGAAATCCAAAGTTGGTACCTGTTCAGCCAGTTACAAAAGCTCTCTCACTTTCCCTTCTTTTTATAACCAAATGAGAAATTACTTGTTTAAGGGAAAGAAAACTCACCAAGTACTTGTGTCTTTCTCGGTTGGTGTAGGCGAGGTGTAGAGTTATGTCTGCATTCACATGCAGTATTCCCATACATTAGACAATGTGAAAAATCACGTAATTTCCACCGCACACTCTAACTCAATTGTGACTTTGTTGATGAGGAAAATAGTGGCTTCTTTTTCCCGTGATCTGCCATCTCTGTTAGACTTTGTAAACTGCAGCAATTGAAATCTTTAACCAGCCATTACTAATAAGCATATGTTAATTGTTCCAGAGATCATAAGCAGGTCAATTAGGAGGCAAAAACTGGAACTGAAGGCAACATTCAGCTGGAGGGAAAATTCAGGGCAGGTGTTGGCCAGCATGGTCTGCCCTGGCGGGAGCTCCACACATCTACAGTGGAAGCTCATTTAATGTTTTGATTTGCTGAATTTGCATTTCAAATTTTCATTCCTAATAGACAATATAGTCAGTCTTTGTTAATGAGGACTCTGATTACATGTGCCATTATAATTGAGAATTAGCAGACCAGCCTTGTTTTGGAGATTAAACCCAAAGCAAATTGGATTAAATACAGCGTGACTGAAACCTTCTCTTTCTCTATTTTTTGCTTTTTCTTTTCCTGAGTCAAGGGTGAAAAAAATCCATTGGTTCCAGGCATATGGCTCATAACTTTATTACCACTTTTAGACCTCTGATTATACTTTAAAAGATAGTCTTCTTGGAAGAGTTCATCTATAGTTTTAAGAATGTTTGTTAATTTTCCCTCCACAAACTGAGTAGATTTGAGAACTGATCTATAATTCAGAATTACTTAGAGAACACACATAGAGTGGTGAATTTTTAAAATATTTTTATAAGATGCATTATATCTAAACAAAGTGCAACGAAAAGGTAACACTTTAAAATGAACATTAGGTAGAATTATACAACTATCTTCACAACATTATTATTTTTAGTCATTGTCCTATAAGCTAACAAGCCTGTTATATTTGGGCATATTATTTTAAGTGCAGAGATGAAATATGAAATCTTACATTAATTATATCAATTTATAAGAGCTCATTTGATAATGACAGCTATAATATAATTTTTATATTTCAGAATGTCTAATAATTTTTATATTTTCAACATCATAATCTTTAAATGATGTATGGCTCAGGGTTATGTGGTCTTTCTTTATTCTCCAGGGTCATTTAGTATTGTAATCCAGTTACACTCCAAAATTTTCATTATTAAGCTTAAGACCAATTCTTCAAAAACTACCACTAATCCCAAGTATTAGAAAATCACGCTTATTAATTCCCGTGAGATTCAGTTAAATGTTTGTTTGGCTGTGGACCACCCTAATTACACAACAAAAGGAAATCTCCACAAGATGAAGAGAAATTACAATATTTTCTGGGTGAATATTGATCTTTGAAGGCACACAAATGAGGTTAGATCTGGATACTAACCATTCTGTACACTTTTTTCAGCTGTAAAATGTTAATGTGTTGAGAAATAAAGAAAGAAGAAGCTTCTGCACAGTTATATGGTTTTTATTCAGTTCCACTGTATTTGCAGAGAAAAATAATCACAGTGGAAAGTTGTACAAATAAAGGTCAAGGTACTCTTGGTGTGTCCTTACCTACCCAATGACCTGTAACAGTGGGAACAAGAGAATGTGGCAAAGTTTTCTGGAATATAACTTCAATTATAGGAGAGTTGGACATCATTTTTTTCAGGAAGGCTTGTTAATCCTTTAATCACTCAATTTCATATGCATTACCTAGGTCAGTGTCTGATTTGATCAGATGAGGAAAGTATTGACAACTGCAGTTGTACAGGTTTACTTTTAGAACAAATATGTTCCTTTCCTATACACAGCTCTGCTATAGTGGAGAAAGGAATGTTTCAGCTCATCTCATAGAGAGTTACAACTTTAACCTATGCGTTTCAATTTTTTACAGTTTACTAAACATGAAAATTTTCCCAAACAGAATATTATTAATTTAAAGTTTTATTCTGTGAATTACATAAGAGTGATTGCAGGAGCTTACAGCAGGATCTGGCAACATTTTTGAATTATGAAGCAGTAATAAATTATTACTGTCAGGATTTGTTATTTTTAAAATTAGATTTTATTGGTACATTTTAGGTATACATAATGATCACATTCATCATAGAGAGTTTATACCTGTACATGATATAACTTGTTATCGACTTAAATAGTAAGATCCATTTGTAAGATAACAAAGAGAAAAGATATTTCAGTTGCATATTTTACTAGTGTTATATATTTACTTAACCATAAACCAAACTATTTTCTTTAGGTTTTATTTACAGGTAACACTAACAGTAATAATTATAACATTTTTCCATCTAAGAGAGTAAATTTAAAATCATTGGGATGGTTAAAGGGATGGTTTGTTTCTCACTTATTCTCAGTAAATTCTCTGTGCTAATTTTGGGAGTTATGTGGAAAACAACATTGATTTTAAATCTTCATAGTTTTGACTAATCCTATAAATATAGGTTTGACATGTATGAAGATTATTTGTTACATTTTTACCTTTGAGACTTTCAAAAATTTTATTTTTCCAAATTAGTTTTTTGTAAAGAAAAGAAATGCTCATGCCAAAAAAGTAAGTTTAACAAACACAAGTTTAGTAAGGACTGCACTATTAAAAATTATACTTCCTTTAATCACTTAACTAAAGGTTACTTAGATAGCATCAATTAACATTTTTAGGAACAACTTTCTTGGCATTTCCAAGAGAGAAAGGGAGACAGAGATAGAGATAGAGATAGAGAGAGAGAGAGAGACAGAGAGAGACAGAGAGACAGAGAGACAGAGAGAGAGACAGAGAGAGAGGAGAGATATTTGTTCAATATTTTATAAAGAACATAGAATACAACGGAATGGGCCAGGACGTGATGGGAAATATCCAAGTGTGTTGCACGTGGTAAAGCTGAAAGTTTTTCATGAAATTTGGTTTAATTTTATGTGTTTTGATTGGCAACCATATCCTATGTCCCAGTGTAAAATGTGTTTTACGTGTGCTGTGGATTTCAGTAGAACTTAAGTTGGAGGGCTCATCGAAACAGGAGGGTGGGCTAGGGAACCGTTATAGTCAGCTATGTGCCATGATTGCTGCAAAAGCCTCCAACCACTTTTCGTTTTTCTTTCTGTCTCCTCTCCATGTATTCCCCTCTCCAGTTTCTGCCATAGCAATAATCTTTATTGATGAGATATGTTATCGGTGGCATATTTTGCAGATCAATATATATTATATTATATATATATTATATATATATAATGCAACAAAAGGTTAATTCAGCAGGCTTAGAGGGTGCTCATTCTAAAGTTCTTCAGTACTTCCTGGCAAATACTCTCTAATCCCTAGGAATTTTCTGGCTGATAAGAGTACCTTTGTATACTTAAGGCATGGGTACATGCTAGATAGTTCATGGCACCAGTGTGACACAGATTTGCTTTTGTGTGCCTGAGGCTTTGGTTCACGGTATATTGGTAGATGCGACATCTGAAGCCAGTAGTTAAGCTTAGTCAAATAGATGTTTCACATCAGTGTGACTGACCACCAGTGAAAACCTTGGGTAGTGAGGTTTTGCGAGCTTTCCTGCTGGCCACATGAATTGCCAGCAGAATTAAGTGCTGCCCATGTGACACTGTGCACAGTGAGAGGACAACGAGAAATTTGCTCCTTATTACTGCAGAATTCAGCTGTATGTACCTTTATCCTTTGTGAATTTTCATCTGTATTCTTTTGATGTAATGAACTATCAGTAAAAAAGCTTTACTGAGTAATTCGAATCCTTATAGTGAGTTATTGCACCTAAGGACAGTCTTAGAGGCCCCAACATAACAAGAGTGATTAGCCCTACCACACCAGTGGCCATGAAGCACGCTGCTTCATGGCTGCACTATAATTTACTAACCCATTTTTATGCTACTTTTTCAACATATTGAAGTTATGATTCTTTCTGTATTCTTCAAATGTAAAAGATATTCTTACTTGCATTTCCCATGTTCCACTTTTACTAGCAATGGGCTGACTAGTAATGGGACAGAATATCTAGGCATCTTTAAAGATCTTTGTATTTTTTATTTGACACTTAATTTTCTATTAGAATACACAGTTTTTTGCATTGATTTGTATTTTATTTTTAATAATTTGAGCAGGTTGGTGAGTTTACTTGAATTACAACATATTTTAAAACAAATGTAATTATATCACTCTGTGCTTAACAAAGCATGATCCAAACACTACAAAGTGCTACAAGACTCTTACCAAAAGCATATGGAAGATTCATAGACTTGCATATTTTTGTTGCTTTGAAAGTAGCTAAAACTGTGGCTAGTCCTTTAGTGTAAAGTGTTTATTTGGTTCTAAGGTCTTCCAAATAAATTTCAGCCCCAGTTTTGTCACAGCAACTTTCAGGATAGTGGCATGCATCAATAAATAACAAATAAAAAAGGTTATACAAATGTTGTGGAGAATTTTTTAAAAACAAAGATTGTATATATCAATTTCTTCCATTGAACAATTGTTTGTTAAATTGTTAGTTGTTTATCCCAAGTTAAAAGCAATCTCATACATGTCCAGTTGTTACTATCAAGTCCCCTGGGAGGAAATTATTCAATGTCAGGCACACTTACCATTTGTATAACATGAGGTACATGTGAATGAATTTTCTAAAAATATATAATCTTGGAAACTGGCTAGTTTTCAGAAATGAGAAAGAGAGAGAGAAAGGTGAGAGAGAGAGAGAGAGAAAGAGAAAGAGAGAGAGGTCTGCTAATGATGAGGTAGATACTAGAGGAAGTCTAGATATCTTTTATTAAATTTTAAAGATAACAATACATAAAATATCCTTAAACTTGAAGTACCAAATTAATACTAGAGAAATAGAATAATAAATGGTCTTTCAGTATTTCTGTGATTTTTTTCTCCTATAATAGTATATTACTATTATATAATTATTATTAATAATAATATACTAAATAAATAGTACATTATTATTTATTTAGAATTCAGCTGTGCCTCATATCATTTCTGAAACTGGGATATTATTTTACAGGGTAGATCATCCCATTGCCAATTTTAAGTATCATTACTGTTATTGCTATTATGAAGATTATACCGTGAATATTATTAATATGAATGGTGCATTTTTGCATTGAAAGTATTTTCACATGCATTTTCTCACTGTTAAACAGCAGTGATTACGCTCTTTTGTCCTTCTTCGAAGCACATAGACAAACTTGGGAGAGGAACTTAATTAGTTAAAAACACGGCATATGTTTGTAGCAATTTAGGGTGTACACTGAGCCCTCACCTTGGTGAATTTGTTTCTTTCATATGAGGCCTTTCTGATAAAACTTGAAATTTTAGGCAAAGATAAATGGTGGCTCAGAAAGGTTACTTGACCCGCCCAGACTCATAATTGTTACAATAAGTGATAGAGTTGTTGCTTTTCATTTATTCATTCAGTTACTCACTCAGGACTCTTTTGAGAGCCTATGATGTGTCAATCATTCATAAATGGTGAGGATTGTACCTTTTTATATGTGGTCTCTTGTCTTTAAGGAATACATATTTTAGTAGGGACACTCAGCATGACATCATACAACTAAAATATAGTGTCTTCCTCAGGAAAGGAGAGATGAAAGTGCCACAGTAGCTTAGAGGAAAGAATGATCACATAGCTGGCGTGGCATGGAAATGATTAGCCCTGTCAGGCAGAATAACAGCATTCAGAGACTCCTGTTGCCCTACAGAAGGGCCACAGGGTAATTTAGAACAAGTCCAGAAAGAAAGCCTGAAACCACATTCTGTCACCATCTTACAATAGGGGAGAAAGGATATTATCACTTGGAGAAAAAAATCATTGCCTTTTGAACTTAAGGTATATTCTTACACGGTGTGGCTACACATTGTTTTTAATTTTTGGAATTATTATTTTAAGTAGGGTTTGTCTAATCACATGACAACTAAAAACCATTGAACAAAGTTTAGTATTTATAGAAAAGAATTCAAAAGAAACTTAAAAACAAAATTCTCCCATTGATATATGTGCTCTTTCTTCTAATGTGGACTATTTCTGAAATACGACTTCTTCATGTATAACTGATGCCCAGCCTTTTGACAATGGTAATGAGAAGCTTTTGTGCAATAGTTTATGTAATATGATATAATTTAATTATTATATCACTGAATGTTTATCTTGTTTATGATTTTCTTGGTTATAAATAATACTATTTCTAAAGGCTATTATTTTTGTTGTTGTTGTTTTTGCAGTTCTGGGAAATTTAAGCCAGGGCCCTCATCCTGAGCTACATCCCCAATCCCTTTTTTATGTTTTGTTTTAAAATAAAATTTCTCGGGGCTGGGGATTTAGCTCAGCGGCAAAAGCGCCTGCCTGGCAAGCGCAAGGTCGTGAGTTCGGTTCCCGGTACCGGAGAAAAACCAAAAAAATTAAAAAAATAAAAAAAAATAAAAAAATAAAATAAAATAAAATTTCTGTAAATCACAAAATTGCCCATAGGGGACTCAACATTGCTATCCCCTTGCCTCAGTCTTCAGAATGGTGAGATTACAGGTATGTACCATTACACCTGGCTCTAAGTTTTGGGGGTATTTTTTTCATTACTTTATTGTGCTTATGTAGATTATTATCCTCCTAAATTAAATTCTCAGAAGCAAAATTTCTGGGTCAAAAGTGTACCTTTTCTTTCAAACATTTGATATATGTTATCAAATTTGTTCTTTAGAAAGTTCACACTGGTTCATATTACCATCAGCATTGACTTATTGGCTTTAGCCTTATTTAATCAATGCCTATATTATTCTATATTAATCAATGCCTATATTATTTACTTTAGCCTTATTTAATCAATGCCTATATTATTCATATTAAGAATATGAAACACATATGTTCTGCTATTAATATTTTCCTCAGTTTATTTTGATAACATATAATGTTTTTAAAGTAAAGACTTTGGTCTGGTTAAATCTATGTCATCTTTTTTTTCATTGCATCTACATTTTGCAATAGTTTTTGTTTTGTTTTGTTTTAAATTTAACCTTGAGCATCATGACAGATTTTTAAGCAACAGACTTACATAGCTATTAATGCGTCCAGTTTTAATAATATAGGTTACCCTGGGTATATTGTTTTAACGAATGAGAAAACACTGATCATACATCAAAGTTCCATATTATAAATTGGAGCACATATGTCTTCAAGGAAGATAGATATTTTAAGTAACTTCAAAGATTATCATACCAGAATTTCTCTTTATTTTAAGATACAGGGGATATTCTGAAGTTTTCTAATTCCCAAAAATTAGATGAAAGTCTTCAAAATCTGCTTATAATAGATAGTATTTAAACATTGCTAAATGACTCACTGTAGTACAGCCTATCTTTCCGGACCAGGGAAAACATGACTCTCCTGTATAGAAATTATCCACTCATTTCATCTCACCACTTTTGTTTGCAGACAGAAGCTCTGACAAGGAAATACCTTGTTGGCTTGTCAGCATCTCCACTCTCAGGACGAAATGTTGGCAGGTTTTCAGTGATCAGTGCTAAGCCAGCCACAATAGAAATGCATCTAGACTTCAGTTGACCTCTATGATCCCAGGTACCCTGAGAGACCCTTTTCTCAGTCAAATAACAAATGTAGGACACTAATTCATAGGGCTGTAGTAAGAAGGCTCTAAACTTCAAAATTGGTTGGACGATTTTCCTCTTGTATCTTGGTGAACAAAATAGGGCACCTGACTGAACCCATGGACTGTTTGTATGAATTGGGTGACTGGTATGATCAAAAAGTTTTCTGATTAATAATTGACACCTAACCAGAAGGAGCTCAATTTTATTCCACATTCTTATCTGTGACCCAGATAAAGATTTAGAAGTCTAACTCAACAATTTTATAGGTGGCACAGTGGCTCACATAGTTGACGGCAGGTTCAGAATTTTAAAAGATCTCAATATGGTACAACAATGGTATAAAATCTAGTAAACTAAAATGTGATCTTTTTGATATAAGATTTTATACTGATGATCCATAACACCCCAACTACAGAGGCAGAGTACTGGGAACAGTGTGGCGGGTAACGATACAGCAGTGGCTTGCCAGTCACCGCTGCAGCCTTAGTTAAGTCCAACCTGCCCATGTGAGATAACGAGGTGCCCTAGGAACTTTATGAAATTTGGTCTCATTAATAGGAGTCAAATATCAGAAACAAAAGAGATGACAACCTCACCTGAGATTTTTAACATAACAGCCACAATAAGCCTTTCCGGCATAGAGGCCTCCCCAAAGGGAAGTTTGACAAATTGTGGCTGACTGGGAAAAGTGTAGATAGGGAGGAAGTGAATGATCTTAAAGTCACTACTAAATGGCTGGATTTGTTTATACTGTGGTTTCTACAACCTCATGCAGATATGCAAATGTTCTTCATTTTTCAAGACCTTAAAACTTTTGAAAAATACTGACCAGATATTTTGTGTAATGTCCCTCACTCTGGCCTTGTTTGAAGTTTCTTCATGATAAAACATGGGTTTACATATTTTTAGCAAGGATTCTATGATAGGGTCATACTGCCCTTCTCGGAACCTCACCCTCAGCGGTCCAGATATCAATGCCTTAATACTGCCAAGGTTAGGGTGGTTTCCACTAGTTATTCCTGCTGTAAAATGACAATTAGTAAGTGCCTTTCCCTTCATAATTAATAAGTGCCTTGTATAGAGATATAGCACAGAGTACATAAAAGTTTTTCATAGTTTCACTGGTTATTTTTGGCATCTATTTTGTGCTTCGTGTTTTTAACACAATAATATTGATGTACCTGTCAAATAGTGATGGTTTGCATCACTCCTTCCATATTTACTAATTAACTTCCTTAATTTAGTAATTGGTTCAACTATTTTTACACAAATATAGATATAAAAATCAGAATAGTAATAATACAGTGATCAGGATAGTAATATTTATCTTGTTCTATGAGTAATAATCCATTTTTCTTTGGATTTGACTGTGAGGATTACTTAAAATTTTTCTCTTGTGCACTTTCAACATCCTTTAACATATACTCATCATTTTTTTGAGCACTTGCCTGATTTCTGACACCACAGAACATTCAGGGTTATATTGTATATTTTATCTGAGTCCTGGAAAAATCATAAAGGGTTCATAAAAGTAGTCATTTTTTCTCTGATAATAGGTTCCTTTTATTGGAAAATGTTATTTAAAAACCAAGATTTGTACTTCTGTTTATTGTTAATAAGATACAATTTCTTCCAGTGCATTTTAGCAGAAATAATTTGGAAATGTAAGTATGTGTAGACACACATACTATTTGTTCTATCAGGCTATCTGTTGATATTTTGGAAACCATGAGTTCAGGATGGGATGTGGCTAGGGGATAGAGGGCCTTCTTAGCTTACTGAGCTTCTGGGTTCAGTTTCCAGCACCACAGAAGAGAAAATAAAAGAAAAAAGACTGCAATAAACATGAATTCATGCTGCTGCTTCTGAGTCCAATCCAACACCACAGGCCTGATTCTAACTTGTCTCTTCTCTAATTGTATCTCCTTCTTTCACTATGAGAACCCTAGATTTCATTCTCCACCACCAATGTGTATTTTAGCATAAATTTTTATGCCTGAGAAGTACAGGCTCCACGTATTAGTCTGTTTTCTGCGACAACAATTGGGTGACTTTATAAGGAAACAGATTTATTTAGCTCATAGGTCTGAGGGTTCAAAGACATGGCACATTCATCTTGTGGGTCTGGGAGGATGGCATCCTCATGGCCCCCAGAGCACATGTCATTGGAGAGATCATGTGTGAAGCAAAGCCCAGAGCAAAGGAGTGGCCAACCTTGCTCTTTTCATAACAACTACTTCAATTCTTTGTGAGGATGAAACCCAAATGACTCAAAGATGCCTCACAAGACCCCATCTCTAAAGGTCCCATTTCTTTTAACATCACTACACCAGGAACCAATTCCTCAGCATATGAACCTTTGGGGTACAAACTACGCAAAATCCATGGTTACTAGGGTTGCTCTAAAACTTGGGGCTGGGGATTTAGCTCAGCGGCAAAGCGCCTGCCTGGCAAGTGCAAGGTCGTGAGTTCGGTTCCCGGTACCGGAGAAAAACCGAAAAAAAAAAAATAAAAATAAAAATAAAAAAAAAATAAAACTCAGAATTACACCAAAGCTCTATGTACTAATTTTCCTCTATGTACTAATTTTTTCCTCTCATTCTTCTCCATTCTTATTCCTGCATTCTTTCCTCTTCTCATAGCCCCTGTTGGTTACCAGTATCATCAGTTTCTGCTTTATCCTTAATATTTTTGCACAGATAGACAGATGCATGTATATTTTTTCTTCACATTCAAAGAAAATAAAAAGTAACCTACTATGGATACTTTCTGCACTTTTTATTTTTTGCTAATCACTCTATCCTGGAAAACACGTGTCAGCTCATGGAGCTCTTAATTCTTGTCTACGACTGCTTCCTATTCAATAGTGTAGATGCACCATAGTTTATTCAACAATGGGTATTTAGGTTCTTTCATATATTTTATGATTGCAAATATTAGTATCAGATTTTTGGTCCTTAATCTTTCAATTTAAAGACTTCTTACTATATTACTACAGTAGAGTTTCTAGTGTACATAGGGTTATCAGACCTTTGTGACACGTGTTGAAAATACTTTTCCACTGGATTGGTTGTCTTTTGACTTTGTGGTGTTTTGAAGAGAGAGAAAAAGAAAGAGAAGTTTATGTAGCCAGCCAGATAATAATTTTTTTATGTTTCTGGACTTTGAGTCATATTTCAAAAATATTTTTTCTGTACATAGGTAAAAGAAAAATATAACCATGGATTTATCTGATATTTATGACTTCATTTTTAAAACTTGGATAAATTTGGAGTTCATTGTTCTATACGATGTGAGATGTAATTATATTTGCAAGTGTCTATTCAGTGCTATTATTTACAAAGTTTACCTTTGTTCAAGTCAGTTCAGCTACTATTTTTATAATATACTGAATTTCTTGTGTACTTAGGTCTATTTCTAGATTTTACTGTTTATTCCACCAGTCTGATTTTCTCTTCATGTGCCAATATACTCATGTTTTAATTACAGAAGTTTATCAAGCTCCACAAAGTTTTAATTCAAATGTGAAAGCTGTTGGGATAAAGTTCAGCTCACACTTTTTAACAGTCAGCTCTATTCCAAGAAAGAATAATTTGCTTTTTTGCCCATAGAGACTTTGAAGCATTTCTAGACTGGACTATTGCTTCTCAGACTTTAATATACACCTAGACCACCTAAGGATCTTGTTTAAGTCAATCACCTAAAGATGTTCTTATTAATTTAGTAACTACAATAGAAATAGAGGAATTCCACAATCACTGGAAAACGTAGAGTCCATTTGAAGCCTCACAATTAATACAGTGAGCAAAGGGAATATAACAATCTTGATAAATAAAAATACATGTATCATTAGGCTTTGAACATGTTTGTCCACCTGGATAACAGCATTTCATGAACATTCTTGCGAATAACCTATCCACTTATTTAAAAGTTATTGGACCCTAGGTCCCATAAGAAAACAAAGAACTGGAAGAACATATATCTGAAACTTGATGACAAAGAACATGAGTTTAGGAATCAGATAATCAATGTTAGATCCAGACTATGCCACTTTCTGAGCCACTTGAGGCATTTTCTCAAACCCAACTCTAATGCTCTTATCTATAAAATAAAGATAATTATCGAATCTCTGCTCAAAGCCATTGTGAAGTTTAAATGATAACATCTGTAAAGCACTTAGGAAAGTATCCCATAAGTGGTCGCTATTACTACAGAAAGTTCATGCTCATTTGGGAATAGACCAATCACATAGCTTTCTTCTGTGGTATGCTCCTCGAACCCATTTGACAGGGTCCTGTTGTGTATGAAAGACTGAGCTTTATTGGCCTCTGAGGAAGTCTTGATTGACCTGTGTGTGCTCGATCAGAATCCTAGGAGCTTATGGTTTACACTAGAGATCCCCAGACAGATAGCTGATACGGCAGCCCTTTGAAAGGCGAAGAGTTTGTGTTTCATGCATTTAGATCTGTATCACTCTTAGTTTAACATATGGCATGTGGAATAGATCATTTTCCTAGACTTTTATTAAGCAGAATAAGCAAGAAGAAAATCTTATCTTTTATGAATGGGTTTTCATCTACCAGTTATGCCAAAATATCTATGAGTTAGCTAAGAATGTCAGTTAGAGTAATAGTCATTACTCTTTAAAATGTTTGCATATTATGGGTTTATAATATTTTATTAAATTGTGCTTATTTTCATTCTCCACTTTATGAAGTTTGATATGTGGTATATATCAGCACTAAAGAAAGCATTCACAATTTATCTCCCCAACAAAATATCTAGTTTTCATGGAAGACACACAGGAAACATCACATAAGAAGGCATGCATACATGTATGCACATGGGAACACACACACACAGAGTGAGACAGCTGAATCCTTCTTAACATGATCATTTAAGTTTACATCCACAGCAGCAACTAAAAGGAATACAGTGAAGGTTTAATAAACATTTATTAAAAGAATGAATAGAACAATTATGTAATTACTTACTATGATAGATATAACAGTAAGAATATTATAAACTTGCATTCATGGTGAGTATACAGGTATATAGTACATTTTCTACTAAAATTGTTTTACTTATTAAGAGCTATAGTTTTTTATGTTATTCAATAAAGCTCTCTTTTTAACACAAACATCATTGTTGTTTCAAGCAGGTAGGGGCTACAAAGTGATTCTACCAGGTATTTCTTCTTCCTACAGGAATAGTAGATGCACTCAGGGAATCAGTTATTTAATTTCCCTAATCACTTATTTCTTTCCTCCCTCCTCATTCCATGCTTGGAAACTTCAACATTCCCCAGTGTACTGATAGCTGACCCTGGAAACTGGCAGAAACCAAAACCTTCTCTTGAAAGCAGCAGGCTCCATATGGTTGCTTCAAGCATGGACAGTGACCCTGCCAAGTCTCCTGCAAAGGGATTTTACATAGCAGAGAGGCAAATGTGTCCCTTTAAATGTTAGTCATTGAGCCAGAGAGAAGAAATCGCCTTCCTGATGAAAGGCAGTTAAAATGCTTTTCAGCCTCTGATCTGTAACCTATAGGAAGTTTTGTACAATGGCGGCTCAATGCCAAGCATTAAAAATAAATGTAATCATCAGATGATTAGCTATAAAATCTTCCCTCAAAAAAATGATAGGGCTGTCAGTTACAATCAAACATACATATGCATACTGGAGGACAGGGAGACCAAGAATAACTTTGTGTGGATGAAACCAGCACTATACGTGTGTGAGGGTAACAGGGGCTATGACATAGCATATGAAGTCAATGGTGGAGTTGTTATTATTTATACATGAGTAAAGATTACAAATGCAAGCCCCAGCTCAGATCTCTCACCCCCTGGATCTGTGAAACCTGTCACTCAGTCTCCCGCGGTGTGTCTTCCTGTCTCGGAGCCATTGGACCACCTGCTGCCAAGACTCTCATCTACTGCTTTGCCCGAAGGCCTCGATGATAACAGCATTGATTCCAATGTACATCTAATTACTTCTCATAATCTATTCATTTCACAATAGTGTAGTGAAACATCTGTCACATCGTAAACTCTTTAGTAGCCTTATCAAACCACCAAAACACACTCCGCTGCCAGTTGGCAGCTTCTTCAGTTTCCCCTTTATTAATATGAGGCAAACATTTCTAGTCCTTTTTGCAGCTTTCGATGAATTTCCCCAATGACCAGTGAAGCAAAACTGGGCAAACGGCAGCTTGAATGTCTGCATATTACCTATTGAGGGACAAATCCGGACGTCATGCACAAATCAGTTAAAATAGCACTGTTGCCTTGAAGGAATTGTCTCTAAATAAAGTTCTTTCATTCTTAATGGTGAAAGATCAGGATCCTTCTGGGCTTCAGTGTGTCTGATTAATTTACTAAAATAAGCCTCTGGGACATTATTGCCTTTGAATAGGATATTGCACAGGAAGGCTTTTTACCTTCATAGGCTTAACTTTACCTTTGGGAGAATTATGCTCCTTCCTTTTTCTCTTCTTTTTAATTTTCCCTCCTCACCCTTTCTCTTCATCCCAATTCCCTTTTTCTTTATCCCTTTGCAAAAGATCTAGTAAAGAGACCTATTCATGTCATAGCTGATTAGAAAATACTGCTACTCTCTTGTAATAAAGTCTACATAGTGTCCTAGGCACCATGCAGACACAGTAGTATCTTCCAAGAAAGAGATGTACATCACCAGGTCCTGATTGCTGGTGGACTTTCTTCAACTTCTCCTTCAGTACCAAGCCGGCTTTCCCTTTTCTACAATACCTTTCCCAGGGAGAGTTATTCAATCTTTTCTTTATATGCTCACAACAGCTTGGCATCTCTATTTATGCACTTAACACAATACTTAAGAATCATTGTTGTACACATCTGCCTTTTTCTAGGTGATACACCCCTCAGTGATAAAGACTCTGACTTTTTCATGTTTGCATCCCAGCAACTTGCTGGGTGCCTGGCACCCAAGACAATGCCAAATAGATACAGAAGATTTTCTAGGTCACTAAAAATCAAAATAACTACAGGTTTGGGAGCTGTTTCACATACACTGTGAAGTATAACTCTCTATACTCTGCTCTAGAAGTAATAACCAGTGTTGATCCATGCCAAACACTACCCTAAATCCTTCATGTATATTAGCTCATTTGTTCTATGCAGTGGTTATTACCATGATCTTACACTCATTCTTATTTTTGTACTGGGAATCGAACTCAGGACCTTGCATTTGCCAGTCAAGTACTTGTGCCACTGAGCCATATCCCCAGCTACTATCATGAGCTACAGTTTACAGCTAAAGGATTGAGATGCAGAGAGACCAACTACCTTGGCTCTGGTTACACAGCTAGTAAGTGATGGACTTAGCAGCCTGGCTTGAGTCTCTCTCTTAACTTTGACACTGTACAGCCCCTTCAATGGGAAAATTTTCCTACCATTGACTGCGAATCATTTTTTCATCATCAGACTAGTTCCTAGAAATTTTACATGTTGAAACACAGGGTCAATTTCTCAAGCAGTGCTTGTGGGTTTATAGGATTGTATGTGGCCCCCTTCATTTACATGGTGTTTTTCCAAGTAAATTCAACATTGCTTTTTGATATCACAACAACAAGGGACATTTCTCATGTCTATAGAGAGAACTGATGCTTTTCCCATATTTTCAGTACAGACTAGAGGAAATCATTTTTGATGCAACTATCAACGTTTTTAAAAACCCCTCCAAGAAGGCATATAGATGTGGAAAGTTTCTGCAGCAATATTCCTGGAATTCACCAGAAGATAACTTTATTTCTTGTAAAGCATTAGAGAGCCACAAAATAACTACTTGAGACCATTATTATTCTGGATTGAATTTACTGCTAAAACCCAGAGATAAAGAGTGTGTCATATTATACTTCCCCTCAGACAGTAATTCCCTGAGTCCCAAGGCAGCAAGGCTAAAAGTAAATCAACTGTGTGTCTCTATTGTCTCCCCATTTGTTTGGCCTGTAACTCCATGAATCAAAATATAACATCATGCACCTAACAGGCTTGCTCTCCATTTCAGCACATCCCAAGAGAGTGCATAGCTCTGCGAACCACAACCCAGCCTGTTCTAAAATGGCAGAGCCTAGAAGGACCAGGTTTTGCCAAAGTGGCAGAACTGAATGAAAGCTCACCATCATAGTACATGAGGACTGCACACCTACGGTGAAGGCCAATTATAGTACGTCAAGGAGCTCAACATAACTTTGCAAGAATTAACCTAGTGATAGAGGAAAGGGAGAGCAATGATTAAAAGCTGGGATTTGGCCTCAGTTTTGGGTTCAGACTTAGTTCTTCTTGTTGAATGTGTGACCTTGAGCAAATTGCCATCCTATATCCCAATTTCTTCACCTGTCTAATGAGCATGAGAACAATATTTGTTCCAAAAGATCACTGTGAAGAAAACACATGAAAAAACACTTAGGATAGTACCACCTTCTGTACATAAATATTTTCTAATCAATGCAGGTACAGCACCCATACTATTTTACTATTCATTCCCATTTCAGAAAGAAAAGGCAAGTGAGGATCAAAGAATTTAAGGTCAATACTGTGATGTATTCCATTTCTTTACATTTAAAATTAAGATTGAATCTTGAAATTCTTTGAATATTTTACTGGTATATTTTAATCAAAATTTTCTACTTTTTAAAATGTTAGATGATATCTCTGCAAGATAGCCAGTGCTACAGAATTTGATTCAACCAGTTAGATATCAACTACTTTCTAGTTCTAAATTCCTAAACATACACAATATCACATAATGTTTCTCTGAAGACACAGTAGATCTAGTTTAGGACAAGGAATTTCTCCTTATGAAAGTTCTAGAAAGCAATACTATATACAAAGTAATTTATAAACCAGGCACCAAGGATTATTATTGAGGTCCGTGCAGATAGAGCAGGTGCAGTCAAGCAAGAGGCTGCCATGAGAAGCACCATCGGAAGTTCCAGGAGAAAGTGAGAAGAGCACAACTTGGAAGGGTAGACAAGATGGAGATAAGAGCTATTCTGATGTCTTGGTTATTTTTCTCTCATTGCTGAGACAAAATACCTGGCACCCAAAATCAGTCTGGAAACATTTTTATGTGAGGATTTGAATTTCTCAGCTCTTTTGTTTTATACCCAAGTCTCTCTGAATCATGTCTCTGTCTGAGGTAAATTTCTACCCTCACCTGCCTTTGTTCCCATGAGGAAGTAGGAGAGAAAAGTTTATTTAGCTCACAGTTTGTGAAAGTTTCAGTCCATACTTGACTGGCTCCAAAGCAGAGTGGCATATGGCAGAGGGGAACTTTTCAGGACATCAGAAGACAGCAAAAGCAACAAGAGCACAAGGGCAGGAGCAGCAGCAAGCAGCCTCTATCCCTCCCTTGGATTGTATGCAAACTATCTACCCCAGGGCAGGTGTGGCACTCACACCCATAATTCCAGCATTGGACTATGGATCAATCAAAAATCTAGAAGCCTGCCCCATGACTGCATGAGGATTTGGGGGGACATGCAGACACAATCCATAACATCTGAGTAGTGAGAAGCCATTCCCATCAAAGAGAACAGTAACTTCAGACTCCTAGAGCTCTTCAATCTGTAGTTGGCTCCTTCAAAGCAAAGGGTGCCAGGATACTTGAGACTACCTATTCTTGACTTTTAATTATTGCCAATTCTCCATGTACAAAGTCCAGATGGATTTGCCTCTAGGAAAGTGAGAAAGGAACATACAGAAGATCTACTTTAGCTGATGTCATCCAATCCTTTGTTATTCTGTGGCCCAGACAATAAAATATGGGTGTTCACATCCCTGACCACAGGGGTTAGAAAAATCTCCTGAAAGCACAGCTGGACCACAGGCCTTGCTGACTACGCAGAATGTGTGGAAATGCTTTGTACCTCTTAAATTGTTCTTGTCCACAGGCACTGGAAGAAGTGACAGGGAAATACAGTTTCCCCACTGCTACAAAAATAAACTATTATTTGAGGCCCAGTGTAATATAGGGTCTGCACTTTCATGCATTTGTGACACCTGCAAACATATTTGCATTACATGATAGGACTTGTATTTTAGACCCTCGTATTCTATGGTTTACCATATATACATTAGTCACATAAAGACACAGAAATTGACTGGATGATGAATAATTTAGAATAATAAAAATTAAAGGACACTCTTTTTTTTTGAAAAGGACACTCTTTGATACCTAGGTTTTTGAAGGAGCTAGATGAAATCCTCATGTGTTCTTTTATAATCTTGACTTGAACGGGAGTTATTAAAAGGACAGGTGAATCCTCACTATTGTGGTTCTTCAATGTGGTATCAAAACAATTTGACATTTGGACCCCTGGCTGTTTTAAACTCCTAAGAAGGCTTCCTTTCTGTCTTGAGACTCAGCTTCAAGACTGCAGAGATTTTATTTATCTCAACTCCTCTGATGCTGATTTCTCTTTTCCTATCCCAGCTGCCATACCCTTCGACTATAGCGAGTTGCTGATAGGCAGCCCCAGCTCACCAGCCTGCCTTGTGCATGGCCACGGACTGAGCCCTGGGAAACACCACTCCTGAGAGCCGTGTTCCTTGTACTAGTATTAGGAGGTAGAATCTGACCTGAGTTCCTCTCCAGTCATGGTCTCTCCCACTTCCTCACGGGAACAAAGGCAGGTGAGGGTAAAAATTTACCTCAGACAGAGACATGATTCAGAGAGACTGATATAAAACAAAAGAGCTGAGAAATTCAGATCCTGACATAAAAATATTTCCAGACTGATCAAGCTATGCTGACAAAGAGAATTGCTTTCCTGGAGGTATAGAACAATGGGCAAAAGACAGGTTAAGTATAAGGAGACATCTTAGTACTGTGAGGAGAAAGGGAAGTTGAACTGGCCAGATGGGCAAATAAGGATGTACACGAACTTTGTCCACTGTTGTCATTTTTCTTTTCAGCCTCACCACGGCTATGCAGGGAACATCTCAGCACTCTCCTGCTCTTGGTTTCCTGCCGACCTCACAATCTCCTTGCTACCTGAACTGTGCCCTGATTGATCCACTCTCCACAGTCCTTTCACACATAATTCCTATTCCAGGCACTGCTTGGGCATCAGCTAACTAATTTTCTCTTTTGTCCCATTTCCTAGTCTGGAGATTTCTGAGCAGACTTGGTAAGAGAGAAACGTTGTGAGGCCTCCTCAGGGAAAAAATTTGCCTCAATAGCATGGGCAGAAGCCAAGTACAGAGCATTTTCCTTGGAGAGACACATCTGCTTCTCGTTCTCTCTCTCTCACTTTTTTTCTTTCTTTCTTTTTTCTTCCTTCCTTCCCTCCTTCCTTCCTTCCTTCCTTTCTTCCTTCTTTCCTTACTTCCTTCCCTCCTTCCCTCCAGGCTTGGCTTGAACTTGCAGTTCTCTTTCCGCAGCCTCCCAGAGTTCAGGGATTACAGGTGTGTATATCATGTTCAGGTTATGCTTTGCTTTTACGTTTCACTCATTCCCCCAGCACAAGAGCTACCATATTTGTATCTATCCCTCAATCTCTCTTATGTCTCTAAAAATGTCACTCTTACTGCTCAGCAGAGGAAAAAGTACAGAGGTGTTGTGGCCCATCAAAAAGAAAAGGACCTAAGGCCAGGCTTACGTGATTCAGCTAAAGACGTGACAACAAAGCAAGAAAGAGATGTGAGACTTCTGTAAGGGCATCATCTTAAAAACAGCACTTCACTATTCCCCTTTAATTCCCATAAGAATTAAAAATATCACACCATAGCAACGTATGTGCACCGATGTTTATAGAAGCACAATGTGTAATAGCTAAATCTTAGAAACAACCCAAATGTCCACCACTCAGATGATGGGTAAAAAAGATGTGGTCTTTTCATACAGTAGAGTACTACTCAACCATAAAGAAAGATAAACTTGAGACATTTACAGGTAAATAGATGCAACTTAAAACCATGCTTGTAAGTGAAAAAGATAAGACTCATATTTTGCAATAGAAATGTGAAGAAATTGCTCAAAAGGAGAGAGGAACTAGGGTGGGGGAAAGGTGAATGGAAGGAATGGAAAAAGAAAATAACACAAAATACTTATACTACTACTTTCTCTTAGTTTGTTGAAAAGAAAGGTGTGTGCTACGTGAAACACTTGAAAGAATCAACAACTGGGATCTTATCCTACTGAAAAGTTTCTGCACATCTAAAGAAATCACCAGCAGAGTTAAAAGAAAACCCACAAACTTGGAAAAAATCTTAGCTGATTGTCCCTCAGACAAAGGGCTTCTATCTAGAACATATAAAGAATTTAAAAATTTCAGCCCCTCCAAATTCAAAGACCCAATCCA
>NW_004955404.1:28985192-28986848 GCF_000276665.1 Chinchilla lanigera | reverse complement strand
CCATTGTTAATTCCCTACCACTTTGTTTGTAACTCTGTATTGTCTGTATTGTGCTTGTGATATGTTGTAAAATGTTGTATGTCTGTTAATGTTTCCCTAAAAAAAAAAAAAAGAAAGAAAGGTGTGTGCTAATATTGTTTGGAGAATTTTAATGCCCATATCTTGTACTCCAAGTAACTACTTTGAAGATAACAATACACAATATATTAACTATTGTTATTCTCCTATTATTTTGTTATGGAATTTTGTTTTACTTTTCCATAAAATATAAAAAACAGTATTTCAAAAAATAGAAAAAGACAGCAAGGTACGAATTAAGCAAATGAAAGAATCAAAGTGAAAAGCTGTGGAAAACAAAAGGTGAATGTAGAAAGGAGGATTTTAGCTCGTTGAAATTTACTTAAATCCTTTAATGCTTGAAGTATTTTGGATGAAGCAGAGTTAGTAAAATACCGCTTCTGTCTCCCAGGACTCACATTCTATAGGACAAAAATAAATCTGTGTGTCAGGAGCCATAGTCTAGAACCACAAAAGCAATATCCAAAAGGTGGATTCAGAAAACAGGGCAGAGAGATGAATTTCACCATCTGGGAAAGTCTCACTAGAAGCTGTAATATGAGCGGATGATGGGCAGTTAGGGCTATAATATATAAGGATGAAATGGAGAAATGGCAGAAAGAGCTTTCCAGGTGGGTCATATAGCATGAGCCACGTAAAGGAGACGCAGCACAGCCAAGAACAGCCGTGTCTCATTCATCCGTTCATTTAACAGACATGCATCGGAGCCTGCACTAAGCACAGGAGAAAGAAAAGAATCTGTCTTGCTCTCTACACAAGGTTTATCCACCATTGTTAAAATTAGGGTGTGTGGAGGCAACTGGATCTAAATTCCAATGGGTCATTTACCATCAAACAAAAAAAAAACCTGAGCTTTGTTTTATACTTTCTTGCAGAGATGTCCCATTTCCTGAAGTGAGGAATGGCATTGCCAAACGTGTTTTGGGAAAGTCACTAAAGAAAACACACAAAGTCTAAGAGATCTTGAAAAACTTTCATTAGTGTTATACTTCAGAAGACAGCAGAAAGCCCAGCATTAGTAAACTTATAGAACCCAAATGGGCAGAAACTATCATAGAAAAATAGTTTTAATGGATTGGCCCTTCTTACATTGTGTCATCGTACTGTGTGACCTTAACACCCCATGGCAAGCACCTGTGGAGACGAGAAACAATTCCTGTGCTAATGTCCCAGTTAACACACCATCAACTCCATGCTGAGCTTGGGTTTCAAGATGGCCAAGTCATGGCCAGTGAGCGAGGGATACTGAGCAGGCACTAAAACTCACCTAGGTCAGTACAGTGAAAATAGAGTGAGGGGATTTCAGGAATTCTCTGGGTGGGAAAGGCAGTAAACTCATGTCAGGCTCCCAAAAGACCTTTTAATATCCTTGGAATACATTATCCTTTTCACTATACCTCTGGCTAGAACTGCTCATTTAAATAATTTTAGCTTTAACATAAGATCTACCCTTCTAGCAAATTTTGAAGTATACAGCACAATATTATTAATTATAGGTTCTAGGCTAAGGTATAGTAGATCTTTAGAATTTATTTTTTTTTATTTTAAAAATAAAAGGAGGAAAATATTAACAGACAG
>NW_004955404.1:28819298-28985092 GCF_000276665.1 Chinchilla lanigera | reverse complement strand
ACATTTTACAAAATAGCAAAGGAACAGTACAGACAGTACAGAGTTACAAACAGAGTGGTAGGGAATTAACAATGCTTGTTGTATTACATATTGATATCTTCAAAGTGGTTTCTCATGAAAACAGATATAGACATGCAATACTGATCAACCAAGGACTTGTTGACAGTTTCTTTCAGCAAAGAAATACCACACAGTAGAACAGCCATGTAGAATTTATTTATCTTATAGAACTGAAATTTTGAGCCATTTGACTAATTCATCCCCAGTTCCCTTTCCCTGATAAACATCATAAGAAGTTAGATCTTATATTAAATATTTTATCACAAAAATGAATAGTAATATTTAACTTTAAAATGGAAGGACGATTTTGGAGGACATAGCTAAGTTTATAGTGTAGACTGTGGACACAGTTTCACAGATGCATGTTTATCTCCAAGCTCCATTGTATATATTAAATATATACAACATTTTGCATGTGAATCATACCTAAATAATGTAGTTTAAGAAGAGGCAAATTATAAATATTTGTAGACTTAGAGCCTAACTGTCTCATTCTAGCATCTCCTCTCAGTCCAGTGAAGATGAAGGCACCTTCACTTTTCATATATGATAATCATACATTTTCCTTTTATATCATTGCTGAATATTCCCCTTAGTCTTCACTTCTGAGTTAATGAGCCCAGGGTTATTTTTGTTGTTCATGGACACTATTTTAAAAATCTTAGCACTAGCTTTTCTATTTCCTCCAAAAGTCCTGAGTTTTGCAGTTTATCCATCCTCTCTTTGAACATACATGTTTCCCTTAGGTGGCCCATTTGATTAGAGCCAGGAAATTACTGCTTTAATCTTGGGTCAGACACAAATTAGGAGAGGGAGAAGGCAAGTTATGTAAACACACTATGCTATAATTTTTTTGAGCAATAAAATAAGGAATAGCTCCTGTCTCACAAGGGGGCTGTGAAGATTATGCAGAAAATGCTTTGCAAAGGCAGTGCATTCGAAGAAATAATAATAGTAATAACAATAATAATAATCATAAATAATCACAGTGCACTAATGATAGAGGAAATTAAATTTGAGGCTCTTTTTCCAAGAGTGAACATACCCAATTCTACCTACCAGTCTACTTCAGCTAAGAATAATAAAAAACTCCTCCTACTTTTATGCCATCAGAAAAAGATGTTTGATTAGCACCCAAAATGTGCTGCTGTTCTGGACATTGACCATATTACAGTTCTTAAGTTTATTGGGAAAATATTGGATAATGATAAGTTCTATATAATCACGATTGTTATTTTTGTTGTAAAATGAGTTATTTTATATGTTAGAGAGGAAAAGTGTTAACTTACAGCTTTTTCAAATATATTCTCTTTAGTTGAAAAGTACTGCAAAAGAAATCCTCATTTTGTCCATACCAATTATAAGGGAAAAAAATTTTATCTTTGCCATTCTAGTGTATGTGGCTTGAAAGGAAAAGGATGCAGGAGAGAGAGAAGTGAAGAGTTGAGTGCCAGCCTTAATCTGGGTGTTTTTATACCTAGAATCTTGCGTACATCTTTCATGCCTTCTGTTACAAAGTCCTGGATTTCGCAGTGACTTCCTCTGCCATGAGTTCTATAGTGGATCAATTAGTGTGCGGTCCTTTCTTGTACTGTGACATAAAAAGGACCTTAACATTATTTTCCCACTGTATCTAGTGGAGGAAGGATTTCATCACGTAAAGCTAATAGCAGATGCACATTCCCCAATGGGCCCTGGGCTGCAGTTTACTAGAATCCAGGTCACAGGCAAGGTACAAGAGCTGGCATTTTGCCTGTTTTGCTCTGCAAAGCTTCTAGGGGCTCTATCCCTTTGTCCCTCTCTCTTGACCTCTAGGTCCAGGAGGTGTTCTCCTCCACTCGGCAGAGCTTCAGTCTGTTGCTAATTCTAAGATAGAATAGATTCCACCTTTCGACTATCACAAACCATGTGGAAAAGGACTGCATATCTCAAGCATCCAAATTAGGCACTATTTTTCACCTTAATGCTATTTCAGTACATAGGATCTATGCATAAGTGTCACTACAGATCTATGAGTAAAATTGTTTCCCTTGAATATAGTTCCCATGAAACATCTATAGATTACTGTTTTGATATTTAGTGACTCTTAACTTAGGGAAGAACAAGCAAATGGATTTAGAACATTGTCCTGTCCACTGTTCTAAGACTGACCACCAGTACATTCTTACCTCTGACCAGAGTCTGTCGAGGATCCTGAGGAAGTTCTTCATTCTTTCATCTTATAAAGATTATTTAATTAGCATTTCCTTTAGGCCAGACACTGTTCTAGCCACTTTAGATAATGCTACCAATAATTACATAAGAAGTTCCTGGCTTTGTGGAATTCACCTACTAATAAAGATATAAAAGAAATAAGAAAACAAATAGCGAAGATAGTTTCAGATACTCATAAGTGTTGTAAAAATTCTGTATATATGAAGCATATGGAGTAACTAAAGAAGCTAGTTTCAGTAAGTCTTATCTGTGATGCGAATATTTCAGAAGGAGCTAGCAAAGCAAAGAACCCAAGAAAGAAATTTCCAGGCAGAAGGAATTATGAATGCTGAGGCCCAGAAACAAGAACAAGCTTGTTCAAAACACAGAAAAAATGAACAACATACAACTAACATTGAAAAGCAGGTGGGAAACAGATCAAAAGGGCCCTGTAAACCTTAATAAGGTATATGAATTTTATCTGAAGGGTGACTGTAAATAACTACAGAGTTTTTAAGCAAAGACATGTAATAAAATTTACAGTTGAAAAAGTCACTGTAGTTGCTTTATTCAAAGTGGTCTGAAGTGTGGCTTGAGTTGGAGCAAATAGAAAAGGGAATGACAGTCCAGTAGGTATCAGGGGCAGCTTGGCACAGGTTGGTAGTAATGGAGATGGCATGTGAAAGAATATGTTAGGATAGAAGTGATAGAGAGGCCGGGTATGGTGGCACACTCCTGTAATCCAAGCACTCGGGAAGCTGAGGCAGCAGGATCGCTGAGAGTTTGAGTGCAGCCTGGGCTACAGAGTGAATTCAAGGCCAGCCTGAATTGCATAGTGAAACCCTGTCTCAAAAAGGCAAAAAAAGGGGTTGGGGTGATGGGACCTGCTGGTAGATTAGATGGTAGGAGTGAGAGTAAAGAAAGAGTTGGAGCTTAGTGATACGTAACTTCCACTGCACCTGTTCTAGGCCTATAGGACAATGTCTTATTCATTTTTTTCTAATACTGAAGCAAAACAGTCAATACATGAATGAAAATATGTGGAAATTTACTTTCTCTCAATAATGGTTTCTTTTTTTTCCTAAGCAACTGCACTGACAAATGATAGAAAAATCAAATTATTTTCCTCCTGTGGAGGCACAAGGTGGAGTATCTATCTTGCTCACCTGAGAAATTTCCAGTATGAATTGTTCCCACATATGGAGAAGATGCTGAGCCTCCAAAAATTATGTTCTTCTTTCCCATTACATATTTTCTCATAACTCTCCACTCAAGAGCTGTCAGTAGTGGTCTTAAACATTGTCTATGCTCTTGTTTGGAAGTAAAGGCAATGCAGAACCAGCAGCAGTCACTGATGTACTGAAACAGTACACAAAACATTTAGACAAACCTGGCTCATACCTGTGTGTAAGAAGTAGGAAGTATTATTATTCAAGAAATAATTACCATTAGCACCAAAGGATTCACAATAATGCTCTGATTTTTATATTTCAAAGGACTTGACTCTTTTTTTTTTTTTTTTTTTTTTGAGACAGGGTCTCGTTATGCAATTCAGGCTGGCCTTGAGCTCACTTTGTGGCCCAGGCTGGCCTCAAACTCACAACAATCCTCCTGCCTCAGCCTCCCGAGTGCTAGGATTACAGGCATAAGCCACCACACCTGGCCTTGACTCTTTTTTCTTAGAAGCTTTTACGGAAAATGAAAGTTTTTGCATGACTTTAATATAATTCAAAAAGTGGACAATTTAGTGTGGCCAGGCTATCCAATACTGGAGGACTGGACACAAAATGAGGTCACCTGTCCATAAATACTCACCACATGTCAGGTGTTCTGGACTACACCAGGGGCTGGGGATGTGGCTCAGTGGTAGAGTTCTTGCCTTGCATTCTGGTCTGTTCCAGGGACAGAAGATGAGGGAGATGCTCACAGTCTAGGAAGAGAAATGTAATAAGATAATTACAATGCAAAATGACACTGATTGTATGCACCAGAATGGAATCCAAGGAAAGGGTGTGATTGATTACATCTTAGATTGAGGATGTGGAGGAGCAGGAACAAGAAAAGCCTGCAGGAAAAAGGTGAAACTTGAAAAGACTGAAATATGAATAAGCCTGGTAGAACAATCTGGATAGAGGGAACAGCATATGTCATTAGTCTGAGAATCGCTTAGACCAATAGTTTCATGAACTAATAATCATATCAGTACTTTATTGACAGAATAAAATTTCATTTCCATTCAGCAATGTACATAAGGACATTGGTACTAATACATGAGGATTTGCTGAAATATTTTCCAAAGAATCTTCATTGTGGTCAATATTAAGAGATACTACAGTAAAAGAAATTTTCTGGTAAAAAAAAATTTGGTAAATACCAGATTTAACAAAATTAAACAACCCTTGTAGAGTATCACCTAGTATTCTTAATGTTCAGATAGGCTGTGTGAATTAGGAGAGAAGATGATGTATTTCCAAATATAAAAACCTTTTTTCCACTGATTTTTCAGGACTAATGCTTTGAAGAACAAACGACTATTAAAAAGCAATGAAACCAAATAAGTTGCTCATTTATGCTTTAAATTAATTTCACTTCCAGTCTCTTTAAGCCTCATCCAGAGGCCTGGGGCTGGGGAGTCAGGACCACAATGCGGATGGAAGAGGCTCGCCTCAGTCCATAGTTCTCTGGTGGTCAGTTTTGCCAAACTTCAAACCCAAGATTTCCAATTATTTAGTGGAGACATTGCACAGTCCACCTCGTTAGTGTTCCTAATGCAGATAATGTAATACCCCATTAGCATTTGCCAACCCACCTTCGCTATGACTTCATGTAGGGATTTGACTTTGCAGAAACATTTTCCATGGGTAATGAATGAGTGGCTCTCACACTAGATGGTAATGTTGTAAGGGCAGGAACTGTGCCTCTCTTATTTGCCTTTTTATCTCTGTTTTTCAGCATAGGGCAAAATAAAACTCAGTACTGGTTGACTAAAGTGGATACAGTCTTATTCTTGTTTTGCCATCCTTCTCTTCTGCATTTGCTTTGCATTGATCCACTTTGAGAACTACACAAGGGCAATTATGAAACCAGTAAGTAGGAAAATCTGCAAAACTAAAATTAAAATGGAAATGAAAACCAGCATATTTTGGATTTGGGGGGGCCAAAGAGGAGACACTGAATAAATGCAATTTCCATTATGACTGACAACACTGAGATTCACATCTTCAGATGCCTTTTTTAAACTTTCGAGTTTATCTGGCTTTAGGTCTGGGATGCTCACTAATGCATTGATGCACTAGACACAGTTCTCAGTGGCAGGACTTACATTAAGTGGGCGGTGAGGGTGTCACTGGCGGGGTGTCTGCACAGTACATTCATTTAGAAAGGAAAAGGTTTCTGTGTAACTTAACTGGACTGAACAGCTATTTCCACTTTACCTGAATAGAGTATTTTCCTGTTTTATCACACTAGTTTGCAACTGCAAAAGCTCTTCACCCGGTTTTTAAGAGTGGCTATGAACTGTCAGGATACATTGTTTGAAATGAAGCCTGACAGCTCCAGGCTTGAAAATAAAATACATTTTATTGTTTAAAAGCATTTCTCCACCACATCACTTTCACCCTCCTTCTCAAATCCCACCCACTCCGACGCCCCTCATCATCACCCCTCGCCTAGCTTGGAACAAGACATTCTGAATGTTTAATCCTCATTCAATAACGCTGTGAGAAGGAAAATCCTAATGGTGGGGTTTTCTTTTCTTATTTCAAAAAATGTATCATGAGAATGAGGACAGTTGTTTTCATGAGTAGAAGAGGAACAGGTGCACAGGACATGATATGAGTGCTATAGAGCTGGAAGGGTAAACATTCTGTCCTGTTACTATCCTGAGGATTATTATTATTATTGTTATTGTTATTATTATCCCAACACTGCTCGCAGCCTTGGTGCCTGGAATCTCCTTAAAGCCTCTAGCTTGATGGCTCCTTGGAAGGTGGGTGGTGCAGTAAATTCACTCTCCGTACGACAGAACTTTCTGGTCTCTGAAGCAGTCTCTACCTGGTTCCAAACATGGTGTTTCTGCCTGTTGATGAACTACTGTTTACCAGAAAAGAGCTTTTCTAAAAGCTGTAAAATACCTTTAAGTTTGTATGAATTGACTCTCTATCCTTTATGTATTCTGAAGACCCATATTCTAGGGAATACCAAGAAAGGGTGGGAGGGGCTCGTCTACGTTGGCCAATGAGCTCGCTTCTCCTCCAGATATCCATGGCCATCTTCTCCCCGCAGTGTCACTGTGGGTGAAAAGTGCAGGATTCTAGTCTAGCAAACACTATGGAAAGAAAAGACTGGAAAAAATTATCTCACAGATGAAAATCTTTTCTTGTTAATGATGTTCTATAATGGAAGCCTAATCTCCCTTGTATATTATCATCTGGCAAACTAGTTACACATTTAATAAGGTTTCACTGTATCAATTATAAATGAAATAAACAGTTCTGTCACCATGGTGTGCAATGAATACACCACATGTTATATGTAAATATACTAGTCATTTGCCTTTTGTTTATGTGTCACTGAAATCCATTTTCTTTATGGTGTACTTTCTATTCCCTATGGATTCCAACCAAAGTCGTTTCAACCATACACATATCGGCCTTTAAAGTGGAATTATGCTGTTATTGTCCTTTTCCTGCCCAGTTTTAATAACACCTGCTTTTGTGCCAGTTTCATTTACTGCCGCAAATTGTAATTCAACAGAGAACAACAACAAAAACTACAAAAAACCCAACCACCCAAACAGCAAATGGGACTCCAGAAAGGAGCGGTGTGATATATGGACACAATACAGAAAACATATTGAAACAATTTTTATTCTCATTATTTTCCCCCCAAATTAAATATGCCCCATAAAGCACGGTTACATATTCTGTATGTCTGCCTCCACTCAACTAAACCCAAATCCTGGGCTTTTAATGAGATAATTTTTTTTTTAAAAAACAGAATCAACCATTCAGGTTTTCAAGCGGTGGCATTTTCATTTTAAGCAGAGAGGCATAAACGCATGAAGGATGCAAATGTGGACTCTTTCGATGGCTCACCACAGTGTGACAGCTGTGGACAGGATCAAGACAAAAGCGGTGACTGCTCCAAGAAAATGATGGCTTAGGCATCTCCAGCCCAATCAATAATCTGGCATGTTGAGGTCAATCACTGCATGGCCATATTCACTGTGAGCCAGTCAAAGATCATTAGTTTGACACCCAGGGGCTATTCTTTCTGCCATGAATGGCAGAGAGAGAGAGCCTGCATGTATCTCTCCAAAGAACCAAATGAAATGAGCCTAACAATTTATAACTTTGGTGACGTTGACACAGACTTTCAAAGGGATTCCATATTTGTTAGGACGAGTGCCATACAATAGTCTTCAGGTTGAATAATTCTTCTGAAATTGTCACTAATTCTGCATCTCATCCATTCAAAACATAGATATTTTGAAGGCCGTACTAGGTTTCAAGCCATTTCTTAGGATCTGGGTAATATAAAGAGGAATAAAATGCATTTCTTATCGTTGAAGAGGGATAAATCTAGAATATTCTTTAAAAGTGCTGATGCTCTAAATTCCCCCAAACATTACATGTCCATCCTTTTAAATCCCCACCCACACACCCTTGAAAACTTTCCCATATAAATCTGAGCAGACTTTACTGGCACCAAGAGAATCAAGAGAGAGATAATCATTACTTCAGATAATTTATGATGCATAGTCTGTGATCCAGCCAGGGCGATGATCGTACATGGGTTCCACAATGCATCTAAAAGCTTTATAAACTGCTTAAAGGGTGATAGAATAAACTGGGGGAAGCTATTTCTAAGTTTACCGTTCCATCTCTGCAGCCCACAGTTTGTAGGAGGCATTAGGTTGTTAGCCATGGCACTCACCCAGGCACTGACTGGAAACAGTTTGTGGTGGAGAAAGACCCACAGGAGTGTATGGAGTCAGGCTCTTTCTTCCTGATATTTCACTGGTCATGTTTTACTGTTTCTCCTGCATGGCATGCCATGGAGTGTAATAAATCTCAGTTTGTTTATATTCTGAGTCCGTATTTGCACTTTGGTGATTATATTTGAATTCATGCAAGATCCTTTTTTTTCAAGAACTTGAGCATAATCTTCTCATTAATCCTGTGCTGTTTGTCTGTTATTAATAGGCCACCGTACAATGTATTCTGCTGCAAAACTCCACCAGGCATGACTAATTCAGATAATTAATTTGCTAGAACATTAACACCATCAAATGAGCCTGCTAAACCGGTAAATTTAAAGTAAATTAAACTTAATTTGCAGGTTATTGCAATTAAGTCTGCCTTGTCTTTCCGAGGGATTTCAACATCCTCAGTATTTAAGAGGCAATCATAATGCATGCAAGTGGGCGGGCTTTTTGGCTAATTAACACAAAAGTCTAATCTGCTTTTCAATTAGGGTGAATGTTTATAATGTGCTGGTGACAGTGTTGCGATCCGTGCAGCATAACAGGAGTGCATGGCATAATTATAGCTGAAAAGAAAAGCTCATGCCGAGCCTTTTTAGGGGTTAATGAGACATTGGCAGCTTCCAGCTGAGGAGATCGAGCCAGTTTAGTGTAGCTTCAAGAGGAAACCACCCATAGGGGTTTCCTTTGAAGTGTCAAAAGGTCCCCTTGTTCTGGGTGGCTTATGTTTCATTTGTCTGAGTGGCATATCAAAAATTGATGAGCTGCCAGCAGCAGTCCCTATGACATTAATTCACCAATTGTGTTTCTAATAGTTCCATCCTTAAATAAATTTGGCTGATGAGAATAGTAAGGAGAGTCAAGGTTCTGAAAACAATGACAAGGGCCAGGCCAAGGCAGGGTTTTTATGCAGCAGAAACAAACGTAGCAGCAGCAAATGTTAAAGGCAAGCCCCACCTACTGCACCCCAGGTTATTAGCTAGGGGAAGACAAAGATGCATTGTGTCTGTACCCTCTGCTGAGCACCAGTAGCCCAGAACATTGATAAAGATGTGGCCTGCACTTGCACTTGCTCTAAAGTCTTAACTGTACAGGGCAGGAATCTTAGTTTGAAGCCTCAGATGAAACTCCATGAAACGGGAACAAAAGTCTCCTTGGAAACACTCTTAATTAAGCTACCTGTATACGAGGGCTGAGGTTGGAAAGAAACGTAAGTTAGCACCTCCTTTTAGAATAAAGATATAAATAGTTTCTCCTTCACATCTATCATAAACTAAAGCAAGATATCTGAGACCCAGCGTGAAGCTCAGTTGGTGCCGTACACGGTAGATTTCTTCCGGCACCTTTATGGTGTAGTTCACACGAAGACATACAAAGTTATCGTGCTTTTCTGTGGTTATACAATGAAGAAAAGGATATTTACACAGAGATAGCTGTTTCTGAAATGAAGATCATACATGACGTCCCCAAAAGTTATCTGACAAATGTCATACTCTCAAAATATTTAGATGGGCAAATGGAAACTAAAGACATCAAAAAGTTGTACGAAAATAAAAAGTTTTATGACTATAATGCTACATATTTTGAGAATACCAAATTATATAAGTACATTACAAAGATAATCTTTCATATAACATGCATGTAACATGCACTTGGTAAATCACTCCTGTATAAAAACACCACCATTGTACAGATATAAATAAGATAGAAAGATAAATGATTTGAGTTACTTGTGGAAAGAATAATTTAATGATCCAAATTAATTGCAAATTGTCCTAAACTAGCTGTGTTATATAGCAGACATAGCCAAGGAAAATCAAGGCATATTATAACAGATGTTGCTGAATAAAGTCAATGATTCATTCATTTATGTGGTTACTCTCCAAGCACATATTATGTGGCAGACATTGTGCACTGGGGCTAAGGCGATGAACAAAACATAAGTGTAATAACACGATCTTCATGAAGCCTACAGATCCACAGGAAGCCATCCATTATTGGTGAACACGATGATGAATGTCATGATGAATAAAACAGGGCAATGTGACAGACTGACTCAAGGACTACATGAAACTATATGTTAGGAAAAGCTTTTACAAGGAATTGACATTTAAACTGAGATCGAAATGGTACTGAAAAGTTTTAAATAAGACATGGCGTATTTTGTCGTTTCAAAAGATCACTTTTCTAGAAAACAGAGGCGATAGGGTGGCACACTGTAAGAATGACAGTAATGAAACAGTGTTTCCACTGCATTAGTTCCTAAGCATGTCCTCTGGCAGCAACTATACAGACCAAGTTTCTAGACCAAGTTTCTAGATTAAAAGTATAATTTACAGATAGATTTAAAAATCTTGCTGTACATGACACTAAACTTTTTAATAACTTATTAAACATTTAAGTATCAATATCAAGTTAGAAGTTGAACACATGAGTCTGGACATTAAGTGAGACCCCAGACTAAGGGTGCAAAACAGAGAGACATCAAGATACAGTTGGTATTCGAAAACAGGGGCTGGCTGGTTAGCCCTGGTAGCGTGTACACTTAGAGCAGAGGAGATGGCTCAGGATCGAGGTACAGGGAACAAGACAAAGAGGCAGGAGCTGAGTGGCCGCTGAAGTAGGAGGAAAAAACCAATGAATATGAAGGAGACACAGAAAACAAAAGAAAATGTTTTGAAAAAAAGGGAGCAGCCAGCTGTGTTGAATACTAACAAGAGGTTAAATAAGATGAAAAGAGACCAATGTCCATTGGATTTAGCATCATGAAGGTCAATTGTGGCCTTGACAAGAGTCATTTCCATGCTGTGTGGGGCAAGAAAGATCCCTGGCCTGAGAAGACAGGAAATAAGTGGAGACTGTGTCTATAATACTTACTAGAAAGTTTGGCTATGAAAGTGGAAAGAAAAGGAATGGTGGCTGGATGGAAATGTAAGATCCAGGAAGATATTCTTAAACATGGAAGAGACTTGTAGGCAAGATGATGGGAACAATCCAGGGGAAAAAAATAAAATTTTAAACACAGAAGAGAAGTGGAAAGGACTTGGGGGGCCTCAAGTACAGAGAAAAGACCTGGTACTTGGTGGGAGCCAAAGCCCTTAAAAATTGAACAAGAATTTTGGTGCAGGGGGAAATTCAGGCAGGAGGCCAGAAAAAAATGGACCTGTGTGAGATAATTATTGAAGAGTCAAAAGCAATCAGTAATAAGTTAGGTCAAATTCATTGTTTAATTGTCACTGTGTTTATTATATTCATTAAAGAGAAAAATGGAACATAATTGTTGGTAGGCCACAGAAAAATATAGTGCTATAACAGTGAAAAGAAAACTTGAGTTTATCTTTCTATGATGAGAGTTTTTAAAAACTTTTTTAAACCTCATGATGAGACTTTTTAAAAACCAGAAACTATCTGGTCTTTAGAGACCTGTATCTATCGTGCATTAAGGAAAAGTTTCTTTCTAATGGGTATTTGTTCAAAAGCTACCTGTGGGCCCATGATTTGTACTAATTTCCTTCATCCTTAGGACTGTCAGTGGGTCCTGCCTTACTGATCTATCACAGAATGTGTACATATATTTTTCCTTGAGTCCTAAACCTTCTTACAACTCTAAAAAATATTGTGATTATCATACAGAAGCATTAGTTTCTTTATAAAATTGAAATTGTTACATATATAATGGGATACTTTAAGGAATTTTTTTTGTTTTATAACTCTTTGGCACAACTACAATAGGAAAAACATGCCAGGCCAGACCACAATAAGGAAAATCAGCACACAGAGGGTAACATTTAAGAAGGTACTCATAGCTTTCAAAGGTATGAAGTTGTGTACTTGCCACTTTCACAGTGCTGGCTCAAAATACCCGACACCCACAATACAACAAGTAAAGTTCATTTTATATCACAGTTTCAGTCCATGCATGGTCAACTGGCTCTAAGCCAGAGAAAGGCAGAGATGCATGAAGGAAGGGTGTAGTGAAGTGAGGTCATGGCCCCGTTAGTCACACCCTGCAGCACGATATTTTTGGGGGAAAGTTTATATGTAAATCACAACATTCCACCCCTAGGCCCCAAAGGCTCATTTGCAGCCCACTGTACAAAATACATTTAGGTCACTTCTAAGATTTGCCAAAGTCTTAAGAATTCTGTCATTGCTGAAAAGTCCAAGTCGAGTATATCCTCTGAGTCTGAAGGCATACTTTTAGCTATGAGGCCTTGTGAAAATGAAAAAGAAAGTTAAATACTTCTAATATACCATTTCCATTCCAAAAGTGAAAAATAAGGGGATTGAAAGGAATGGGATAAAGCAAAACAGAAAACAAGCACTATAAAGATTAAATTCTATAACTCTATGTCAAGCACCCTGAATAGCTTGTTGTAAGATATAAACTCCAAAGAGTTTGACTGACCCTGCCACTATGACATTGGCAGGGTCACTTTTACACTGCTTCCACTTCAGTGCCTATAACTTTCTTCAACAGACATCCTGTGTTGTTGATAGCTCCAACTTCTTGGGGTCTCCACTTTAAATTTTACTCTCATAGTTTCATTCATTGTCCTCTCAGGGGAAAATTACAGGCCTTTCTGGGTCTTCTTTGAAATCTAGGCAGAAGCCTCCATCACCCTATAATTCTTACATTCTGCACACCTGTAAAATCGGTACTACATGGATGATTCAAGGCCTGTCACTAGCTTAAGCATTATCCAGACCCCCTTGGACCTCTGCTGCAGTGGCCTGTAAGTGCCTGGATGACTGAGCATGAAACCAATTCCCTAGGCATCCCAATTTGAGCAGGGGCCCTACGACTCATTTTTCAAATTAAATTTTTGAACCCTAAAGCCTGTGATTGGTAGGGTCTTGCTGAATCCTGAGATGACTTCAAGCCATCTTTCCTATTGTCCTCATGCAAAGTTCTTGGCTTCTTTTTAGTGTTAATCTTTTCAGTAGTGACAATCTCTGTGGTCCCAAGTTTATAGGCACTTATTTTCTGTTAAAAAACAAACTTCTCAAATTATTTTGCTCTACTTTTTGTCTTAATTTTCACTGTACATCTGGCTAAAAGCAACCAGCCATTGCCATTGTAGAGCCTCAGGGTTGGCCTGCCTTGAAATTTCCTTTGCCAGATCAATTAGTCCACCACTCTTAAGGTCAGTCTCAACCAAAGTCTAAAGACATAAGCAAAATGAAGACAAACTTTCTTCTAAAGTACAACACACATGACCTCTAGCCCAACAGCTAATGTAGTCCTTGTTGCCAACCGAAACCTCCTGAGCCTGACCTTTTTTGTCCATATTCCTACTGACATTCTGTTCTTCTGAGTTCTGACTAATATTGCACATCATGCACTGTTCACAACATTCTGGGATTCACTAAGCTGTGATACTAAACTTTTTCTAAACTCTTCCTGCAAACCAGTTCCAACAGCTTCTGAAACAGTACATTCACAGCAATGACCTACTCTTGGTATCAATTAGAAAACTGTATTAGCCACTTCCTGGTTTCTGGGAAAAAACGTCCAACACCAGCAATTTAAATAAGTCTACTTTGGATCACAGTTTCAGTCCATGCATGGGTGGTCCTTTTACTATGCTCTTCAAGACAGAGCATAGTAAAAGGACATAGAAAAGGAAAGCTCTTTACCTCATTGCAGCCAGAAAAAAAAGATAGAGAGACAGAGAGAGAGAGAGAACACCATTAGTCTGGGAGTGGCAGTGCACAACCATAATCCAGCAGTCAGAAGGCAGAGCAGGAGGATTGCCATGACTTTGAGGCTAGCCTGGGCTACACAGTTAGTTCAAAACCAGACGAACTACGTAGTGAGACCCTATATCAAAAAAAGAAATACCCTTCCATGTCATCCCCCTTCAAATCAGGCCCTGCTTCTAAATATGAGACTTGAAGGAACATTTAAGAACTAAATCATAACAGAGTGGCAGTGATAGCTTTCTCAAGATAGTGCCCTATACCAGATCTTGCATTCCCATAGTCCTAGGTGTGGTAGAACCTCACTCTTTCAGAAATCCCTCAGAGCTACTCTCCAGACATGCTGAGTTAGATATACCACGAGTTAGTCCTGGCATGGTCCTTTTTAATATCATTTCTAATATTTAGTAATTTTGGAAATAGAAGACTTTTGGGGAGAGTCATAAAAAATGCATAATTAGAACCAACTTCTATTTTCTTAAATTAACAATCTATGTTATTCTCATATAAGGGTCAGAGAATCAGTGGCAGTCATGGTATTGAAACTAAAGTTAGCAAAGCACATAGCACAACCTTGGGCTATAGCGATGCTCAGTAAATGGGAGCTGTTCTTTTCAAAGATGATAATTACTCACTCTGATTTGTACTCAATACTGCATCATTTTGATTTTGTCATTCTTAAAAATATATTTTTAAATATATAATTTGCCTAAGTATTTACATTAGTGTCTACTATTACTTTTTTGCTCTTACACTAATAACTATATCTCTATAGCATATTAAAATTTTGTTACTTTTCTGCTCAGCTTTTTTTTAAAAAACTAAGCTTTATTTTATTTTTTAACTGATTAATAATTGTATATATCTAAGGGGTACTACATGGTATTTTGATACATCTTCATTATGAAATGATCACATCATGCTAATCAGCGTATCTTTCACCTCACATACTTATGGTTTAGGTGAGATCATTTCAAATCCATTCATTTAGCTGTACTGACTTGGGACACAGCCAAGAGGAAGCAGAGTAAAAATTACAACGCAGGACTTCTAATTCAGATTTCAGATCTTTTTAGTCTTTGCCATCCACAATCAGATGAAGTCTTTTAAACTTCTAAAGTCTGGATGGATGAGAAGCCATAAATATGACAGGGTACTCATTCATCATAGTGTGAGAAAAAGAGAAAGAAATTACAATGTAAAGCCAAGAATCTGAATTTTCCATAGCTCAACTAACTGTTTCTAGAGCCTTTTCCTCGGTATGTATGTGTCAGAGTAACCTAGGCTAAAGATTATACTATAATAACCAACAACCCCAAAATTTCAGTGGCTTAAAACAACCAAGTTTAATTCTCATTTAAAAGTTTATAAGCAATTTAATCATTTTAGATCCAAGTTCCATCTCAGAATAGATATCCATAACCACAGAAACAAGAAAAGGGAATCCACTGAGCCATTACCTCTCTGTATCCCCAAATTTTACTTTCCCCAGATCACTGTACTTTTTTTGTTTAATTGATAGTACTATCACATTTCCAGGCACCAAAGCTCCAAATATGGGGCTCCCTATTAGATCTATCTCTCATGCAGCCCCCTAGCACTTTACCAACCAGTTACTAAATCTTATAGTTTCTTCCCTTTTCCATAATTCTTATGTCAATGTCTTCATTTAGGGAAGAAAACCTTCAGATCAGTGTACATTGTATATAAACACATATACCATAAACACCATTTGAGAAACAGTTCTTGACTTCATAAAATAGATGCTTTCTTTTAGAAAGACAGGAGAAAGGACATAAGCTTTGGATTGAAAAGCCTTAGGCTTCCATTCCAGACTGTTCCCTATAAAAATTGTGGATCACTAACTTTCTACATGCGTGGATTTCCATATCTGTAAAATGGGGATTATAGAAATCTTATCCCACAGGATTGTGGTAAGGATTAACTGTCATAGGTGTTGAAGTGCTTTATAAGTTATAAAACCCCATACATATGGCGGGAATTATCATTATTAATATTAATGTGAGCCAAGCAGTAATAACCTGGAAGCAATTAGCAGCTGTTAATACACTAAACTGGATTTACTTGTCCTAATGAACTACAGAATGACTTTATTTAAAAGGTGAAGGCAATTGTTAATTTATTCAAGCATGTATTCAGCACATCTCATATAGATGTTGCTATGGTAGGTGCAATATACTCTTCCAGACAGAAAAAAAAATGGCTTTTATCACATGGATACTAACAGTGTAAAATAAATCTGTTACATGGAAAAATCAGAAAGAATCAATGCACTGTGAGAAATTTAAATAAGAAAGGATTATCTCTAAGTGGGAATACCAAAAATGATTTAGTTGTGGTAGGTTTTGGGTTAGACAATAAAAGGTTCCTCAAGTGAAGTGTGTAACTGTATAGTGACAATATGACCAATATCTGAGTACAGAGAATTGCTTCAACCCTTGCTGGCTTTGTGACCCTTCACAATAACTTAATCTCTTTGGATCATAGGGTTGTGGTGAGGAATCAGAAGAGGGATGTGAAGCGATGCTTCTCAAACTCTGGCAAGCATGTGCAATCTATAAAGTTTGCTACAGTGTAGGGCTAGAGTAGAGCCAGAGATTAGGACCTTCTAGCAAGTATGCATAGGATACTGGGTACAGTTGATTGCTGGACTATATGTGAGAAACAAGGTGTAAACCCTTTGTGCAGAATCCAGGACACATCAGTGCCTGCTCAGCAAATGCTGCTATTTGTGCAATTATTCCCAAATCACTGAACTGTATCAGACAAAAACTCAGATGTAAAAGTGGAGGGGATGCTTGCCAAATTTTTCCTATGGATGATTCATATCTGATTATATTTCCTAAGCAGAAGTAAATCATCATTCGCAATGACTGACAAAAATAGAATAAATTAATCTTTAATGTGGAATGTAGTTGTATTTATATAGCAACCAATACTATCTGTACTTAAGCAAATGTTTGGCTGATGAATAGGCATAATAATCATTCAAATCTCAGTTCATCATCAGAGATTTTTTTATTTGAAAACAAAAATATCCACAACAGCAAAATGTACTACTTTGTCAGGCTGTAATTTGTGCCAGTTTTAATTAATCATAAAATTATTTTTATTATTTTATAACATTTTTCATTATAATAATTCTCATACAATACTTAAATGTACCTGAAGTGTTAAGACCCTCTTTTATTTCTCAGTGCCTTTTCTGGACTTCATACATGTGCCCATTGTGATAGCTGTTACTTAATATTATATTGATGTACGCTTTCCCTTATGTTATCTAACTGATTAGGGGTCTTCACTCTTCTAGCTTAGTGGCATGCCACGTAGACTTGGACCATTTAGCTGGCTTCAGTTGTAGATCTCAAGCTGAGATTTAATCATTTGCTTAAAAACACTGAGATTTGTGTTATAAGAAAGAGAAATCAGTTTATAAAAATAGTACACGTATGAAAGGGGAAAGTCTATGTCCTTGACTTGAGCAGCAGAATGGCTCCAAGAAGCCTGAGACAATAGTGTTCTGTCAGATGAGTGAGCGTGTATACATAGCACCATGCTCCACCAAAACCCGGGATTAACAGCTATGGCTGTTGCAGCATCTGCACACCGGTTTTAATAATCCACTTAGGTCAGTATGGCAGGTGGAAAAAGTCTCAGAGTCATCCCCATCCTTCATAGGCCCAAGGTAAAACTACAGCAGAGTCTAGGAGGCTGCTGCATAGCCAGTTACCCTTCTCAAGTTTCACTTTCCAAGCACACACAATACCTTTCCTGCTGCAGGCCCTAAATTAATTTTATAAAAATCTAATAATAACTTACATAGTATTTACTGTGCAAATAATGATGATGATGACACTAATAATAACATATAATGTACCCAGAAGAAAGAAAATTATATAGGTTTCCCCTTCTGGGAATTTACAAACTAGACAACCAAGAAAATAAATACACAAAATATACATAGGAAAGCACAAAACACTGTGACATTCTTGTTGGCAATAACAAACAACCTGGGATGTGAGAATATTTATATGACAGCATTTAAATCTCTCTTTGTTTTTACAAAGTAAATTTGTTAAATCTAAGGGAATAATCTTAAAAAGAAATCCGCAGTCTTGGTGCATGCTTTGGTGATTTCTTAAATTTTCTTTCTGAAAAGCACAGCACAAGGATTTCTCTGGAATACAAATGACCATAAATTCCGGTCTACAAGTGCATGACTATTCTAATTGCAGGGAGAAGAACATCATTTGCTAATCCTCTCACTAGAGTTCTGTACTAAAGGATTTGCTCAGAGAACAATTGATGCCCCTAGAAAACTTTGAAAAATGTTCTAGTTAGAAGCAACTTTGTCCATGTCAGATATTTTCTGTTTTTATCTCCATCATTTTTATTCTGTAGGACATTTGGATGAAAATTTCATCTCTTTCGCTTGAGGGTTCATGAGTTACTGCTTATCCCTCACCTGAAATCATGTGCTCTTTGTGACAGACTAAGACGCCAAAATGGGTGTCAAGGAAATCACAGTCCAGTACCCCAACCCCCAGCCAGTACTTAAAGATAAAAAAAAGAAAAAGAAATAAAAGAAAGGCCAGAAATTTATCTTTAGAACATGAGCCTCATTACTTATAAATTATTGTTAATAATATATTGAGATAAATATAGAATCATCATTTCTATAAGCCTTGGAAGTAGACAAGCTCTTAAAAATGTACTGGTGTCCTTAAGACTGGATGATATAAAATAATAAATCATTGTTCATGTGTGGAGTCTTCAGGGGTCCTCAAAAAAAGATACTGTAGAGTTGCACATACTGAGCTTCTGGCCCTGGGTAAAGCAGCAGCTCCATCCAGATTTCACTTACCTCTTCCGGTAGGAGAGAAACATTCCTGAACACACAACGTAGAAAAGCTGCGGACCTGCGTGGTGAACTTCCCACATGCTGTCCTCGCTGCCTTTCCCCTCTCCAGTCACCTCCACCGCCAGCCACCCAGCATCTTCAGAGCTCAGTCTCTAGTCTTGCTAGGGCTCAGAATATCCTTAACCAGCTCCAGCACAGAAGAGCCAAAAATAACAAATGGAGTTCATGGAGGGAAGAAATTCGTATATTGGGCTAAACTCGGGGAAATCTGTAGGTCAGGAAGGTAAGGAAACAACTTGATTTCATGAGCACCTTTGGAGTACATTAACAAGAGGCCCTGAAGATTATCGCTGACCAATATGGAAGCATCATGAAATACTTTAAGAGGGATAAACAACAGAAATTCAATACATTTGCTCCCTTTGCCTTAGTTTTATTTCATACCGACTGGATTTTCTTGGGATCTGTTTGTCAGGAAATTTAGAGCTACTTCAATTCTCTCACATCAGTTTCTAGATATTTTATTTTAAATGGGGAATGGCAAAGAACAAGTGGCCTAGGTAAATATAACCAAAATTAATAGAACTTTTAAAGACTACAAAGAGTCTTTGTTAAAATTCAGGTCATTTTCTCTTCTCTAGTTCTGATTTGTTTTGCAAAACTGAAGATTGAATCCAAGGCTATCACACTAAGCCATATCCCCCGCCTTTTTTAGAGTATCTCTCTAAGTTACTAAGTTCAGGTTGAGTTTAAACTTGTGATCCTCTCACAGCAGCTTCCCAGAGGTCTGGGAACAACTTAGTTTTGAAAACTGCCACTAGTGAAACATTCTACAAGTGTATATTAAAGTCTTCATATAGAGAATATAAACATATGTGCACTCACAAAGCATGGTCAGGTCTTACCCACAAAAGTTGACAATCTGCTTAGATAAATAATAACAACGTACTTTAAAAGTCTGAGAAATGCAAAATACTACAAAGATTTCATGAAGGAAGTGATGACTGTATGAGAATTGTAACCCACAAGGAGAGTCCACCAAAGAAAAAAGAAGTATACATCAGGAAAGGAAAAACTTACCTGAATATTTTAAAACTAAATTTATTGAGACATCATGAGATTAATCCAAGTTACTTTTGACCTCTACAATCACAAGAATGCTCAAAGTGGCAGTCATTAGCTTCTAGGCATGTATTAGTATGGTGAACTGCTGAAGTATGTATGCATTTTTTGGCAGACTGTATAATATGTGTACAGCAAATTGGTAAAACTAGGAATTTTGGAACAGATGGAACTAAGACTCAATAACAATGTGATTACCACTAGTTTTGTGATGTTGAATCACGTGCCTAAGCTCTCCAGAGTTTGGTTTCCTCATCTTTTAGATGGAGGCAATGATTTATAATTCATAGAACTATGTAGAGAATTGATATGAAGATTCTACCGCAGTACCTGGCACAGAGCAGGAGCCTAGCAAGTGTTAGTTTTCCTTTTCCTTTACTATGGGGGCATTCTAGTACAGCACAAGTGTAGGTCCTGAAGTCCTCCATCTTGTAATCTAATTAGAAAGGTGAGAAAATGCCTTAAGAGATGAAAAATGCATCATAAGTTAGCAGCAAAAAGTGGCAACTATGCATGTAACTGCTTCTATAGGGCTAAGAAAGAGAGGAATTTTTTTTTTTTTTTTTTAGAATGAAGAATTTTCACAGACATGATTAGGAGAGAGTTTCCAAGAACAGAGGGAGTCTGGGTTGTGTAGATGACTGAGATTTCAACCGTAGCGTGCAGGTAAGAGGAGGTCCAGAGTGAGTTTGGCACTGGTGACCGGATGAGGTGACAGGCATAGTTATGAGACAGAGGTCTGGAGATGGGTAGAGAGCAAAGAAGTGTGGAAGAGGTTCCATGCTCCAAGCAGTGGAAGCACTGGAATTTTTTAAAAGGAGAATGGATATATGAAAGAAATTATTTAGAAAACAAACTAGCAACACAAAATTCATGCATATTTATTTCCTCCCAACTCAAATATAAGTTCCCAAATCAAAGAACTACACCCTCATCCCTCTAGGCAAGGCAAATAATATCCAAGTTAGGGGTTAGCAATCTTTTGTTTGTTTGTTTCCAGTTCCATTGAATCACATTAGACTCCTGCTTGTTTGACTTTGATTATTACAAAATATTTTTACTCCGTAAATATCATTCACAGTGATATCATTTAGAGTCAGGCAGTATTTAGATGCAAAAGACCTAGCTTGCCAATGAATGCTGTATGAAGCTGTACTCTATGCATGCTTAAGTGTCTTTAACTCTTTTCTGATAGCCTAATGTTGCTTCCCTTTGAAATTCCACTCCAGATTACAAGATAAAAAGTTAGTTGCCAAGGTGCTCAAATGTCTCAAAGCAAAACTTTCTTGATTTTCCTGAATACATCATTCAAGAGAATGATGATTTTCTCAGAGAGTTGTATTCCACTGCACTATCTTCAAACATACCAGAAGTACTTCGTAAACATCTAGGGAAAGCAAAAACATCATCTTGAAATTATTTTGACTGGCATTTCCCATGTTCCATGTTATTTTCTCCTTATTTTTATAAAGGATTAAGCTGTATTAGTCAAGAAAGGTGTTAGGAAATTCTCAAATGGTTGATCACCTTGGGAATAAAAGTCAATGATACCTTCTTCAATAGCTCCTAGCTGAGGCTACTTTCCTCACAGTTGTACTTTGCTCCTAACTGCACACTGACACCCCACATTACTTTAAAATTGAAATAGTAGTAATACCAATTTATACAGCCACTGCAAGGACTAAAGAAGATGAAGCACATGAAGAATTTAACGCAGTCACACACACATAATGCATGCTCATAAGATGTAAGTAATCACTTTTATCGTCAAAATTGGTTAATATTATCATAGCTATTGCAATGTGGGAAAGAGGTACAGAACCCTATTAAGTTGTTCCCATAATTGAAAATAAGGCCACGTTGTTCTTTGATGGTGAATTTTATGATATTTAAAAATGTTTTAACAAATCTTTTGCAGTACTTCCTTTGCTGTTACTCACTGAAGTCAGCATGGGCTACCTAACAGTAAATAAGACCTATTTACTGCCTTCTAGAATCCCACAGTCAATGGGGAGACACATGCAGAGAAATCCAAAGGAATGAACATGATAAGAGAGTTATAGTCAAAGCACTAACAGTGGAGAGAGCAACAAACTCTGTGTGGAAGGTTAGGAAAGAGGGAAAAGTTCATTGTTCAGTTGACACTTCTTAAGCGAATGAAATAATGCCAAACAGGCAACGGAAAGTCAGAGTGGATATCATATCAAAGTCATTTTAGGCTGGATAAATATCATGTGCAGGAAATTAAAGTTTCAAAACTGTGCTCTGTTAGGGGTAAAATATACCTCTAGTTTTGGTTTTTGTTGCTTGGTCATTTGTTGCTCGTTTAGAGGCTGAGTTATATCATTGGGAATGTCAGTGACAGGTGGCTAGGGTTTGCCTACATTATCAAGGGTTCAAGTGGATGTCATGCTAAAGAAATGTGGGTTTTTAATTGTAGTAAGAGCACTTAACATGAGATCTACTCTTGTTAACTAAAGATCTACTCTTGTTAACTAAAGGCACTGTACAGAGTTCTGGAGATTGTACTCTTTGTGCAGTTGATTATAGCTGTTGACCAGGAACTCCCTGCTTCTTCCTGTCCTCTGGCCATGGACCCACCATTCTGCTGTCTGTTTCTTTAAGTGTGACTATTTTAGCTATCCCACATTAATGGGATCATGCAGTGTTTGTCCTTTTGTGATTTATTTCATTTAATGTAATGTTCTCCATGTTCATTCATGTTGTCATATACAGCAGGATTTCTTTCTTTTTAAGGTTGAATAATATTATATACATATATATTTATATGTATAATGTAATTTTATATAGTGTATATGTGTTTCCCTTATTCATTCATCCATGGATGAAACTTAGTTTGTTTCTATATATTTGCTATTGTGAACATTGCTGCAGTAAACAAGGGTATACAGATACCAATTCAAGATGCTGATTTCAATTCTTTTGGATATATACTCAAAACTGGGGTTATACAGTAGTCCAAAAATATTTAATTCATCTTGAATGTAATGAAAAAATACTAAAAAATTTTTAAAGAAAGAGGTACTGGGTCACATTTGGGTTTTTAAAAGAAAATTGGTGAAATGTGAAGGATACATTGGAGGTAGGCAAGACAGTAAGAACACCATTCCTGTGTGTAATTTTAATCAAGAAGGGATCATGACCTGACCTAAAACAGTAAGAGCAGGAACAAAGACCAAGAGATGTTGACTGTTGAAGAATAAGAGAAGTGGGGAAAGTACTTTAGAAAACTTATCATATTCTAACTGAAAAATGATGGAATAGTGTTAACATAGATCAGGGTGGCAGAGGAAGACATGATTGAAGATAATTAGACAGATTTGGCTAATTGTTGTAGCAAATAGCCTGAAAAATGTAATGGCTTAACAGGGTAGAATTTTGTCTTACTTGTTCAATTCCAGTTACTAGGGATGATTGTCTCTGCTCCAGGCAGTCACTGAGGGACTCAGGTTTCTCCCTCATATGCTATACAGCCATGCCCTATGTCAGACTTCTCTGTTGAATTCTCAAATCCAGCAGGTAGATTAGAGGATAGAGGGTGGAAGATAAAAATGATTACTATAAATTTAATCAGCACTCTGTTACACAAGCCCTGTAGATACATGGGGTTGCAAGGAGGGCTGGAAGGTTTATCTGCAGATATAACCAAGAGGAGAAAAATGACATAATTTTGTGAAAAACTAACTCATCTCAGACACAGAATATCTAAGAGAAGACATTTAGGAACAAGGTGGGCCTCACGACTACAAGAGAAGTTTGTTTGTTTGTTCGTTTGTTTGTCTGTGGGACTGAACTCAGAGCCTTCACACTGAACTACATCACCAGCACTTTTTTGAGACAGGGTCTTGCTTAGTTGTCTAGGCTGGGCTTGAAGTTGTAGTCTTCCTCCCTCAGCCTCCCAGAGTGCTGGGATTAGAGGTGCACCACTATGTCCTCAAGAGAAATCTTGATGGGAGTTAAATATTCATAAATCAGAACTATGCAATGGAATAATACTAAGCAGGTAAAACTGTCACATAAACAATCACATTACAAAATAAAAAGATGAAATGTTGTTAAAAACAGTATGTATAAAGTGCTTTTGACTGTCTAGGAGGGACAGATGACTTTTAGGGGAAGGAAGATGCCTAAAGGGAAACACTGGTCTTGCTACTGGGCCTCCAAGGGAGACTAGAAGTCAGAATGCATTGGGGTCTTCTACAGTGGAGAAAGGAGTGAGCCGTGGGTGGTGGAATAGGGTAGAAAATGTTTAGGGAAAGCTTCTCTCCAGTCTATGGAGGTTAGAGGAGGTAGGCAACCAATTGCAAAGATTTTTCGAGAACAGATCTACAGAGCTGGATTGGGGCAAAGAGACAGTAGATTAAAGAAAACCAATAAAGAGGGCCATGAAAAAAAGGAAATGAGACAGATTTGTGTCAAAAGAATTAAAGGCAACAGGAGGTGTCTTTTTTCCATAAACATCTTTTGAATCTTATTATGAACCAAATACTAGTAGATATGTGAAGTGTCGGCGCTTTTTCTCATTAATGCTGCAGGAAACAAAATGGTGCCCAAGCTAAGCAGACTGTATACAGCTGTTTCTTTCCTACATGACTTTCTGGACAGCCACTTGTGTTGCTGTCCACTCTTTTTACTCCTTTAATCTTACAGTTATTCTCCTTTCACCAAGCTGTCTGAAAATGTCATGCTGCTTTAGTGAGAAGTGAAATGATGTCAACACTAAATATACTGAGGTCCACTGTTACATAGCTAGGTACTGCCCTGTCACACTATATACATGTTATCTTGGCCTAACAGACTTTACATTTGCACAAACTGTGAACTGGTAGTGGGTATTTATATACAGCCTGTCCCCCAGGGATGACCCATGGGCATGCAAGTCTTCCAGGCCTGGCAGCACTCTATGAATGCTGATTGTGTAGTGTGTTTGTATAGAAATATATTCTAACGTGAGTTTCAAACTTGGAGGCATCCATCTATGTACTTCTTCATTTAAAATAAAATGTAAAGATGTTTAGTTGTGCAAATAGAAAAGGTACTTCCAAATAGGTTTCAGTTTGGAGCATTCTTCATAAATCTAATTTCTTTGCTTTCTATTTTCAAAAAGAAAAAACTATTGGAATGCTAACAGATTAGTTATTGTTGGTTATTCAGAGTGTGAAATCAGCAGCACTAAATAAAGCAACTGCCAAATAAAAGCATTCTGGTTACTAACAGAACTCAGTGTATGACTAAAATCTTAAATCAAATTAAGGAATTTCCAAGTGCCATATCTTTGAAACCTTCCAACAATGAAAATTACATTTTAGTTGGGCCTTGTGAACTGTTCCCTTTGTACATAAAACAAACAGCTTGTTTTTAAGCTGAACTTCAGGAGTAGTTTGTCTTTCATAACCCCATTATGAACATTCCTTTGTTAAAAAAATTTGGATAGTAAGGTTTGCAAGTATTTGTCACTGCTCACAGCTTCTCCCTTAAAGAATTAATAAATATGTACATTCTGAAAACATTGCTGCTTTCAACAATGAAGCCAGAAATTAAAATAGTTACTGAAAGTGGCTTGCACATCATCACTAGAAAATGTAGGTTCATAATATGTATTTTAGTCAGACATATGCTTCCACTGTGGAGTGAATATACAGATTTTCTAAATCTAAGCTTCGAATCAGGCTGAAACTACAGCAACAAAGGAAGCTTCTCTGCGCTACTCTTACGAAGAAAAATCTTAATAGGTTTCTGCATAAGCAAACAATAGACGTTTCTTTTCTTATTCTTTTCCTTGCTTATTTTAAAAGTTATAAAGAAAAAAGAAAATTTTTGAACATTTCCTAATAGTTCAAAACTGTCATGAGTTGAGAACAATAAAAATAATTCTTGTCATGCTCCTTAGGCTATACACCTCTATACACATGGACAATTATTAGACACTGCAACATTTAGGTGGGAAAACAATTCTAATTTTGCCATATGTGGTCTGCAAAATCATGTGAATATCTGGCATTCATAAAGCAAAATGTACAAATATCATTTTTTCTGCTGTATGATTTACCATTTCTCCATGACTAAAGAAAATAGAATAATTAGGACTCATTGCCCTAAGGTTCACTTTTGCAACAATACTTTCAGTTGTGTGGAATGTGGGGTAGCGGGTAGCTTTAAGCTTCTGTCATATAATTCAGTTCTGTGTTTCACTTTGTGTGGATGTGCATAAAATAAAGCCTTAACATTGTTTGAGCTCATGGGGGATTGTGACCCAAAGACTAAAAATCTCCAATAATCTTCTTTAACATATACACAACTTTAAGTTTGTTTAAGAAAAAAAACCACTGGAAATAATTTTACAATATATTGTTAAAATTTTCATTTCCAGACTGCTGTATATATGGTCCTCTTGACAAGTGAAGAATTAGAAGACCTTTTTAACTGCAGTGAGTGGTTGTCATGGACATACACATATGTGCATATATTTTATACACATGTTCATGTATATGTGCATACATATACACATATGTATATAATCTACATGTACACACACATATATATATCTGTGAATAGACACAGATTTAGTAATAAATACAGACTCATATAGGTGCTTTTTTGAGTCCGTGTGATTAGCAACCAGTAATGCTACCTTGGCCTTTTTTCTTTTTTTAAACAAAGAGTCAGATTTGCCTCTGGCCACACTGTGCACTCCGTAGAACACAGGCCCAACTTCAAAGAGCTATGTAAGCGTTACGCTTTTGAAGCTGAGCAGAAGGCACGTGTCTACACGCCTTAAGGCACAAGGAGGACAACCAATGCCCTTATGGTCACAAAAAAGGTGTGTCTCTGTGATCAAGCTAGCCATGAAGAGCCTCAAACGACCAGATCCTATGTTACTCCTGTTCATTCCAGTGAATGCTAATTGCTACCAAAAGCATCATAATAGTCCTACAAGACATTACCTCCTTTAAGCAGGTGGTTTGTGGAACTGATTTCAAATAATAGCTCACGGAAGTTACACTTTATTTGGTGATTACTGTAGCCCAAGCACTCTTGTATTTTTTATCCATTTAATCTTTATAATCCACTATGTGATATATGTTATTGTTATTCCCATTTATTGATATCTTCATTTACATTTAATTCTTGTCATATATCTATGAGATATATACTAATATTCTCCCTATGTTATAGATTAAGGAATAATACTTACAGAAGTATCCTACCAGGGTCACAGGACCAGTGAGTCACAACCTGGGCTCAGAGCTGAGTTATTTTTCTGTCTTCAGATTTTATGCCTACCTTTTAAAAAAATGTAAACAGCTACTATTTATTCAACACTTGAAACGTGCCAAGCATTATGTTCATAATTTGACATGTGTTCTATATCTTTGATATTCATCAAGCATCATGATGCAGAGATTTTCATTATTTTCATTCTATAGCTGAAGAAATAAGACCCATTGAGTGCTCTTAAACCCCATATATTCTGCCTCTTCCATGGAATCTGTGTCCATCTCCCTCATCTGAGTTGCAGACCAGAGTGGAAAGCACAATGCAAGGCAGAATTAATATTCAATCTACACAATTCTCTTGAATCACTACTCTTCCAGTCTTCAGTATTTTTACAAGAGCCACTTGCAATCCATATACCAATAATTTTTAAAAAGAGACAAGCTCCAGGACAAAAACTGATGGTGAAATCTAAGCTGCAGTTCATCTTTCACAATCAGCATGAGTGCATTTTGCAATATAAATCTGTGTAGGTTGCAGCATTGCTCACGTGAAGCCAGTGCTTCTTGATGTATGTGAAATTTGTGCATGGCCATATCCATAGTGGTAACTAACACCACACAGATTGACAGTCTCCCTCCAAACCTTGACCTTCAGGCACCCCCCACCACCACTCTGGTGCATACAAGTATCTGGCTAAGTGCAGGCATCTAGCACTTAAATCGTTTGGCAAACTTTTGCCTCCTTCACTGTCTTCAGACTAGAGTTTCTACCCTGAATATAGTAAGTACCCTAATAGGAGAATATGTTGAGTACTGCGCTGCTAATGAAGAAGGCCTGTGATTATGCTGTCATTCCTCCAAGCCCCATCCACTAGGGGCCCGCTTGCCAAAGCTCTCAGCCCATCTTCTGTATAGCTCGTGGAGCCCACAGCATTCTGGGCACTATCTAAGCAGTAGTATTCCAGTTTCCTGCCGGCTTTTCAACAGCCAGTGAAGCTGCAGAGTCAGATTTTTGGCTGGGTTCATGCTCTGGCCATGGCTCAAGCTCAAGGCTGTCCCAGAGCTGAGACCCTCAGTCAGGCACCACAAGTGTGTCTCCTCTGGGCTTTGTAGCACTAGCTGGAAGGCAGGACTGCACACTGAAATAATTCTAGAGAGAGGACAGCCTTTCTCTTACCAAGAAAGGTGTCTGTACTAGTACAGTCTGGCTTGGTGTCACCCACCCACCCAGGGAACAGGAATATGTCTATTGGTCACATGTGTCAAAGTTGGATTCCAGAATAATTGCCACCATCTGTAACTTTACCTGCCCAGAGAAAGTAACCTGCTATGACTCGTAAATTCTCCATTGTTTTATTTAATAGGCTATTCCTAAGGACCTGATCTTAATTAAGTACATGACCCCTCCTCTCTGCTTTCACTTAGGGGAGGCTCCAATCACACCATAAAAGACTAGTTATGCTTGACTTTTCCCTCGATACAATATCATCATGATGATTATTAACCCTGAGACTGTTTACCCACTGCAAGGAAATGTAATGGATTGCAACCCAAGAATATGAAAAACAATGAAAGCTGCATGCACACACACCCTCAATATCTAGTGAGTCATCATGCTCAGAAAGTTTACTCTCTGACTGTCCCAGGTCACTGAGTTAGAAAGTAGCAGCACCAAGGCTTATACTAGGTATGTACAGCTCCAGGACCTCAACTGTCCTCCTGTACGAGAAGTACAGTGACAAAGGACAACGCAGGATTCTGTGGGAATACCGCTTGATGGTTAGCATGACCTCCTATAATTGCTATGTCCACTTCACCTCCTATGACTCCAAGGACACTGATTGACCAAGCCTTCCCTCAGAACTATCCAAGAAAAAACTCAAGAGCAAGTTGTCTGACAAATAAATTCAGCTGAATGATTAATAGTTCTCTCAGCGACAGTAAGAAGATAGGGGAACTCAGTTAATGACAAAGTAGTTAAGTGAGCCTTCTCACTCAAAATTCCATTTTCTGCTTTTACAAGTTGGGCTGAGAAGAGTGGTTGCCGCAAAGAAGCCTGTTAAGAAGGGCCATTCTCCCAACAACAGGGTGGTAACCCGAGAATACGCCATCAATATTCACAAGGGCATCTATGCAGTAGCTTTAAGAAATCTGTAAAAAGAGATCCAAAAATTTGCCATGAAGAAGTGAGAATTCTGGACACATGCTAGAAAACAGGCACCACTAGGCTGTCTGGGTCGAAAGATTAAGTGTTTTGCATAATGTGTACACATGTCAGGAAAACATGAGGATGAAGATTCACAAAATAAGTTGTAAATGTTGTTTAGCTAAGTACTTATCACCACTTAGTCAACATGAATGAGAGGGAACCAGTAAACACTAAAACTACAAGACTGTGGGGGGGGCAAGGGAGGGAGGGAGGGAGGGAAGGAGGAAGGAAGAAAGGGAGGGAGGGAGGGAAGGAGGGAAGAAGTAAGAGGAAAAAGGGAGAGAGAAAGAAAAGTAGGGAAAGTAACATGCATTTAGCACTGACACTTGGCATTAGGAAATAAACAATGAACAGCTGTTTGTACTGAAAACCAACCTGGCCAGGTGGGGTGGAGTTACAACTGTCCTTTTATTCTGTGATGGGCAGGGCAGAGTCTGCACTATCTGGTACCTTTATATACCTCTAACTTTGAGAATAATACCCAATAGTTGAACTTCAAAATGGAAAAAAACATCCAAATAACAGCAGAGATAACCTGATCTCTGAGTCTGAGCTTATGCATACACCCAAGGCTCACCTGCATGAGCTGTCAGAATATGAACTGCCTCTTCTCCATGCACAGAGAAGAGGGAATTTTTATGCATTCATAATATGAGAGTTCTAACCAGCCCAGCTACAGTTGCTTCCTGTATAAATCTTTCCTGTCTGTACCACCTGCAAATTAAATTAATACAGTACAGAAGTTGAGAATGAGAGGGAGGGATCATGTGACATCATAAGCCTCACTAAGATCCCCCACATTAGGACATCCTGTGTTAGGATATCTTCTGTATAGGGCAAAATCATGACAGACTGCCACCCAGGAATGAAAACTTCAGCCTCCCCTTGAACACCTAAATGACTAGAGAATACAGCATTTTATTCTACTTGGTCTCAGTGTCTCTACCTAGGAAATGTGGAAAAGTGACTGTGGAAGAAACTAATATGGTCATGTTAAAAAACTTATTTAGATTTCTACTTTAAAAACAAAGAGTAACAGACAGAGGATGGGGGCTTATGTTTGATGTAAATAAGATGAATAGCAAACAAGAAATGGGCCCATTTATATCCTGGAAAGAAAATGATTAAGAAGCACCATTGTATCCCACTTTTCAGATTATTTGAAATAATTATAGCTTATAAATTATTGTTATTTTAGAGAAGGAGTTTTTCTGGCTCAGTTGAGAGTTAAAGAATTCAATGTCATTTCTATTTCAAATGCCATCTTTTTAGGAATGATCATCTGAGAAGCAGAGGGACTCCAGTGAAAAAGCTTTTGTATCTTCAGAATCTAATTAAATAACTAATTACCAATAGATAATGGTAATGCACATTATCGGCACCAAAAGCTATATAAAATCTTAATAAAATTAAACTCCAGTGTCCCACAAAATGCATTCCTGAAAACTACTATTCTTCCCTTCTTACAGAAATGAAATAACTGGGGAAAAAAGCAGACAAAAAAGGGGAATGCTCTTACATAGTCTTGCCCAGGTCTGAGTTTCTTTGTCTTCCTTAAAATGTCAAATAGAAATACAAGCTTTCACTAGTGTCTGGTATTGGCAAAACCAAGCTACATTACTTCCAAATCTCTTAGTCACAAATATTTGATGCACACCGGTTAAACACTATGATTTTTATCCACACATGATCTAACACCATTAACAATTTTGAACTGAGGCTTTCTTGTAAATGATTTTATCTAAAAATGGTGCTAATAAATTTATAAAACTGTGGAAATCAGTAGTCATGACTTCTGAAGGGACCATTTTCTGTTTTTTCTAATAAGTCATTCCTACTTTACTCTGGTACCTATTATTTAAAAGAAGAAGTATCTAAGAGCTACCAAGAGAGAAAGCAGATGACAGGCAGATATCATAAGATACATAGCTAGGCAGATATGTTTGGAAGAGGTCATTTTTTTCTTTTTCTTTTTGGTTTGTGTTTTGGCAAGCTAAGACAAAATTCAAATGTGAAAGCAATTCCATTAAGATGGTTGAGCTTTACTCTGGCAAGTATCAAATACAATATATGTAGTTTTACCATGAGTGCAAGTGATTTATATTGATTTTTTTTTTCTCAACAGCCCCAAAGAATAATGAACTCTTCCTACTGCCATGTGGACTTTTCTGTTTCTATTTGTTTCACATAGGTCTCTAAATGTTCTGCTGTCTGGCAATATGTTTTCATGGGTTGATTTATTCAACTTGTTTTACAGTTTGTAATGACAGCTTTTAAATTGAGATACAGTTTTAAAAGTAGGTAAATAAATGAATAAAGAAGCCCCAGTAGACAGAAATGATGTTATTCACCATCCCAGCAAGAAACGGCCTCCCTGAGCACAAAACCAATACAGATAAGCTTTAAAATGTCCTCACCTCCTGTTTCACATGGGCTAACACTGAACTTAATGGAATGATCACATAAATGGAATGATCTGAATATTCCCAAATGGCATGTAAGAAAAGTGAAAACCTCCAGAGTGTCAACTAAAATGCCATCCAATACCTAGAGTGAAGATTCACTAGATAAAAATTTACTAACTGTTGACTACAGGAAAGTTATTTTTAGTAATCTTCTTCCATTAGACATAAAGAATTTTGTTTTTCTTGTTTTAACATTAGCAGAGGCTTCTGTGAAGGGGGGTTTTAAAAGGAAGATGGCTTGGTAAAAGCAAAGCTACGGGGAGTGAAAAGCCACTAAAAATGTTCTGTTGGGGAGCATATAATTTATTTCACAGTGCAATCTAAAGAAGTAATTTTTAGGGTAGTGCAAAGTACAAATAAAAGTTAACGAAGTAATTGATAAAACAAAGAGTATACCTATAAAACTCAGGTGGAAACCTCTAGTTACCTTTTTATGTCATTTTGGTGGTGATCTTGTTTTAAATTCAAAGGAGATAAAAGCACCGTGACGTTTCCCTCTTACCTTGCCTATTGCTTCCAGCTCCTCTATCACCTCCATCTTTCTAAAGCCTGTTTCATGCTGACTCGGATGATTTTACCCTTTTGTCTCAGCAGTTCTGTGTTTTTCCCCTTTTGCTGCACAGTCCTTCTTTGTAATACAAAGATGTTTTGTTGTTTGTATTTGAATTAGGGTTTCACCCATTTTAATATCTACAAGAGTTCCCCCATTTAAGCCATTTATAGTTCTTGAAGAGCTTTATTCCTTACCCCAAAGGATAATCTAACACTCCTAATACAGTATTTCTGACAGATGAGGATATTAAATCTCTCCTTACTGTTTATCTTAGTTTTACTTGTAGTTGGTCCCCACAGCCCCAGAACCAATCTCTTGTGGTTTCAGTTTCACAGATGTCTGTAATGAAAGGGAACACTTGGGAGACCATGGAGAAAACACAGATATTCTACCAGAACCAGAGCCACGTTGTTAAATGATTTCAAGCAAGACACAAATGCTAGAAAGCACAGTGAAAGAAGTCAAAGCCTTGCACTGTAATTCAAAAGAATTAAGCAGACAAGGCATTTACATAGGTACACAAGCTTAAACACTGATGCAGTCCCCATAATATTCATATTCTGTAGTGACTTCTACATTATTTCTCTTTGTGAACATGCGTAAGTTTAATAAGCTCTTACTCTACTGGGATTAGAGTTGTAACAACCTTTTAATTTCCCTGGGTTGGTAAATGTTGTATCAAAGGAGACTATCACTTTACAAATGAATGGACAAGAATGATGCCAGGAAGAGATACACTAAATACCTGCACCATTCCAAAGCCCAATCAAAAGGAATCAGTTCATGCAACGGTCATCATAAATGCTCTAGAAATTCATCACCTTTTCCTGTTTCATGGGTTAAATAAAATTGGTAGTGATCTGCTGAGTCAAAACCAAGATTTAGGGCTTTGGCCTTTGTAATACTGCCGGAATAAATGGTCCACCTTTATTCTATATCTAAACAGTTTCACATCAAACCAATTATTCTATTTTTATAGCTATCATTTTCAAATATTGAAACATATATTGTCCCATTATTTCAGAGGCCAAACACTTGAATAATTTTGGTAAAGTCACTCTTCTATGTGGATGCTTCTAAAATTATTCTAAAAAGTCATAAAGCAGGCTATGATCACAAGTTAGTTTTCCTGAAATTTCTGAATTACAAACACAGTCAATGTTCCTCTTTGGGGTCTCTTTATTGTTATATATTCTGTTACCTATTCTGTTGTTACCTATTCTATTCAACAGAACATATTTATAAACCTGTTAATGTACTATGTATATTTATAAACATGTTAATACATATCCATAGTATTAATAGCTAAAAGCACCATTTAGAATGCTATGCCATAAATGTTTTATATAATATAAAATATTTTAATACATACGCTACTTTGTTTCATTTATACTACTAGCTTCTCTTAGTTGATTGAAAAAGAAAATTTTGTGGTATTATATATTTGCTTCTTCTTTGTAAGAGTTTCTTTTGTGTGTACCTTTCACTCTGAGTAACTACTTTTAAGATTATAAATGCAGCATATTAACTATTGCTATTTTATTAATTCATTATAAATTCTGTTTTATTTTTGCATAAAATAAAAAAGCAAGGTAAATTATTTGATAATCAAATAGTGGTTAGATAGAATCATAATTGCATGCAAATAAAATCAGCTGTTTCCACTTAATGGGTGTACTAGTCTGTCAAGGAACAATCATCACATCATATCACATCTATTAAAGTAATGACAATGCTTAGACCGTAAATGAGGTCTGAAGTAGTTTCAGATACTCTGAAACCCACAAATATCCCAGTTAGGAACTTTAGGAAAAACTGAAATTTGAAAGATATGCTTAAATATCTGAAGTTAAAATGGAAAACAACACTTTATATATACCCTGTATTGCCAATTGAAATTATTTTAACTCATTATCTTTTTTTTTTTTTTTTTTTTTTTGGGTTTTCTCGGGTACCGGGAACCAAACTCATGACCTTGCGCTTGCCAGGCAGGCGCTTTGCCACTGAGCCAAATCCCCAGCCCCTCATTATCATTTTATGTTCAGAAACATTTATGGCATAGCATTCTAAGTGGTGCTTTTAGCTAATAACATTATTGCTATGTATTAACATGTTTATCAAAATCAAATTTTAATGGAAAGAAATCAACCCTAACATTGCATAGGAAATGGGTATACTTCTAAGCAGACCTACAGAATTTATCTTGGAGAAGTCCTTTTCAACTAAAAACCAGTTAGGTCTTAAACCATGCACCAAGTATATTAATCTTGCCTTTAAAAATGAAGTGCATCTAATTGCACTTCAGATAAATCAGAGGGCTCTTTGATCTACATTGATGTGACCCATTAATATCCATTTAAAAAAGGACCCTCAGTTAAATGCAGTCGTTATTTTATTCTGTAAGGAGGCGTAACAATAACTCCATTAAAAGGACATGTGACATAAAATATTCATAAAATTTATCTTTTTCTGTAGGACTTGAGTGTAAGGGAATCAATATTTATATTTTAATTTATCAGTGGTGATTCTTAAAATTTTTTTAATCTTTTCTAAATGAGGAATATTTACTTTGGTAGGAGTTTTATTCTTAGAATTCCCAATTCTACACATCCTAAACCTGTAAGTAATATATAAAGTACTACTATACTTCTGGCATATACTATATATTTAATTAAGACCATTGAATTTAATAAAGGAATTTAAAATGTATTGGAATTACATGGAATACAGTTTGGCTAGTGTAAAAAGTAAACGAAAAATGGATGATGAAGCAATATTTCTAAATTAAAGAAATTTATTGTACAATTGTACTTAATCTCAAACAATGAATAGAAAATCATAAAATATGAATAAGGACTGAGCAGTGGGGGCACCTTTAAGAAATTATAAAATATGAATATTTAGGTTTACAAAATGCATCACTTCCATTATGAAACAAATCTGTACTATATACATAATATGTTCAAAATACCTCATAAAAGTACTTGCAGTATTTCATTAGCATGTTTTTATGAATCATTAATTGCACTGAAGAGGAAGTAAAAAAGGAAAGACATAATAAAACAATTCTAATACAATTGGGGTTAAAAATCAGTAATAAATTGGATTAAACCTCTGTTAAATGACAATATGTGAATAGGACAATATGACATGTGTAGCTAAAGCTTAACTTATCCATAGTTTTCCAGGGTGGCATGATATATTAGAAAGAGCATTGCCTGCTACTTGGGGTGTGGTGATGTTTCTTGCACCCAGGAGAATCAAATAATTGTGGCAGTAGTTCTCCAGGGCTCTCAGGCTAATACACAGAGTTCAAATGACTTATAAAACAGACCTTTTGTTATTAGCTGTTAGACCTGGACAAATCCATTACCAAGGCTCCTACTCTTTGTAGAAAGGAGAATCTTGACCTACATTAGCTCTACTTCCTTTGACTCTGACAATAGAGATTATTGCCATTTCACAAGAAAAAAAGGAAAAGAAACAAACAAAAAGCTGGTCTTCGAGAGGTGCAGGAACTTGCCTCAAGCCATCAATCGTGGAGCTATGATCTGCACTAGGTCTGATTACCAAGATCACATATTTTCTCTTTTTGACTCTCAGATTTCTAAATGTTCAAAATCTTTTGCACTATTTGCAAAAGGGGTGACATAACAACAAATTCAAATTGTTATGAAGATTAAATAAAGAATAAAGTAGGACACATAAAGTGCACAGTTCAATGTCTGGCATATAGAAGACTCTTAAAAATGTATTCCTTACCCTAAGACAAAACAACTGCCAAGGAAGCATGGCAGAAAAATGGTCCAGGGACTTCTCCAACCTAGGACTCACTTGGCTGAGGTCATGTCCCCATTCTGCCCCCTATTATCTGTGATCTTTACCAAGACACTTCGCATCTGTATGATTTCTTCATTTGTAAGTGAGTGTTATAATTTGATCTCCTCATTAAGCTCTCTAAAGATGAAATAAAATAAACCGCATGTGTGAAACACATTACCTAACAAAGATAGTACAGAAGTTTTGTAAAGCATATGAATGTTCTACATTGTTTGCTTTCACCAAAATTTAGAATCACAAACATAAAACCAAATAAAATTCTCTTAAAGCCATCATTTTGTAATGACCTGTAATGTAATAGAATAATAGCCATTTGTCAAAAAAATAATACTATATCTCAAAAAAGGAAACTAAGGAAGTCATATAATATTATTTATAGATGATACTTAGGAATCATGTTTTAATTCAAAATAATTCTTTGCATTTTTCTTTTTTAGAGACTTAAAATATGACTGTACTGAAAAATCAATTTTTACATATGCTTCAACAAATAACCTTGGCAATCTAAAACTGTTATTATGACTGATGGAAGTAACTGATCGCAGCCTATCAACTTTACCAGTTTTAATTATAAAATACAATTTCAGTGTTGTGCCTTCCAACCCCAGGTTTACAGAAGCTGAGAGCACTACCCTGCTCAGCCTCTGATTATAACAGCAGCGCCACTTTTCAGCCCGATCAGATTGGGCTTGGATGATAATTACTTGGGAAGTGTTTGATCTCAATGATGAATACATGATTAGTTTTTCATGAAATCAGTCAACCACACCGCACAGCACTACTCATGTGAGACCTTGTTGATTTAGCTGTTAGAAAGCACACATCTCCCTCGGTTCAGATGTGGGACATCAGTCTTTGGGGAAAAGAAGGTGGAAAAAGGGCAAGTTTATGGGTAATGATATTGCAGAGGCAGATATTTAAGGATTACTAATTTTCTTCTCAATTATCCTTATCGCTTACTATGCTATCATGCCTACTGCATGATCCTAGATTCCATCTCAGTGATAGAATATATTTTTCCTTTAAAAAAAAAAAAACAGAGTTTCATGACACCATTGTTATCTTTCAACCCTTTAGAAGGTTTTGCCCTGATGAATAATATTTTATATGTGAAATGTTTATGTGATTTTTCCCAGAGTGATAACCCTGCTACTGCTTAACTTTGATGCATTGCGATCCCTGGTTTTCTTCACTAAAGTGCTTTTACACACCCCTCCCATAAATTGACTTAAGAGTTAGAAATGGAACATTCGACACAACTCAGATGCTCAATGGAAAATTGTCTAGGGGTATATTTTATGTTTGGCTTACAAATATATACACACACACACACACACACACACACATACACACACATGCACACACACACACTTTTCCTAAAAGGCTTGGGTTGGGGGTATGCATTTGTTTTTTTATTTGTGTCTGTGGATATGTGTGTGTTTTTCTATGATATAGGCTGTTTCTATAAGTCAATGCAATTTGCATTTTTTTAAATTTCAAGAGCTCATACTCAGAGATCAGATAAAAGGTTTTAAATATCAGTCTTTAACAGCATGCATTTATTTAAGAGATAAAAGGATTGCACTTTATTTATCTTTTATTAAGTTTATTGGTACAATTTAGACATACATAATGATCCCCATTCATCATACAGAATTTTTACCTGTACATGATATATCCTGGTCCCTTCTCTTCGGATTACACTTTAAAAGAAAAAAGAAATAAATTTTATTTTCCTTTCATTTTCCAGATATTATTGACTTAAAGTAAAATTTTAAAATAAAGAATTCTCTAGAATGAGTTAATGAAAAAGTATTGCATAAGGAAAAGTTTTCAAATATTCTGTTTAATTTTCTCAGTGTAAAATCTCTTTGAAGGCAGAGCATGCAGACTACGTTTCTATCTCATTTTCTATTTCATTCTTTTTCAAAAAATATCCTCAGCCCATGTCAATAATATTTTGGCCAAGATATTTTAAAAATTATGCCCAGATTTTTGTGGTAAAGAAGGGAAAGATTGAAAAAAAGGTTATCTGAATATTTTGGCTATTTTGAAATTAAAATCAAATGCAATAACTGAGACACAGAGACATCTTAGAACAAAGTCTCTCCTCCTTGGCAACACTGGTGTTCTGGACCAGATCATGGTGATTCTCTGGTGGGGCGGGGCGGCGGGGTGAGCTGTGTGTATTGAGCAGCTTCCCTCCTCTCTTCGTGCTGGATGCCAACAGCAGCCCCAGCCTCAGTCCTTGACACTCGTAAATGCCTCCAGACAGTGTCAGATGTCCTACAGGGCCAAAATTGTTCCCAATTGAGAATTATTATTTTAGACAAGAAAACCGGGGAGAGGTGGGGTTAAGATCTACAAGTAACTCTCTTTCTCTTACGGATAAAAACCTTATTTAGCTTGAGGCAGGGGACAGTGAATAATACTGCAGACTCCTATCATTTCTTTAACAGCTAAGAAATCAGACATTAGTTCATGTTAATGAGCTGTATTTGTTCAGTGGATTAAGAACAGACTCCAAATCATATGCAAATGCCAGTGCCTAGCTACTGCCACAGCTTCTCTTCTTTCATAATAAGGCAGTTCTATACCTGACACAGCAGTTTGGACAAAAAAAGGAGAAAAAATAAGTTTAAAAGTATAAAAATTAAAAGAGCAGACAGTTTTGTCTTGAATAAATTGACAAATCTGGAATAAATATGATAAATCCTAATATTATAAAGAGGTTGTTTTCATGGTCTCAATTGTCTAAATGTATTCTATGGCACCAGGAAGAATATGTTTTCATAATATTGGGATCATAACTAAGTTGGTAAAATGGGCAAATCCTTAGCGTAGTTGCAGGAGGACAATCTGGATACTGTCAAATTCCACTGGCTCCATTTTCATTACTATCTGATTATTCTTTTCCAAATGCAAAGCACTGTTAGGCTGAAAATACAAACAGGACAATGGAGCAGTATAATTTTTGCATTTGGAGTTACAGGTTGCGTTACAGTATCAGTGGACAATAGCCCCAATAATAACACAAATGCCACTGACTTAGAGTAATAAAGTTTACAACATGACAGACACATACTAGTGTAATAAGCTCAAAGATTTGTTACATGTTAGGAAAACACACAAACAACACCAGGGCCTCAGAGATACCCGTATTGTTTTCTTCCAGCAAAGCCAACAGTTTTAAATGGAATCAGCTTTAAAACAGCTTTAAAAATGAATCTATAGTACTTCCTGTGCTTAAATCCAAAATGCAGCTGATATGCAACTGTGACCAATAGGCTTTGCTGTAATTACCAAAAGTTTAGCTTGTTGATGTCATTATTCATTGCTATTGAAAATGATGTTGATATCATTGGCTTCAAAATGTTTTCCAACAGTCTGGCCAAATATTTCTTTAAGATCTTCAAATTTGTCTGTTAACTAGTATAAAACACAGTTTAATAATAGCTTAAGTAACTAATATTCAATGAAATTTAACCATGTGCCAAGCAGCACCATAAATCCTTTACTTGTGCCATCTTATTAATCTCTAAAATACAGGTAGGCACTTCATTATTACACTTTGAAGAATTTGCTATAAAGAGAGATCATGCAATATTTCCCTTGGTCTACTAGCTAAAACTGTAGCTGGGATTTGTTAATCACTAGCCTATGTGTCTTTTAATGCATGATGTATAATAGTACATAAATATTCTCTTATATTCTCACTAGAACTCTATACTATAGGTAGTGTAAAAGGGTGACTTCAATCATATTTGTGGTGACCTAAGGTCCATAAGGATAATTACTTTGATCAAATAACTAGAAGAAGGCCAGTTGATTTTGATATAATTTACAATGCTTAATTCATAATCAGAATGCCACTTAACTAGATTTGTACAAGGCCAATGTGTCTATATCATTCTTCTGAATAAGCATAATGGTTTTCCTTTGATACACACAGCTACACAAGGACTAAACCACAGGCCTGTGGCTGGACTGAGAGCATACACTGGTAAGCTGGCTTCCATGGAAGGGTTAGCCTGTGTCCCGGAAACACAAGAAGGCTGATTGGCCCACACAGAACTCCCTCCTTGACCACCTTGCCAAACCCCCTGAACTAACTGGTTACAGAGAAACTAAAGAATGGTAAAACAAGGAGCTAGAGAAAACACAGCGTAAAAGCACAGCACGCCTTCTTCTTTGGCTGCACGATAATTCCTTCTTGGTTACTAGTCACAAAATTGTAATGGCATTCTTATTTCTAACCAGATTCTTAAGGAGTAGCTGTAAATCTTAATGAATTGGTGCCATTCCACTGATATCAAGTAATAAAGGATAGAAGTCCACAATCTTGCAAAATCAATAATGTCTCAGAAGGGAACACTAATCAAACTAGTCATGAGACTTCCCACACCCATGTCACAAGGAGTCACTGCTACCCCTTTACGTCCCACATATTGAAAATATTTGTGATCAAAACTATATTTTTTGTCTGATTCACCTTTAAACTAAGTGTTTTAAAATAATAGATAGATTCATTGCGTACAGTAAGGAGGGGGCAGCACAGAGCACCACGACTGGAGGGCAGGGGCTGCGGGTACTTCTGCCAGGAGCTTTGTCCCTTGGGCTTTGTGGATCATTTCAGCACAAGGAGTTGCCTTGGGTAGTGGGCTAATAGGGCTAGCACAAGGATTCCTGGGACAGTGTACGTATAAGTAAATGACTAGAGATAGATTTGTCAATAGAAACAATAAGGACAACTCAGCCACAACATTTCAGGAAGGAGAAGAAAAATTATTATTGATAGTAACAGGAGCTCTCCAATCAAAACCAAAAAAAGGAAGGCTTGTCTTTGAATAAGAGTGAAAATCAGGCTTTCAGTATCTGTGATTCCATGCAAAGTAAAGTCATCTTTGTGTAAGAATTTGAAATGTTTATAGCCTAAGGGGGTGAACATACACCTCTGAATCCAGGACAGGCATAAGATATAAGAATTACTGAAGTATCAACAAAATATAAGAAATTTACATTAGGCATCCCTCTGAGCAAAGGGATAATCTGGCTAGGATGCTGCTTCTGACGGGAAAGAAAATAGAGCCTTAATTCCAGTCATAAAAATAATCTTCACATAATAAAAGAGTGGGAGGACTCTGTTCAAGCTGTGTGAGGATGGCAGAGGTAGAATTAGTGCATCGAAGGGAAATCAGAACAAAAGAGGGTGATAAAAGATATAAAATGTACAGATATAAGAGATAATACGGTAACCAAGAATAACATCATTTACAGTACAATCTTATTTCCAATCTAGAGAACAAAAACAATAGATTATGAATTGGCCAAGTTTCAGATTATGTCTTTATCAATGAAGAGTCTCAAATTATACCTTATTTGAAACAAATCAGTGTGGAAGTACATTGGCTTTACATTATTTTACGAAGTAACAAAAGTTCCCCCAAACTAATTTGTCCAGCTCCACTTATTCATCCATTTCACAATTGTCTATTTTCAGAACCACATTTGCTGTCATTCCATAGAACTCGCAGGTTTGATAAGAGTGAGTGTGGGATTATTCACAAGAATTAGGAACAAATCACTGCCAACGAACAGTTCTGTGCTTTGGAAAGAAACAATGTGCGTGCTGTGGAACTGGTTATTTATTTCCACATCTTAGATCAGTGATGACTAAAAGGTCCCATCCCAGGCCTGGTTCTTGGGACAAGAGCTGAACGGTCATTTTGGCAGATGAGCTGTTCAGAGTAAACCCAATGGAATCATCATTAACAATTGCCAAGGCTAGACCAGACTGATTGCAAGGCTAGTCCAGACTTAGTACCATGATGTTGTCTACATAACATTGCCTACTCAGTTGTATGCAGCTGAGTGTACACTTTCACCGTCATTCTATCTTAAGAAAAAGGTGACAGCAGACTTACATAAATAGACACTAACAAGTTGAGGTATCTCCAAAGACCTGAGCTATCCAATATGAAAGCCGTAAGTCCTATGTGGCTATTGATCGCTGCAAGTATGGCTACTCCAAAATGATAAAATACTTACCAACTTTCATAGACCTAGAATAAAATTGTACTATCTCATTAATAGTTTATATTATTTTCATTTTAACATAACATTTTAGACATATTGGGTCATACGAGATTTTTTTCCTAAATTTAGTTTCATTTTTCTTTTTACTTTTTGGTGGACACTAGAAAATTTAAAGTTACACTTAGCTCTGCATTTGTAGTATTCATCACATTTCTTCTGGAGAGTATTATCCTGGGCAAATCCATGAAATACAGTATATTGTATTTCTCTATTTGAAAGAATTCATTATTTTGTTAAATCCAGTAGCTTTGCCATCTCTACTTTTCACTTTATAAGTAAGAAAACAGAGAGACCCCTGTCTTCAATATTCTCCTGATGTGCTCTTTTAACATAGAAATGTGTGTGTGATGTGTTGAGAACAACTGAATATTGGATGGGATAAAGCATGTATGGTTTATTAAACATACTTTTAAAAATTGCAAACAGCATGTAAGTGTAGCCAAAGTGGAGTGTCACTGTTTTCTGCAAAAACACTGCTTTTAGAAGGGACCACCTTGGGTGGAAGGTTAGGAGTCCAATTATATGACATGCGTGTTTGAAGTATTTTACCTGGGTTATTTCATTTATTCCTTGAAATAACTCTTCAAGATGAGAAGACTAAGGCTCAGAATGATTAATTGGCTTCTCTGAAATTTCAGGACATAAATGGTAAGCAGCAGATCGAAGACTGAACTCAAGTCTGATTTCTTCCTATACCAGGTAGTCCTCCTTTTGATCTATACCAAGTTTTCATTGTCTTGCCTGGGCTGTGTGCCATTACCTGCTCTGTCTGCATAGTCTGTTCTACTCCACAGCCCAGGCTCACTGACTCATTTTTCTCCTCCAGATAGAGCCCAGGGAAAGGAGGTCACAACCCTAGCATTCCCCTTGACAGGTGCAACCCAAGAATCAAACTCCTCTTGCACATGGCTGTAGTATTTAGAGATGAAAGAAAATAATAAAAGCAGTGTCTAGATGGAATACAGAGTTCAGAGACAAAGTAAATAGTATATAACGGAGTTCAAATTCTAAGAACTAAATTGAAAATGAGAGCTAAGATGTAGTATCAGAATAAGTGGACAAAACCATTATCAGGTTGAAAAAGAGCCTTGAGGAATTTCACAAGCGGTAAGAAAGATCCAAGCCGGGGATGAGGATTTAGTTCAGCGGTACAGCACCTGCCTGGCAAGCGCGAGGTCATGAGTTTGATTCCCGGTACCAGAAAAATAAATAAATAAATAAAAAAAGAAAGATTCAAGCCAGGCATGGTGGTGCACACCTGTGATTCCAGCACTTGCGAGGCTGAGGCAGGAGGATTGCTATGAGTTTGAGGCCAGCCTGGGCTACATAGTGATTTCAAGGCCAGTTTAAACTATATGGTAGAACCCTGTCTCATAAAAGAAAAGAAAAAAGAAAAACAAAGATACAGAGAGTAACTTAGATGAAGTTTCCATGCTGACTTGAATGGGCACCAAGGGTCATCTAAAGGGTGTAACATGAAATGGCTCTGGTTTCCGTGCTGATCCATGCCATCTACAATGGGTTGATCAATTTCTGAGACAGTAGTAAACCGCTAGGAAGGATGAATTTTCCACCTGCACATGTAACTGTGCAGCCCCCTTGTTTGAGCAGTACTTGTCATTTTGTGTTTTTCTCTTTTTTCAAGTCCCATTAGTAGCATCACAAGCTTCAGCGCTGGAAAGTCAGCCGTGCCCTCATTGCTGCCCAATATCGATAGCAGTGACAGCACTCCACAACTACTGTTTGCAGCTTTAGTGAGAGTGTGCAAGGTGCAGCTCTGTCTTATGCCCTAGACCCTAAGATTTGGGCAGTATATTTTCCAGTGTGAATTCTGTCCCGCAAGTCTTCCTTCCAACAGCAACTGCTCCCTTACTATATAGCTGCTTCCTACATTACTTTGTCTGTCCGCAGGAGTACAGCTGGAGCAGCCCATTGCTGTCAAGTCTAAGCTTGTTTTATTTATTTATTCCCATCATACATAGGCTTTAGAATTACGTTTAAGGCTGTGTGTTGGGGTCTGGAGGAAAACAAAGAAATACAATAAATGGTCTCTGTTCTCAAAATCTTTAAGAATATAACTGAATAAACAGGAAAACTTTACACTAAAGGAGCTGAGGTTGTGGAAATGTAGTTCTAATGGCAATCCTAAATACACAGCTTTGATTGTTTATTTTCTAACTCCTAGGCCCTTGTTAAAGTTAGAAAGTTACACTGGAAGAATGAATGAATAATTTTATATAACAAGGAAAGCCTTTTGTTGATGAATTTTTACTTGGTACCTTCACATTTAATTTTACAAAAGCAATTTTAAGCTGGGCATGGTTGCACAAATCATTAACCCTAGTGCTGTGGGAGGCTGGGGCAGGAAGGCTGCGAGTTTGGGCCCAGACTGGGCAATTTAGTGACTTAATGAGCACCTGTCTCAAAATAAAAATATTTGTAAAGAGCTGGGGATATAGTTCAGTGCAAAGGCCCTGGGCTCAATCCCCAATACTGCAAACGGTGGGGTAGTAATGGAGAAATAGCTGAATAGTTCTTACTCTGAAGTAGCAACTGAAGATGAGAGTGAGAGCCAAAGTGTCAGGAGCCACTGAGGCTGGTTAAAATCATTGTGCCCCACGCCATGCAGTGCCCCCCCCCAGGAGGCGCCAAGAGACAGAGCTGAGTCTTCACTAGTCTGAGTACCTATTTCGCTCTACCTTCAACCACAGCTTCTTACACAGCCAACCCTGTCCACAAAGTGACTACCCAGAAGAGTAAGTTATAAGCAACTTGGAGATAGAACCAGACAATGCACTTTTGAGACTGATATAGAAAATGAGAACTGTAGGTTCAGAGAAAAAGCAAGCAGTTTGTGCTAAAGCAGACTGTCAGGGCTTCATAGAGGAGGGGCTTTGAGGGATAGGAAGCCAGGAAAGCAGTGATTTTTCCATGATTTTTCAAATACGGGTGCAAAGACATGAAGTCTGGAATTAAAAAGACATGCTCAAGAGATGACCATGATTACTTCAAATTATTGGGAGCTTCTGATGGCCAGAGACTATGTAGGTCTTGATATAACCACGGTCCTCAAAGTTGTCCAGTGAGATAGGTACCATGAACCTACATGGGAGAACCAAGGCCCAGAAGACAGGAAAAACACCTCCCCCGAGTCACACAGGAGGAATTATTAATGACTTCTCAATCACTTCTGCCTGATGTCAGAGAGCACACTATAAGTCACTCCACCGTCAAGCTGGGTTTGTACGTAAGAGTAGCCAGAAGTGAGGTTGTGAAGATCAGCTGAGGAAAGAATGTACAAGAACAAGATTTCCAGGCTAAGGAGTTTGTCATTTTATCCTTGAGGCTATGAACAAACATGGAAATTGTGCATCAGGGAAACAGCATACTCAAAGCATGTCTTTGGATGACTTTGTTTCATTTTTATTGGATTTGTTTTAATAAAATGCATGCACTAGGACTGGGAGACCTAGTAATTATACTATGTTCCTTTATTACATTTTAATTCACCATGATGTTATCTGTCACAGATTACCAAACACATGATGATTGCATCAGAAGAACAAAATCAAAGCATTTCCACATTGTGAAGTTTTAGTCATATTTTATTTTAAACCGAATTCCAAATGCTCCAAAGTTTTAAAGTTCAGTCACTACTAGAAAATACGGAGATACTAAAAAGTTTTCATGTGTCCTACAGAGCTTCAATCAGTCAATGGCAATATTTGCAATATATGTCCTAAGTAAAGGAGACTTGGAAATAACTCAATTCTTTACTTTAAAACATATGTATTTTAATTAGACTTTAAAAATGTACATAAGTTTATGCTTACCATTCTTAAGTGCAATGATTATAGAGAAATAGCTGGAATCTTTATAGCATGTCCAAAGAATAAGAGGGAGATAAGTAAAATAGAAAATTCTAAGATTTCATGGTGAGCTGTGAAACATATCAACAAGAAACTGCTGGTATATGCACACATGAGTCTTGAAGACTTCAAATATATATATTGCCTTTAAGTAAGCTCTGTGGTGTGGTTACTCAGCATTTCACCACTTATTTATTTATTTATTTCACCATTTATTTATTTATTTATTATTTATTATTTCACCATTTATAACAAATGTCAGATTCAAAAAACATTAATTTCAGGGGCTGGGGATTTAGCTCAGCGGCAAAAAGCGCCTGCCTGGCAAGCGCAAGGTCGTGAGTTCGGTTCCCGGTACCGGAGAAAAACAAAAAAAAACATTAATTTCATTATAAAAGCCAACATCAACTGAACCTATACAATGATCTCATTCATTCATTTAACAAATATTTCCTGAAATGTAAAAGATGCCAGAACACTGGTATCAGAACTCTAAGTGCTGAGCATGTAGCGCTAAATCTGACAAGCAAATGTCTTGTCGTGGGACTCTTGCCTAATAGAGTAAACGGGTACTGAATTTCAAGTGTACACGTACCATGCTTGCAGTTTGGTTGCAACCAGAACTGTGGAAAAAATTAAGTTCACAAACTGAGGTACCACTGTATTTATCTCCTCTAGCATTTTCTTAATCTATGAAGCAGTATTAAATATTTTATGCTGATAGGAATAATAAAGAGAAGAAATGATGGTAGAGAAAGGATAACTGTAGGTGCAGATGCCTCGATTAGGTGAGAAGGAAATATAGATGCATATATGGCTTCAAAAACTTACATAAATATATGTATATATATGTATGTATATATTTGGCTTTAAAACTTATACACTTGGGGCTGGGGATTTAGCTCAGCGGCACAGCGCCTGCCTGATAAGTGCAAGGTCGTGAGTTCAATTATCTGTACCAGGAAAAAAAAAAAAAAAACTTACACACTTTACACTCCAACCTAGTAGCAACTTTTTAAAAAGATTTAGCATTTGAGACTTTAAAATGTGAGACACATGTGCATATATATAGTACAGAATTGTTCAGTATCTAGTTTAAGAGGGATGTAGGCAGCTCTCACAGAAACAAGGACCAGCACATTTACAATTTAAACTATACCAGGATGAGAGCACAGGTAGAGCTCTCTGTGAGCATAAATAGGCACCATGGGAGAAAGCAGGGACACACTGAAATGAAAGGTGACAGGCAAATAGCAACCCCATCCCCTAAAGCGGAGAGGCCATTTGCTCCTGTGGGAAGCCCAGGGATCTCAGCAAAATGTCTTTAATCTAATTTTTAAAAATTTTAGAACCTGTCCTTTGATAACATTTTAAGGGTCTCACTCTCTCAAACGATGCATGGTTAGTAAGCTAAGCATAAATTTGTTAGATACAAGAGATTTTAATCACAATCCATTCTACAATGGATGAATATATGATATAAGCAGTAGGATTATGTATGTCAAACATGTTGTGTATAACAGCATGTTTGCTTTTTAAAAATCATTAAAACCCTATCATCGTGTTTACACTATCTAAAGGTAAAGATTTAAGAAAATTCTTCATTTTCCAGGTAATAAAGGGCAGAACTGATCTAGATCCCTTGATACCAGGAAAGCTTCTTGCAAGATTAAATGAGATTATCATCAATAGGCCCAAAGGATGTTTGGATCTGAATTAAAATATAGAAACCTTATTAACAAAATTTACATTCCTCCCTTAACCTTAATCTAATTTTGCTGGTCTCATGGCCTCTAACACACAGCAATTCTGCAGAATGGCACATGGCTTATGACCCATCTTTGTCATCCTAATCGGAAGCCACTGATCACTCTGGAAGAAAATAGATGCATGAATCCTAAACTGGTCATCACATTCATATTTTTGAAAAAGTAATACAAACCAATATTTTATTCATGAAAACACTGAGAATTATATTACTAGCAAAACATTTATGATACCTTGAAATGTATTCCAAAACAAAGTTTTCTCTCACTCTTTTCCTACGTGCTATTCTTTAGCTGGCTGTGCTCGGTATCCCTCAAGACCAATGACAGTGGCTTCATTCTCTAACAGGAAAGATTTACCTGAACACTCTGCAAGCAAGGACTTACCCCAAGGAATTGCATTAGTGATGATAATTTTATGCACTAGCATTGGCCATGGGCTTTGTAGGGCAGACAGAGAGGCCTGAGAGAGGCTTCTCCCATGGAAACTGCACTTATTGTCCTTTGTAGAGCCAGGACAGAAAGGGTGGTGTTTCAAAGTGAAAAATGGAAATAAATTATTTTGTGACATTTTCAATGATCCCTGCTTAAATAATCACTGAAAATCCTTCACTCATATTTAAATAGCCAAGAAAATGAAATAATTGAAACTAGAGAGGGAGGTCACATACTTGAGTCTCCCTTGCTCAGCCTCAGGTATTTAAATACTGCAGAACAGTGCATTGGAAGTTATGATCTCCAAATTAATGACAGTGTATGCAACCTGCAATCAAATGAAATTGCTGTAGATTCTAATTCAGAAAACACTCTTGTAGAATATTTTTAAACTGCAAAAAAGTTATCTATCTGGAATTTTCAACAGCAGCATCTTATCCAAGCTTTTATAAAGCTAAGGAAAATGTTTTAAAAATTAAAGGCAGTATCCCTGACTTGTTTATTCTCAAAGAAAGAGGATAATTTCATGTGGTCTTGTTATGGCTTGTGTACAGATGTCCACCCAAAGTCTCATGTACTTTTAGATGCTTTTTTGGAGGTAACTGAATCTAGAGTTTGTGATTGATTCATGGTTCAATGCTAGGATTAAAGGTGCTGGGATTAAGAGTGGATGATTGCTGGATTGGTCCACTGATTGGATTGGCACTACCCTAATCCTGGTAGACAATACAAGGGACAGAAAGAGCCTTGTCTCTTGTCTCCTCTCTCTCTTGTTGCTTATGTTGACTTCTGCCACCATTAACTGTGGCCCCTCTGCCATGTGCCACCCTGTTCTGGAATAATCTGACTATGGACTGAAACTTCCACAAACTGTGAGCTAAATAAACCTTTCTTCTTTTAACTTTGGGCATTACAGTATTTTGTCTCAGAATGAAAGAAAAGTACTGAAGACAACTCTATTATTAATTTATGGTAGAAGTAGACAACTCATCAAGTTTGTTTTTCTTTTTTTTTTTTTTTTTTTTTTTTTTTTTTTTCTCCGGTACCAGGAACCGAACTCACGACTTTGCGCTTGCCAGGCAGGCGCTTTGCCGCTGAGCTAAATCCCCAGCCCCAAGTTTGTTTTTCTTAAGCGTATGAAAATAGAAGGGCGTCTATACAGTAATAGAGAAGCAATTCTTCCAAAGCACCAGTCAATTGTGGCCAAATCCTTTGGCGGCAATCTCATACCTGGCTGTCAACCGAGAATTTAGAGAACAGACTCTGTGGCCATATTGTTCCAATCATTAAAATAAAGCAGCTAAGACTTTGGTAAGCAGAGAGTCTGCTGAAAAATAAAAAAAGAAAAACAGGTTTTGCCCACAGCTAACACAGGCTATAACACAATGGGAAATTTTGCTCTAAAAATTTATGGAGTAAACACAAAATTCTTGTGACATTATCGAACACTATACAGTGCTGGCCAAGAGGAATAGAGTACAAGTAATAAATGTGAGTCACACACATAATTGTACATGTTCTAGTAGTTCTTTTTTAAAAAGAAAACAGCTAATCAATATCAGTAATATTTTGTATAACCCAATATATCCACAATATTATTTCAACATATAAAACTTATGAATGAGATATTTATTATGTTCGTACTACATATTCAAAGTATGCATTTACCTTTATATTACATCTCAATTTGGGTTTACCACCTTCCAATGGCTTTTTTTTTTTTTTTTTTCTGTTTTTCTTCCAGTACCAGGAATTGAACTCACGACCTTGCGCTTGTCAGGCAGGCGTTTTGCCGCTGAGCTAAATCCCCAGCCCCCCAGTGGTTTAATAGACATCTGTGGTTAAGGTACCAACATAGTTAGCACAATTATAATTATATAATACACACGTAGACTTTCTCTTCATTTTAGTTTTTCATAGTTTCCTGCCTTCCTTCCTGCTTTTCTTCTGTGCACTGGCCATACAGTGCTGAGCAGTACAGCCCAGGACCCTGAATCATGAAAACAAGGCATTTTTTCTCCAGAAAGATAAACCCACCATTTATAGATACAGGAAATTGTATACAGTGGTGAAAATCAAGCCCCAAATGTGGCTACAAGGTTTCTAACAGCCATGAGAATGCAAAAGGCATGATAATTACATAATTCACAGTACATGTGTCCAGAGCCCTGCGACCTAACTTAACACAGTAGCTCCAGAGGAGGAAGAGCTCCCCCACCCCCACCCCCACTGTATAAATCTGAACTCTTCCAAAAGGTAAAGCATGACTGGTGGGCTACTCTATGAAGGGCACATGGGGCGCTATCAGAACGAAGACTCTGCTAAGTCATGCGCTGGAAACCAGAAGCCTGTCATTCACCACTTCCTGAGGCCCTCACATGGCCCGCATGGTAACAACAGATCTTTATGTGATGTTTTTATGATGACTCGGATCCAGGAAAAAAAAAAAAAAAAACTACAAAAAATTAAATGGTAGTGTTGTTTTACTATTTCGTACCATTTGTCTCCAAAATCGTCAATGCTTAGTGTATAAAGTACAAGGAGGAAAACAAGAGACAATAACATCAAACAGAGCTACAATTAAATCTTATGGATAAACCAGGCATGGTGGTTCACACCTGTAATCCCAGCACCTGGGAGGCTCAGGCAGTAGAATCGCCCTCAGTTCACAACCACCCTGGGCTACATAGTGAGTTCAAGGCCAGTCTAAACTACATAGCAAAAACCTGTCTCAAAAAAAAAAAAAAAAAAAAAAAAAAAAAAAAAATCTTGTGAATACAAATTTTTGAAAACCCACTAAGAATGCAAAGGAAACATGCCATCTTTAAGTCAACAATAAGTAAATACACTAAAACAAATTTCATTTAAATATCACCACTTCCACAAAATATGAATAAATCAGCAATAAAATGATTGTAACTATTTTGGATGTCTTGAATCAATATCAGGATCTTTAAATAGCACCATTTTTTTAAACTCCTGTGACATGAAAAGGAAGATTAATATAGCCTTAACTGTAAAGTGTCCTGAAAATACTTATTATATGCTAGAGAAACATCATTTTAAATAGGAAATTTAAATTTCCAAACCATATTAAACGTTTATTTGTTTTCTCTGCTAACTGTAACTGAATAAGTAATTGTCTCAAAATGTGGAGCAATCTTAGGATCAGGACTGTATTTTCTAGGTTTTTTGTTTGTTTGTTTGTTTGTTTGTTTGTTTGTTTTGGTATTGGGAATCCAACTCAGGACCATGCACTTGCCAGGCAGGTGCTTATGCCACTGAGCTATACCCCCGGCACTATATTTCCTTTTAATATGGAAGTGTCTCCTATAGATAATCTTCTCCATCACACAAGAAAGACAGTTCTAGGGTTTTAACAGATCCCAAGGTCCTCAACGTGGGGCTAGTATGCCGATCTTCTTGCAGTCTCCCTCACATCCCTCACATACAATGGATTACTCCACACTGACTCTAATGTAAAAGTGAGATGGACAAAGGAAGACATCCACATACATTACATTTTTTAAAAAGGATATTGATGTAGCTCGGCCATTATATTCATTAGAAGATACAGCTAAAGGGGGCTGGGGATTTACCTCAGCGGCACAGCGCCTGCCTGGCAAGCACAAGGTCATGAGTTTGATTCCCGGTACTGGAAAAAAAATTTAAAAAAAAAAAAATTAAAAAAAAAAAAAAGAAGATATAGCTAAAATATCAAGCATCCCTGAACACTAAATGAAATGGCCAGAGATGCATTTATTGATTTCTAAGGAAATATTACTAAGACAGTGGAATAATGACTCACCACCCTTGTAATTGAAAGGGTCTTGGCTCTTTCTAATGGGGAAGACAGACATTCAGAATATATGAAAGTGTGCAAACTACCGTACATGGTGCTTTGAAACATACTTGAATTGGGGAGACAGGGGACAATCATTTAGATTTTAACCTGAACCAGATTTTTTTCTCTGTCTTCTTCTATTTTTGTTGAAACACTGAAAATTATAATTGATTGCTTTGAAATTCAGTGTGGAGCTGCAGTCAGAATCTGTCCACTTGGATTGACAAAATGCATTTATACACTGAATGCTTTCTACAGATATGGGCAGGATGGGTAGATAGAAACTTGTATGCATAGGAAAATTGTCACTTGCTCTTGGGGGAATTAGAATTTTTTCCCCAAATAAGAGGAATATATATAATAACATTTTTTTTTTCTTTTTGTTTGACAATTGTGTCCCTTTTCTGTAGATCTTAATGGTCAAATAATGGATCTTACCAACCATTATAAGCTTCACCCCAGCTGGGGACCCATAACTTTTATTGTGGTCCATTATCAAGCCATTAGAGGCCACAAGTGCCCTCAGTGTGGTGCGACATTTTGCTGAGGAAAAGGTGTGGGAACTGTGGAGGCAGCAGGTTTTCTAGTATTTGAACCCTTGGAAACTCCAGCACCTCCTATATTGAGACCATTCATTTTCCTTGTGCTGCGAATTTTATAGCATGTGCCTCTTGAATAAAGTTTCCTTACCCAGCCCTGCCAGGAAGCCAAATATCCAACTCGGGACTTCCAGGAAAACACGTCCACTTGCTTTCTCTGGGAGCAGTCTTGATACTAGAGGGTTCATTATAACTATTTCTAATATATACTCTAATTACTTTAAAATATTTTGTGTTTGTTTTCACTTTTAAGCTTTATTGACATGTGTCTGATGTACAAAATGCTGTATACATTTTATGCACACATTTTGATGAGTTGGGGCATACACATGCGTTCAGGATGCCACCATTGTAATGAAGGAAGCAAACATGTCACCTCCCAAAACTCTCGCAGTGTGACTTTTTAATTATTATTCTCTTGCCTAAAAAACTGTCTCTGCCTAACTTGTGCAGGGTTAATAGTGGGGGGGTGTGGTTAGGGTAGGCATAGGAGCTGGTGAGAAGATAATGCAATGATCCAGGCACTGCTAAACTCATGGCTTGAACTAGGGGAGCAGAGATCAAGATGGAAAGAACAAGGAGGAGTTCAATATGTACATTTCAAGGTTTACATTCAATACGTACTTTAGGTTTACACTTGAGTGGACTTGCTAGAGTGTTAAAAGTAGATAGATGATAGATACACAGATAGATAGATGGTAGATAGATAGATGATAGACAGATAGATGATAGATAGATAAATGATAGATAGATAGATGATAATAGATAGATAGATAGACAGATTTTCAAGAACCCAAAGTATCTCTTCTTTAAAACACTCTCATTAAATTGAATTGATATATCAACATTGGTATTTTATTAATCAGCTAGTAAAATATGAAGAATGAGAAATTATTATAAATGTTTGACAATTGTCTTTAGAGCCTATGGCATAACACAGGATATTTACTTTCTAATCATTTTTATTTAGTGTGAGAATGTCTGGATAAATTATAAACATACCTGCCCATACCTATATAATATACAAACATATAAAGAAAACAGGTATGTGTATTCATATGTAGCATGTATGCTTGTATTAAAAATAAATTTATATTCCTTACTATGAAACAAAACATTTTGCACTCTTTCTGAACTGTTTCCACGATTCTGTACAGTTCTTATCTATGTTTTCATTCATAGTATTACCTCTAGTATTAAGAAATATTTTCGGGAGATTGTTCCTGCCTTTCTTCAAAGAGTGTACTGAAACCGGCTCCCTGTCACTGTACCCTCAACACTGGTAAACTGGATTATTCACACCCACCCCAGCAACTTTTCTAAAACGAGTACCCAGTCATGTTCTCACATTCTCATTGTCCATAGAACCAAGTCCCAACCAGCCTGAATGTTACACGCTGCCTTTCCTGACTCTGGCTGCATACAGCTCTTCTACCAGCAGACGACCTGGCCTCCTACATTTTAGTTGTGGGCGTCCTATGTTGCCACTTGTAACACAGGTGCACCATGCTGTTCTATGTCATTGTCCCTCTGCACAGCACTACTCCTGCTCCTACTTCCTTTCCCTACCTCTCATCATCCTGCACACCCAGACCAACACTGGTTTTTCACTCTGTGATCTACTATTTTGTTTATCTACTAGCTTCTTTATCTCTGTCCATCATATTGGACAGCTCTTGACCAGTATATACATTTCAGCATGTGTATATAACACTAAAATGAACTAAAACCCAGTGTCACATCTAAACCTCTTTCCTCTTGAAATGAGTCAGCCCTTCCCTCCAGGGTCCCCACTGTTCCCCATATTTGAGACAAATACACCTCGAATACTTAGTCATGTTGCTGTCTTCTGTTGTCTAAGTTCCTTCAAGGATTCCATTTCATGCTCGTGTCTCCTCTACTTAGAACAGTACCTGGGATAAAGCACCACGGGTGAGTCAAAATAAGTACATAATTATAGAAGGATGTAAGTTAGCAAAGGCATCAGAATCCAAGTGAAGTGGTGTGGAAGAGATTTTTCAGCTGCCTGTAAGAGTTACGACCATAAATTATAGAAGATGTTTAACTTTTTAAATTTATTACAAAAACACATTGCCATTAACCCCCTTCAAAATACTTCTTGCTTTAAACACACTCATTCCATCATTCTTTCCATTTTCTGATGCAGTTCTGGAAGTCTTCTTTTGGGAGTTGCGTTATTGTGGCTACCTTACCTTGATGTCCTGAATCCATTCAAAACACTTACCTTGTCTTGCCATTTTGACGTTGGGTAAAATCCAGAAATTGCATGGTGCCAGACCTAGTGAATAAGGCAAATGAGGACACACTGTAATGTTTTTGCTTGACAACAATTGTCCTAAGCATTTTGAATCAATTCAGAACATCGAGGCAGCCATGAAAAGACATGCATGAAAGAGAAGTTCCAGAACAATGTCAGCAAGTGCAAAAATGTTGGGATAAGTGTGTTCAATGCAAAGGGTAATATTTTGAAAGAGACTAATGGCAGAGTGTCTTTTATTTTAAACATTTTCATTTTTATTTGAACATCACCATATTTTATCACACCTTATGTAAAATGTCTCAATATTCTTCATCAATGACCACTTTTATATTAGCTTTTCTGTTTGCCAATCAGCATAAAATATGGCTGTAACAATAATAAGCTCATTTAATTAAGTTTTATTGATCATTTTATATGTATCAGGTGTAATCTCAGGTGTGATCTCTCCCAAGAGATTACAGCTCAAACAATGAGATATGTATACAGATTACCTCCGCACATGGAGTCATAATTACCTGAAAAGAAAGGGAGAAGAGTTCAGAGGAAGAAAGCGAAAAGGTCCCACCTTAGGTAGACCATGGAAGGCGCATAACAAAGATGGCTCTGGAAATGACAATAGGAGTTATGAAGACAATGTGTGGAAAACATTTCAGGAGGGGAAAAGATAGCACCAGCAATTGGAAAAGAGAAGAAAATTTGAATTTGAGAAGAGAGAACTGTTACCACCAGCAATGACATGGTTCTAAACCAGGAATTGAGAACAAAATACTGGAACATAAGCACACTCAGACTCCATGAGTGAATATTTTAGGTCAGGTTTGTCTGTGTTCTTACCAGTGACAGAATTTCCTTTTCTTTTTAAGGCCGAATACTAATCTGCTGTGTATATGTACCCATTTTCTTTACCCATACATGACAAGTGTCAACTCTGAAGCCATCATCCCTGCAGGAACTTAAAATCTAGTTGAAAACTTGGGTGCTATAAGGTAAACATGGCTGAACTTTGTAGTAAGTGCCAAATGGGAAATAAAGATGATGTGTGCTGTGAAAATTCAGAGAAGATTTGATTTAATTAGGGATGGCTTCATAGAAAGGTAGTACCTGAGGTGTGAATCATCATACCTGGGATGGCAGTTGTTTGCCCATGACTGAGCCGTGACTTTCCAGGCCTTACTAGACATAGCTCAGCTTGGCAGTCTTTTTGCTGAAACTCAACTGAGCCTCAGAATCCTTCTCAACACACAGCAAACCCACACCAATTCATGAGAGTGGGCCTACAAGGTAAAATTCTTTGCTTTCCTTAATATAAGTAAGAAAGAAAATTGAGTGCATTTCAGGAAAGAGTAAGAAAGGTCAGCCAGAGTGGAAGCATGTTTTCAGGTTGGGAAACAGCAATCACAGAAGAGTGGGGAAAGGTAGGTGTAGATCAGATTGTCAAAGGTTATAAAATTGTCTCTAACATGATTTTTACTGATTTCTGATTACTAGAGTGCTATTATCCAGTGACATATTCATTTACTGTTCACATGTACATACTCATCTCTGTTCTTTATTTCTTAGACTATCATTGAGGCTGTGTGTAAAGAAAAATCTGTCTCCTTTACCCTTCAGCCTCTTATCTCTGCATTCTCTTTCTATAATAGTGCTACTCCTCTGAGCAGTGTATCCAGAAATCTTCCTCCCCACTTATCAGAAACTTCTTTGGGCCAGAAGTCAGGGTAAATTCAAAGAGTAAATAATTTTAAGTACTTTTAAATAAGTACTAATTATTGTTCGACTCTGGCCTTTTAAAGTTTAAACCAGAAGCCTTAAGAAGAGTTTCTCGCTATAGCACAATTACATTTTAAACAGATGGTCTTTGTTGTGGGGATGGCTCTATACATTACAGCTGTTTAGCTCCATCCTTAGCCCCTCTACTCTTTAGACGTCAGTAGTCACCCCTCCCCAATTAATGGCTATCAGAAATATCACCAGACATTTTCAGATCCCCTGGGCAACAAAATCACCCGCAGTTGAGAACTACAAAGTGAAAGTAATCTCATAACATAAAATGCATTGTATTTGGGTACTCTTGAAATCTCTTTTCTGGACAACTAACAAAGCTGACCTAGAAGCTGTAGACCAACAAGTCTTATTGGTTGTCAAGCTGGCAACAGCCAAGGAAACTTTAAAAACTCAGTGGTTTCCCTTTGAAAGGATTTCTTGGTATCAATTCAAATGGAAACAAATGTAAATTGACATTTGTACTGACATTCCATGCATTATCATTGAGTTAACGTCTGGAAAGACAAGTTTTGCAAAACACTGCAGTAAAAGAAGCTTTGTGTAAATCAAGACAAATAGAGGGTTTCCGGCAAAACTAAGGACTTTGGGGATATCTCCTATGAACCATAAATGGTCTGACATGTTAGTCTGAAAAAGGAGCGCCTAAAATCAGATATATTTCAATATGTGTGGTATTTCCTCTGATTTTAGAAATCAGGAAATGTATTCACTCCTTTTCAAGAAGTACTTATATACATACTAAAAAAGTCTCTCTTTTTTTTTTTACCTCCTGCCATTCTCTTCTTATATTTTTAAGAGCTTGGCAAGCGTTCTCAGTGGTTAATTAGTAGAATGAGACATATGTCAGAAGGAAATAACAATTACACTTGTAACACTAGAATTTCATGATAGTGAATACCAAAATTTCATTACATCAGAAGTCTCTAAGAAGTAATAACTCAGATATGTCTGAACTAGCTTTAGCTTTTTAACTATACTTAACAATATCTTAATTCTATACCATATTCTCTGGGTATCATGATAGAAATATTCAACCATACCAAATGAACTGCTCAAGACATTTTTATAAGTTAATTTGTATTATGAGTGTCCATGATATCTCTTGAGTATTACTCCAAGTTTTAAACTAAAGATTTGGAGTTTAAAATTGCAAACCATCTTTCCACTAGAAGCTTAAAATTTAGTTAGGAAGAGTAGATATTCACACCTTGGACTAAGTGCTGAATGAGAGAAATAAACTATGCATGCTAAGGAAATTCTATGTTTTATGAGCTAAATGTTATAATTAAAGAAGATTGAGTACTATCCAAGCTTCACTAAGAGACAGTGCTTAAAAGCAGTTAAAAGCATTAGTTCACTCTGGGATCAGAAAACCTGGGTTCAGTGTTCTGGTTGTACTCTTACTGGCTGTGGGGTTTGAGGCCTCCATTGTTTTATCAGCTCAATAAGGGTAACAATAGAGCCTGATGTGGAGAAATCCTTGCACCATTCTCAGAACAACAGCTGGCACATAGAAAGCAAAACATAGGTTTTTACTACTGGTCCTCATTAGAAAGAAAACTGTCATGTACTCAAGAGGCACACTAGCAGAGCAGTGAAGCATGCTCACCCTGGGATCTGGTCTGGATCAGAACTGGCTTCACCACTTACCAGCTTTGGGTGAATTGCCTGACATTACTGAGCTTCACTTTTGTCATCTGCACAGTGAAGCTAATAACTGTATCTCCTTCTTAGGATTATTGAAGAAATTAAAGTAGTAATTACATTTCGTGCATGGTACATGCTATTTGTGGTATTCAATGTGACATTAATATTTCCATGTATATCACAAACAAGAGGAAAAGAGCAATGAGAACTTGAGAATCATTTCAGCAAGTACTTATTTAGTGCCTCCTTTATGCCTGGCAGTCTAGTATACAGTGGTGAACAAGATATGGTTGTGATCACGAGATAGATTCTAGTGAGAGATCCCCAAATTCCAATAAAGCCCTCTAACATGTGGTGCACACAGTGGCTGTTGCAGAACATATTCTGTTCATCTACAGAGGGACACGCCAGTAGTATTCAATCTATAAATTGTTCTCTTTTTGAATTCCGGTGCCTCGAGTCACTTGTTTGTTTATTCCTGTGCCTGATATTTACTGAGCATTTGTGCTGGGTCAGACACGGTGTTGAGTTTGGATATACAGCAAGAACCAAGACAAACATAGCTCTGTAAAATAAAATACAGGGGAATGTGTGACTGAATGAATGCATACAAGCAAATTAAGGATTGTTGGAAGATAACGAGATCGTTCCCTGTAGGACTATGAGTGTGTTAGACACCACTTAGTAGCAATATATTAAGTGAAGAGAGGATATAAAAAACAGTTTCTTTCCTTGATAACTTTAGGGATAAAATAGTGCAAACGATCACTTGTAAGTCAGAATGGTTTGATTATATTTCTGTGATAAGAAATACCAGAGTAGGAGATAGAATGCTTGGGTTTGAATCCTTCATCTAACGTTAAGTATCTTTCACTTTGGAAAAGCTTGTAGCCTCTGCACGTATTTTTGTTTCTGCATTCTTCATATGGGAATAATGACCCTTCTCAGGACCGTTTAAAAGTTCAAGATGATGCATAAAACTATCTTGAAAACAGAACAAACAAATGACATTTTTAATTGAAAAGGTCATAACAGAGGATCCCTGAAGAGAATGCAGTTACTATTTAAAAGCAAAACAATATATAAAAATTCAGGTGAAAGCCATATTTCAGGGTGCAAGATCTAAATAACACTTTAATTGGTGAGTGTTTTATGTACCGCATTGCGGAGAGGCCAGCCTTGTGGAAAGGGACGTCTTCCATGCCAGGTAGGACTGCATTTTCTTTAAAGTAGGGGAAGGCAGCTGTAACTTCCTGGAGCATGTGCAAGACTGACTTTCACAGCGCCCAGCCACATTAGCAATCTTCTTTTTCTTCTCTTCTCTGAATGTTGAGTGATCTGGGATGAAAAACTAACAAGCGCCTGTCAAATCTGAAGCCTCAGCTTCTCTGACAGAAGGTCCACTGGACTTTCTTATCAAGAGAGCCTTTATAAGGAAACTGGAACTCTCGCTCTCAGAAAGGAAACAGAGCTCATCAGAATCTCTGGGCCCTTGACTTAGAGGGCATGCTGTCTCCGATGAAGGTCTTTTGATCAGGGAGCTTTTTTATTCAGATTTGACTTCACATTATGGCTAATCAATACCTCACAACTGTCCAAGTCCCTAGTCAGACACACATCTCTCCATCAGGCAGGGAGGCCTCCTAATTGAGGAAAAGTCAGAGACCTCGGCACCAAGCCCTCAGGCCATAGTCCAGCACCCAGTCTCTCCTTTCACAGCGTTCTAGAGATGGTGGAAATAAAATTTAGAGACATGACAGGCACAGCGAAGGAGGATCAATTCCTGTCACTCGCCACCAGTGTTTACTGCTTCCCCAGGTCTTCAGAGGGTGTTTTTCTTCCATAGCTTAGGGGAAATTAACCTTTTAAAAATGGGAAGATGGTTTCTTCATGAATTCTCAATTATTCTATCTCCTACATCTAGTATTGTTGATTAGATTAAAATGATTATTTGCTTCCCCTCAATGCTAAATTTTGTTCAGTCATAGCTGGGGAAAAATGTAAAGTGTAGGCAGTACCGGTATTTGTGGCTACAGATTGAAGTAGATGTCAAAGTAACTACTTATATAATTCTGCATCTAAGGAAAATAGGATTCTCATGGCTCTAGTATTGAACAGGAAGCAGAGACTAAATTCTATCCTCCAATTTGTTGCCGATTTTAACCAAGCTATTTATGTATCTAAAGATCACTAAAAGGGGTCTAATACCTTGGTGAAAATCTAATATACGTGACATTAGTTCTAATTATTTCTTAATATCTAAATACTATGCATATAAAGTATCTGCAGAAATGTTTTTTTCACTTTTTATTTAGTTGAGTACCTTTCAAATATATCAAATATATATCTTAAATATATATCAAATATATCTTAACTTCTGTATAATTAAACCAGAAGATGGAATATAATTTGAAGTGCCATTCTTTTAAAATTCCTGTTTCATCAATGTCTTTAACTTTATTGTATTTTTTCACAACAATAAAGAAAATTTTTCAAAATGCAGATTTTTTTAGCTTATGACAGCAGCATTACAAGTCATTATTTAAATGATTATTAAAATAATTACAATAATCATTTTAAATGTAGTGAATAATACTAGTCTTGTATTTTTTAACCCTGAAACTACTATTACTAAAGTGTAAATATTTGTCTTTCAGCCATTTGCCATATGATATTGTTTCAATTAAACTAGTTTAGCTGTTTCCCCTCCAATATGCTATATAGTTATACATATTTGCAATTAATTAAATTGTTAGATATTGGTAAGTAGAGATGTCAATATTTTCTTATTGACAGAAATGTTCGCAGTGACGTCCAAGAATATTATGCAAGAAGAAATTTAGATGAAGTCTCTATTCTTTAATATTATGCTAAGAAGAAATTTTGCTTAACCATGGAACTTGCACTTAAAAGATAGAATTTGAGGATTACTAGAATTAATCAGAGTATATAAGAAATGAAATGTCTAGAGTTTTGGATGATGAAATTTTTCTAAACCATACTACAAATTCTTGCTTTAGGTGGAATAGTTGGCTGAATGAAATCTATTATTATCTGATGAGTCATGAAAGACTTCAAGGTCCATGGCATGTGAGATTTATTGTTTGTAACATCAGTTCTCCACGAACAGAAATGTGGGTATGAAGCTCTGGTAACTTAGCAGCACAGATATCAATCCTCTGAACAATTGTATAAGTTATTTTTCTTACTAAACTCTTGTCCACTAAATTACTTCCATTTGCCTCTTTCTCCTAGGAGGACTGGGAGAAAAGGGCAATTGCATGATATTTCTGGCACAGTAGGTACTACTCATCAACCTGCACTTTGTCTCTAAATTGCATCTCTACATTTTAATCAGCATATGGGCTGATTTTTATAAGTTGAAAACAAAATACAATCAGACTAACTTCAAAGAAACCTGACTGTATGTCGAACCTTCGGGGAATGGAGCGCTCAGTCGTATAAGGTAGCTGACCTTGTATGCCTTGCTCTAATGGTTCACAGAAGATATCTACACTTAATAGAAGCTCTTCTTGAAGTCCTGGAATAGGTCATCTACCTCCTCTGAGTTTGGAAAAGGCCTTTCTTTTCCCACTCATATATGTATCATCACTCTCTTACAGAGACTTCTGCGTGTTCTATAATTTTTGGAATTACTGCACTGATGAACAAAACAAAAAGGCCTTTGATAATGAAGTATTATCTCAACACAGTAAACCTCCCTCCTCCACTGAGATTTTGCTACTTGGTCTACTCAGAATTTGGAGAATTGCATTGTATTCTGAGGCTCTTATACCTGTCTATCTTTTCAATAAGATTCCATTAATTATATTCCATTCTTTCCACTTTGATATCTCATTAAAATCTTATAAATGATCATGCAGTGACCTTGAAGGCTATGAATAATACATGAAAGTAAACCTGCAGTAAAATGTATTCTTTCACTCCTGACTGGCTACATCCCACGCTTCTTTTCCTCTCCCAAGTGACTCCAATTGGGAAAGCTTTGCGAACGGAGGCAAGGTATGCAGGGATGCGCACGTCTCTCAGCTGTAGTATCTTTCTTAGTCATGACAGCTGCAATATGTTAATGGCTTCTTTTTGGATGTGATGGCCTGGTTACTACTTAGGGCACTATGCTAATTAACATAAGATGGTGACAACAGGTGCAAATGTCATTTTACATCAGCATCACACACATGCAAAGATAGCTAGCAGCCCAGAAGCAAGCCGAGGAAATGTTAACTTGAGTCAGCAGCCTTGCAGTCTCTGAACAGATTGTCTTTAATGCCCCTGATTAAAGGATTCACAGGCTGCTGTTGCTTTTCTTTTCTTTCTCCTGCAAGAATGATATTTCTGAATATATGGCAATGTTTTCATAAGCTTTTTGCAGTTATAATTCAACAAAATGCGTTTCTATGACAGATCAAGTAACATGTCCAATGTCTACTTTATGAAGGTTTTCTTACTGAGTAAGAGTTCTGCTAAGCCCCATTTATTGCACTGAGTTTTGCAAAAAGTGAAATCCTGTCAGTTGGCAGGAGATAATCTCCCTAGTCAATTCATTGCATTTTACTTTATGTATTTCTGTTTTATTTGTTTCTTTTTGAGTCATGTGACTCTTAGTTTAATGAAATTAAATAAAAGTAAAAACATAGAAATCCCTCTTATCTAAGGCATTACTTCATGTATTCAATCTAACAGTGAAGTAGGATGTTTTTACGTCAGTACACAGAAAATTCACATCTGACATCGTAAAATCTCAAATAGTGATTTGTTCTCCAAAACAGAACTTATAATTTATATCAAATGATTTAACATATTTTAACAAGAATCTCTAATTTATTGTCTAAATTATTCTCAAGGAAGAGATTTATTTAATTTTCATAACAATTCTAGTTCTTAGGCTTATATTCATCACATAATTCAAGAAGATGGCAGGTTACAAAAGAAAGGTAAGGAAAACTGATGACAAAGCAGATGCCCTCAGCAGATGGAACTGGCCACCCTGGCCGCCGCTCACTAGCTCACTAGCTGAGAGGCTCAGCCACATCACTTTCTCTCTGAGCCTCACATTCTTTATCTGTAAAACAGAGATAATAACTTCAGGTCTTGTGGGGTTGCAATTGGGCCTCTGTATGTTCAATCCATTTTAAAAGATTTGTATTTTGTGTGCAAATCTTCCACAGTAGTACTAAGTATCCTATAACTGTGTTTTTTTGTTTGGTTTTGTTTTTTTCCGGTACCGGGAATGGAACTCACAACCCTGCGCTTGCCAGGCAGGCACTGTGCCGCTGTGCTAAATCCACAGCTCCCCCTATAACTGTGTTTATATAGCAGTGACACTAAACTTTGAAGTTGCTTCGTGGCTCAGCCTATGTCAGACTTACCTTTGTGTATCTACCTAGCACAGTGCTTGAGCATAGTAAGTGCTCAGAATTATGCTGTGCATGGATTCATGAATAATTATACCAGTTCTCAAACTTTTATGTCCTCAAACTCAAAGGGTTGTTATGTACTTATATTGCTACCTGCAGGACTCGAAATTTAAACTGATAAACTTTTCGTTTAAAATAAGCAAACCATTATATGGTAACATGGATAAGATTTTTTAAACTATATTTTTTCAAACCAAAAATGTTTAAAGAAAAGTACCACTTTTTAAATTTTGCAAGTCTCTTCAAAATATATCTCAGTAAAAGAAAGCAAGATTTTCATGTTTGCTTTTGCAGTCATGGTCTTTTGAGATTTCATGGACCTCTGAAAATTGCCACAGAGACCTCTGGTAGTCTCCAGACCATGCTTTGAGAAACTCTAAGCTATGAATCTCTAATAAGACAGAATCCAGAAAATTTGTCAGCATGATGGGAACTTGTACAAATGCATGTCAGGTGCATTTTGAAGGACCTAAAAGGACGAACAAAAGAGAGTGGCTTTAATTATTAGCTATATCATAGAGCAGTGTTAAATCCCAGAACTTTTAGGATTCCAGAACTTATGTATTAAACACCATTAATTGATATCTTCAGGACTATTATCTGGAAATTAAAATATTTAGATTTTGGCCTTGTGTGTAGTTGGGTTCAAGTCCTGTGTCAGTCCATTAGTCAAGGAGCTAAATGTAGCAAGAGACCAACTGAACACCTCAGAAGGCCAGGAGTCCGCTCCAAAATTCATGTAAAGGTTTCTTTGAGCTCTATTTCTCGTATAAACATGGGACTATCAGAAGAGACTGGTAGACTGTGTAGACAGCATGCTGACACATCCAATAAGGCAGACCTAGGAAAGGGCATATAGATACTTAGCCCAAAACACAGAGTAAACTATCTCTGTGCATTGCTACTGTTAATGAGGCAGGGTAATATTTTTTAAAATCATTTCTAATGTATTTTTCATATTCTGTCAATCCTGTTTCCTTATGAGTTCTCATTCATTGAATCGATGGCATTTCTCACTTTAGAGATCAATGGAAGTCTAAAATAAGACAGCTCTTGCTCAGTTTTGAGTTTCCAATTACAGTTTTTTTTAGACAATATACTTAAAAGTCAGATTTGTTGAAAAGGAAATGGATTTTTGAAATTCCAATACCATAGGCACTTTACACATTCAAACAAATCTGGGTAATTGGAACATAAGGCTGTGTAGAGAGATGGTAAGGTACAATTTCGGACCAACTTTCCTGCAGTTGTAAAGGGAAATAAAATTTTGACCAAACAAGAAAGCAAAGAAGACTAGAGGGAGTAGCATACTTTTATATTCTGCCTGAATCCTGGAAAAGAGACCCTGTGTTAGTGTTATGCAGCTTTCCTTTCCTCAGTACACATCAGAGAGGTCAAAAAAGGTTCCAACTCTCTGAGCTTCCATTTCCTCATTTGTGAAATGCAAAAATGAAAACATCAAAAGCATAGCACCTAAGACATAGGATTATCATGAGGAATCCATTAGGTTACACACGTTAAATGCTTAAAACAGGGACTGACACATGGTAACCGCTTAACTGTTAGCTGTCTCTACAAACATATTACTATGACTGCTGCTGTATGATTTTATTCACATTCTGTTGTATGTAACCAGCTTTGTCGACTACACTGAGAAGAAAAATCAGGGCAGTGTTGGAAAGGAAAACCAACAATTTAAAGGACATTTTCAATGATTAAGATAAATGTTAACTGAAATTTTATCAGTGGATTCCTGGCAAAGGTTCAACCTGTCCACAAAGAACCCCTGGATCCTGACAAAAATCCATCCGTCTCCCTAGGAAAAGCATGTTCCTATAGACTACAGCTAGCTGATGCTGCCTGCTCCCTCCCTGCAGCAGTGTTATCACTGGTCTGATCAACACGATGACCAACAGTGACTGTCCAGGAGGCTGATGCTCTCCTTCCCTCCCCTATGGCTAGCTCATCTCACCGTCCAATTATCCCCTCCCACCAGCTATGCACGGTAGAAATAGCGTTTGTCCTGTGAAAGCTCTGTTGCTATATAATTACAGTTAATCATAAACCAGGCAACACATTGCGAGATTCTTGGAGAAAAAAAGAATAAAATTAGTTTGTAAACTTTAAAGTTTTCTTTGTAAAATTTAACATCGAAAACATTCCAACTTGGTTCTCAAGGATACAATAATTTGTAACAGGAGTTCTAAAGTTCACAACTGGATGAGGACCTTGTTATACCTCATTACTGTCTCTCTACTTCCACAATTCTTCCACATATGTGCTCAATAGTTGCAGAACTCTTATTACCATGCCAGGTTTAACTGGCTCACATAATTCCATCTAATCCGTTCCTATAAATAATGTACCTTGGATTGCAGAACCCTCCACGTTTCCCTATGGACACAGGAGAATGATCAGAAGTGGAGGAATCATTGCTGAGGACTGCCTGCTCACCGCATTTTATTTCTGTTGTCCACTCCAACTATTTATTTGTTTTAGAATGTTTTCTGTTAACTATGTGTATAATGGGCTGGAAAGTTATTATTATATTTTGGGGAGACTGGGCTTCTCTGGCTATGGATCTGTCTTTCATCACTATCTGTGGGCACTGCCATTTCCAAAATGTTAGGTGAAGAGAGTTTATTGGCCACTTCTCACCATAACTTTTGAGGTCAAATGTGAAGTTCATGTTTATTTCACATATAAGTAACTTTTCCTGTTGTCAGATATGAGCATGAGGAGGAGCTGAATGTAAACAGCTTTAATTCTGCACTTGATCACACTTCAGCACCGTTCGACACCACGTGAGCCCAACAGCCCACCTTACAAGGAGGGAATGACTAATAGGAGGGAAAGAAGGTGAGGAGAAGGAAAGGGAGAAGGGAAAGCACAGTGGCAGCGCTCCCCTCTCATCCACATGTGCTAATAAACTGTCTGTTGTCTGAGCTCAAATTCTGTGTACTGCATCCCCAGTCTGGTCAATTAACCAATGTGGTCTTTTTAAAATAAACTTTAAAGATATAACTTGGTCTTAAGCTAAAAGTATTTACCTTAAAATAATTAACCAGTGACTTTTCCTCTGAAAAATTATTCAGTATCACTAGATTTTAATTTAGAAATAAGCATCCAGCCTCTTATCCCACATGGATTCTGTAATATCTTAGATATTTCCTAAAGGTTTAAATTTGAATATTTTGTCTCAAGCAACTGACTGACAGACCTGATTACCACTTTGAGACAGCAAATTAACCCAACACCGAGCAGCAAACCCCAGCATTGTATTATGTTGATGGATTCTGTGGGACAGTAATTCAGACCTCCATGGAAATGACTGGTGTCTGTCCTGTGGTGTCAGAGATCCAAGCTACATGGCTCAAAGGCAGGGGATGCTCAGTCACTGATGCTGGAGACATCTGGAGGCATCTTGGTGGGCCAGCCTGGTAGTTGGTGCGGGCTGTCCCCTGGGACCTCTGCTGCAGCTGCTGGCAGGAGAACACAAAGCCTCTCACTGTGCCAAAGGCTTCCTCACAGCAGGATTAGCTCAGGATAAGCAGACTTGCATTGCTTGGTGGGTCCAGGTTTCAAAGGTGAGTGTCCCAGACTGCACTGTCTTCTATGACAAAGTTACTGAAATACTGTGTTACATACACCATATTCTACCTGTCATAAACAACTCATAAGCTGGATTCTGCTTCTTGAGAGTAAGGCAAAATTCTAGAAGAATATGCAGGATAAAAAGTCATGTCATAGCCATCTTTGGGAGTTGCAGTCTGGTCCCTTGATTCAAAAACAAATGATGGCCGGGCATGGTGGCACACACCTGAAATCCCAGCTGAAGCAGGAGGATCGTTGTGAGTTCGAGACCAGCCTGGGCTACAAAGTGAGCTCAAGGCCAGCCTGAGTTGCATAGTGAGACCCTGTCTCAAAAAGACCAAAAAAAAAAAAAAAAAAAAAATTTTTTTTAAATGATGATAAAGAACAATTAAAAATACACCTGTCTTCCCAGCATTATGGGAGTCTGAGGCAGGAGGATTGCAAGATCAAGCCTACCAAGAACAACTTTAGTGACTTAGCAAGAAACTGTCTCAAAATATAAAAGAAAAGAAGGAAGGGGGTTGTAAATCAGTGAAAGCCCCAGGTTCCATCCCCAGGGTTGCAGAATTGAAAAACCGGTGAAAAATATCATTTGAACAGCTATCCATGTCACACTCAACATTAGGGCATTTAGTCATTTCATAAGCCATGGTTTAAAGATATCTGACTGAAAAAAAAAACGTTAGATTTCTAAAGTATAGTTAGGTATGTGTGAAAGGATAGCTGTTAGGTATATGTAATAAAATACCACACTGATAAATAGTAAATTGATTCCCTGAAATATTAAAATATGATGTGTCTTCTGAAAGGAATCTTAACTATGCAATTACTAATTTGTGCCAATGTTTGTAATTTTTTGCTTTTTAAATATTACTTGTCAATTTAACTTTGAATATTTAAACTCTCATTTTTATTTTTCATAAATATATACCATTAAATCAATTGTTTAGGGGAAATTCAAAGATATATTTTATACTTCAAACCTATAGCATATTACTAAAAGCTCCAGAGCCAGAAGTTAACTTATACCATATACTAGTAAAATATTGTCCCTTCAAGTATTCTACAGCTTCAATCCCTCTGCCAACCCAAAAATCTATTTTCTTCACAAAGGGATATTTAGCTAATGGAATTATAACTCTTTGCCTTGGCTCATGAATTGCGCTTGCTAAATGAAGCTTCCCGAAAATCCATGCAGCATTTACAGGGCTTTTAACTCCAAAAAGCCAACCCTAGGTGGGCCCACTAATACTGAGCACATTTTATTTTCATGTGCTTCCATTTGCGTGTGCAAATACCCATATTTGCTCATGGAAATTGCACAGGCAAGCAGATGTTAATTTAGAGAAAGGACAACCCTATTCAGCATGCACCAACACATGACAAAACGTGTGCCTTCGTGTCTGAGGATTGCCCAATCTCCGGGCCATTCAAGAAGGAAAAAATTAATGTTCTTGTAGGCACGGCAGGTAAATTGATAGACAATGTACATACTTTCAAAGGAGCCCACTAAAAGTTAGAATTCTCTCACAGTAATGGGAGTCTAGCTTGCTTATACAATTCACTATAATTTTTCAGGCTGAGAAAAAAAATAGGCTGAAGACAAAAAATTAAATATTTCCTCTCCTCTCATTTCCAGGATCAGGTTTTCCACTGTCTAGATTTCAGGGCTTTCTTTTTTCTTTTTTTGCTCTGTTTCCTCCTTCTGTGAATTCGTGGATGCAAATCTCTCTTTTTTGCTCAACTGAAATGTGTTTGGCAATGCAAATCCAGCTCTGTTACTTTTGTTAATTTTGCTGGCCCTCCCACCTCATGTGTCACAAGCTATCCTCTTTCTTATCGTAACAGTGATCTATCTCCCGGCTGTAGCTCTCTTCACTCTGTCTTCTTCAAGAGCTGACTGATTGGAAATGAGATTGGCGGCTAAAACATTGATATGTGGCATTACTGTGTGCCGTTTTCATGAGGCTGAGTTTCTGCAGGAGTCACACTTGTAGCAAGTGGAGTCAACCTGTACCAAAACCACAAATATCAGTACTTTCTCCCTCCACTAATTCAGACCTCTGCAAAGCCCCTATCGCCCACACATTTCACAGTGCCTCCAGCTGGCACCCGGAAGTGCCTACCTACCATACTTTACCTTCTGGCTTCACCACCACACTATTCTGTCTTTGCAGTGTGCCACCCACCCCCCTGCAGTATGCCCATCCTCTGCCAAGTTCTGTGCCCGCTGGGTGCTGTCGCTGTGAACATACCTGACCCTATGAGGACCCAATATCATGAACTGTTGGTTTGTGAAGTGAATCACAGTGTCCCTCCTCGTGCATTTCACTGTTAGTTGCCTGCAACAGAAACACCATCTTTATGCTCATCTTCACTTTATTAAACATGTCATTCGATTTTAACTTACAGATCCTGCTCAGGAGTCCCTATAAAACTCAAAATGAGATCACTGAGCGGAAGGGAAGCATCTGCTGAGCCAATAGACACTGCCATCTATGAGGGGGTACCCAGAAAGCCCTTTCTTTCAAGCGTCCTCAAGCAGGAGGTTGTTCACACATGGCCACACCTCCACATAGGAGCACTTCTCTACTGGTAAGCTCTCTAGCCATGCCCACAACCAGCTGACAGGCTCACAGACCTTGAGCTAAGACCCCTGCCACACTTCCCATTTATCTCTCTATATGATCTTCAGTCAAAGTTGGTTATTTTTAAACTGGGCGTAGTGGCGCATGCCTGTAATCTCAGCACTCAGGAGGCTGAGGCAGGAGGATCCTTGTGAATTCGAGACCAGCCTGGGCTATAAAGTGAGCTCAAGGCCAGCCTGAACTGCATAGCGAGACCCTGTCTCAAAAAAAAAAAAGTTGGTTATTTAGCTCACTGGTCCAATGTTGGTCTCGACATTGTAAAAGGAACTTTGGAATTTTGCAAGTCATTAAGAGTCATTTTGTTTAGCTAAAAGGAAACTAAAAGATAGAAATAGAGGCACAGGAAAAGAGAAAAACTAAAAATAACTATACAAAACCAACTGGCAGAGGCAGTATTAGGAGCAGTAATGATGCTGCCTGTTGCTCCTCCATGGGGAGAGGCCTGCACCAGTCTCACAAGTCACTTAAGAAAGGAGCAGAAGATGTCCCCACCGAAGTGTCAGTCCCTCAAGTTGAAAAGGATGTAAGTCGTCCTGCTGTTGAAGAAGCTATTTTATATACTAAACAATTTTCTAAAAATTTAATTAGAAAAGACTATAAGGATATTAACTTATATAAAAGAAATTGGGTATGGGAGAAAAGAAAACATGCTGTAAGCTAGAAAAAAAAAGATGCAAGAGAAGAAAGGAGAGGGAGAACTATTTTGAAATTCACCTCTTTCTATTTTATGTGCTACTCTTATGGATGTATATCTCGATAGCAACCATTTCTGTTTTCTACTGATAGAAACCACAGTCATTTTTTGCTGAACATAAATTATTCTCACTTTGAAAGGGTGTGTGTGTGTGTGTATGTGTGTATGTAATAAAGTCTGTATTACAGACTTTATTTAATAAAGTCTGTATTACAGCTCCCCCATTACGACTTGGATTAGACTAGGATGGTAGTTGAATGGTAAAGTTCATGCTTTGAATGTGTAAAGTCCTGGCTTCCATTCCCAATATCAAAGAAAAATAAAGGCTTAGACCAGAAAAAGGAACTCATAATGAGTAAATATCCAGGGACAACTGGAAAGCTAATTTCACACACTAGGATGTTTCCCACCCGGGCATTCTTTTAAAAGATGTGTTATGTTCATGTACTCACTTCCCACATGAAATGTAATCATTTTGTACTATGAACATCCTTGTTAAAAAATGTAAACATAAAAATAAAAATCATGTAAAAAGTTGCTAATAAGACTATACCTCTAATTTTTGAATCACTAAATTCATTCATGATGATAAAGCATTTTAAATAGTTATTATAAATTTTCCACCTGCACATACAGCATAATTTTGAGTAATCATATAAATGTGAGTGTTTTATTTCTGATCAGAAAATATGGAAAATGAAACGTGTTTAGCCTTGTTGAACCACTGGCATGCACTGAAAAAAATAAGCAATGAATTGTTATTTCCAAATGGCTCACAATTCAAAACTCAGTGTGGGTCATGTGTTAAATTTATCTTGTACCTTCTTTATGAATTAAAAAAAATGTCTAAAATCATCTCTGGTCACATTTCATAGTTAACAGATTATAATGTAGTTATCATGTAGTTATCATGTAGTTAACAGATTATCACCAGCTTAATGTCTGAGTACTCTGTCTGTACACTAGCAATCTATATCCTATTAGTAAACATGTAAAATTTTAGTAGGGTAATTTATTCATTGTATAATATAATTCTTATTATTTTTCAACTAAAGTATGGGTCAGAGGTTAAAGGGAGTCTCACTAAAGGTCCAGCAACATGTGCCCTGTCCTATGCTTGTAGTGGAGTCGCAGAGAATAGTAATTCTTATTAATTATAAAATTAATTAGGGCAAGGATCTGTCCCATTTTCAGTTTCTCCTTTAATAACCCATAACACTCTAAATTTTCTGTACTTCAGTCAAGCAACTCTTTTTGCATTTACTAGACTTGTCAAGAGACTGTCTTCCTCCATAACTACCACGAAGGTATAGTAGATGCTAAATTAATGTTGACAGAGTAAATGAATGAAAATATTCTGTTTTGTGGACAGTTACCTGTTGGAATTTAGTCATATTCATTTAAACAAATCCTCTTTCTTTCTCCTATGCAGCTGATGGCTCCTGAGTCATATATTAATACTGATTCTGGGAAGAATATTTTTCTGATAGCTTTCTCAAAACTTTGCATGAACATTTTCTTCTCCACATTATAACTTGCCAACAGCCTCCCTTTCTTGGGGCTTGAGCTGTTCATGGTCTTAGTATCCTACTTATTAGAAGACTAAACACACTCCCCTTTCCTTTCCCATGTTTAAAAGTCTGTGCATAAAAAGACAATATTGTATGTTTACATTTATCCCCCCAATTTCATGTGTGTATCAATGTCATCTAACAAATATCAGTTAACATAGATCCTCTTTGCAAAGATTTTTCTGAAATTAGAAAGGTCACATGAAAATTTTTAAATTATAAGATATTATATTTCATCCTCTTTATTCATCTAGAAGTGGCACAAATCAAAATAGCTAATACAATTTATCTTTTATATTTTATAAGACAAGCTCAATTGTTTTTTGTGTTGAATGCAAAAAAAAGTCACAGGTTTTTTTCAGGAAAGCTTCAGCAGTCATGGCAAACCCAAAAGAAACATCATGGTCTGACTGCTCTGGGTCTCTTTGCTGTGCATGACATTGCTTCCCTTGCACTTACCCCAGGTTCCATTCGATCAATTTGATATTTATTTGCAGTGAAGGCCTCATGCCTAGTTTTCTCATCACATGGAAAGAATCATCCTTAACACATTTGTTCTACATAATTTATGCTGAATTATTGTGGAGAATTCCATAAAATTTTCCACAAGTATTAAGAAACCCTTCCACTTCCCTCCTCTTCCACATATCCACATTCATAAATATACCTCAGACCTAGAAATCCTGGTGTTTCATACACCCTCAGAAGCTCACCTGACAAAGCACAAAACAATGTTGTGAAACTTGTGACAAACACTCTACACGGGGGTATGGAGGTTCCTAGAAACTTCTACTGTTTGACTGGATGATTATTCTTTCAACAAAAGTTATTGGTCCAGTACTATGGACAGGGATATAACTGTCCACAAAATAATCCACTGCTCTGATAGTTTACATCATAGATCAACAGGATTAAGAGTGAAATACCTGAGAGTGAGAGATACTTAAAGAATCACAAAAACATGACAGGAAGCACAAGTGCTATAGGGCACAAAGCAATCTACCAAGAAATTTGTTTGGCCTGCAGCACAGCACACTACAACAGAGAGGGGGCTGGCTACGTTAAAACATCTCAGGAGTACGCAGCGTGCTCCAGCATTTAGCACTGTGTGTTTGGTGTAAGAGGTGGCTTCTCCCGTAGTGGGACAGAGGGTATTAAAGGGATGCTGCCTTTGCCAGGTTTCTCCCTCGGGCCTTGAGGGGGCTAACTTTATAGTCAATCTTTAGGTTTTAAGTAACATCTGTAAAAGCTTGTTGTTTACAAAAATTAAGAAGGATGAGGAGGAGTATGTTTTTCCCCATGTCAATATTAGTTAATCCCTTAATAAAGAATAGTTTGGCAATATATATTAAAACCTTAAAATTCTAAGAATTCATCAACTCACAGTACAAAAAGTTGTATGTGTTTGCTAATGCTGTTTTTGTCTCAACGGAGACAAAACAGCCAAACTCCTTTAATAGCCCACTTATTAGATAAAATTTCATGTATTCATACCATTATTGCCATGTGGCAATGAAAAAAAACATGTGATGGGATTATGTGTTCTACACTGGAGGAAGCTCCAAGACACATAGTTTTAACTTTGTAAAGTGGAAGTTCAGAACAATGTACGTCTATCCATTTGTGAAAAAAGGAAAGGTTAGGAGCTGTGTATATAAAATATTTCCAGAGAGTAACGAAAGAAATACACAACAGTGGTTTTCTTCAGGGAGAACTCCTTATCTCAAATGGAAAAGAAGTTTATTTTCCATTATGTATTATTTGAGATTTTTACAATGGAGGTACATTCCTTGTTTCAAATAAAGTAAGCTTGCTCAGAAAGTGATTAGGATTTTTAATGCATATCTTTAACCTAGAGATTCTAGGTCTAGGATTTGTTTTCTAAGAAAAGTATTGCTGAGAAATGGACATGTAATTTAAGGATTCCTTATTAATTCACAGAGAGAAAAATGACAACCAATCCACGTATCCAGTAATAAGAAACTATATAAATAAATGACAGTTTGTTCTTGGAAAATGGTGTGCTTTCCAGATACAAAAACATATTACAGAAATACATCAGGCATGAAGAACTTTAAGTATTTTTAAGTGAAATATATGTATACAAGAGTGTGTGCTTGTGTACATGTGTAGGTTAATAGTGGTTGTTGGGTGGAAAGATTATAAATTCTTATTTGTTTATGTATGATTATCTGTTTTCCAAGTGTCCTATACCAAGGCATTTTTATAAACAATAGATTAATGAAAGTGATCAGGGGCAGCATGGTCTGATAATATCTTCCATTAGCAAAATATTAATAGACACTTCTGACTAGTTTTGTTCTGCGACCAACAAATAACCCTTGGATGACAAAGTCATAATCTCAAGGAAAGAAACTAAAGAAAGACAATTGTGTTCATGTAATGCTTACAGGCACAGGATACAACCCAATGTAGGGACCCATATTGTGGAGTCTTGGACCATAAAGGTAGTGATGGTTATACAAGGGAAGAATTATCTACAGGATTCCCCAGAGGGAAGAGAACCTCAGATGGGTGCCTGATGAGTTTTACTACAACTGACCTCAAATATCAAGTATGAGCAGCATGCAAAGAATCCAAGTTTATTTCTTTATATTTCATGGTGGTTCGGCTGACCTGTGAGTCACTTTTCTTGAGATTAGATCTCTTATAGAGGTTGTCTTATAATCACAACATCAATGGCATTTTTTTTCTATTTCACTTGATATTTTCTAAGAGCAAAAGTTAAGCTGGAAACTCAATTTTTGACCTGAAAAAATACAAAGAACTATTTTTTTAAAAAGTTTGTTGCTTGACAGACACATATATCTAAGATCCAGCAAACCTACTTAAACCTGCTACTTGGATATTCATAAAACTTGAATAAGTCAAATTTGTTCTGTGAGTGTTTTATGTCTCAATCAGCCTTCAAGATTATTTTATTTCTTCTCTTCTTTTAATCTGTTTGAGGGACAGGGAAAAAATAAGACTTATTAAGTGCACTCTTTAGGTCTTTCCCCCCTCGTTTTTAGAAGCTCACAAATCAAAATAGAAACAAACATTTTCTAGATTTTTTCCAAACTTGTGTCCTCTTGGCAATATTTACTGAAGACTCAGACTGTGTAAACACAGCAAAACTATCTCCTTCCACAAGGCACAGAGAGAAACAAAAGCACATGCTCCATGGGTTTTATGCAAAAGAAAATAAAAGCAAAACTAATTGGACCCTATGTGTGGATTCATGTATTCCTAGTTTAAGAGAGAAGAGATTCCCTTTAGAGACGTACTATGACTCCAGACAAAATCAAGGTTGCAAATGGCATTTATAATCTGGTTTCTGAAAAGGTTCTTACAGAGAAAAATGAACAGAGAATGAAAATAAAACAAAAGATAAACAGCATACTTCTGGCTCTAAGGGCTAAATCGTGCCATGAAACAGTAAATCATTTAGAGCTGACTTGAGTGAGGTCAAATTGGGCTGAAAGTCTTTCTTTCTTTTCCTTTCTTTTCTTCTTTGTATTTCATAGAGGTCTGACAAGCACATAGTAAAGTTCAGAAAGTGCCCTAATAAACACATGGAGTGTTATGCGTGTCTACCGCTATGTAATCGACACCTACATCAAGATGTAAACATATCACCTCCCCAGAAGACTCCTTCTGGGTTCTTTCCCATTATTGCACACTCCTCGCCCAAAGTTCATGTCTGATCCAGCTCCTGTCAAACAGGGGAAACTACTGTGCCCAGAAAGAAGGAGAAGAATAGAGTTCAGGAAAAGCCTGCAGATGTGAAGAAGGGAGAGTTACAGGAAGGAGGCCCAGGGCATTGTCATGGGTGGGGTTCACACATGCTGTTCTCCAGCCTGGACACCATTCCCTCCACCAGAATCACTGGCCAGTTCCCACCCCCTCTCAAGCCAGCTCAGAGGTGCTCAGAGGGTACAGGAAGCCTTGTCTTGTCCCTCCCTGCGAGGGGACAGCACTTACCACCTTCTCCAGGGTTCCTGCATTCAGCTCTATCGAAGCTGAAGTTCTACCATTACGTTTGCACTTGTTTGCTGCCTCATGTCCACAAACATTGTGTTTCTGAAGGACTAGAATCCCATTTTATTTATATTTTTATCTTCCAACTCCTAGTAATCATATAAATATATACATATCTTACAGGTATTATGTTTCATAACTGATTCAGTTGAAGGAATAGCCAAAAAAACTAGTGATTAAATAACTTGGTGCTGGTTTTTATTCTCTACCACCTAGTGGAAGATGTAGAAAGCTCACATGCTTTTTCTTTTTCTCATTGTACTATTCTCATTACTGCAAATTAAATTACACAGTTTTGCTCATTGATGCAATTCCAAAGCCTGGGCTACTTCTTGGCATGTAATAAGCCATTAATAGATATTTTCTGAGTAGTCAAGTTAGTGAATGTTTGAATGAAAACCTCTTGGTGCACAGGTATTATAAAATCACATGTCTCCTTGCTCTCTCAGCACTGGTTTAAATTATAATGGGATATAAACACTCAGCTAGTTGCTATATAATATATTTTGTGAACTCAAACATGATGAACTAAGAGGGCTATGCATTATTTATTCTGAAGAGAAGCCAGGCATGTCACTATACAACACTGTCTGTCATCGCTGCCCTTATTGTAGTCCTCCATTTTTAGATCTCTAAATCTTGTAGGTGAGCAACACTCTGGATAACTTTCACAGAGCTGTACCATGAATCCATAATGCTTTCGAACATTGCAAACAATAAAGAATTAGAAAAGCATACACAGTTTTTTTTTTTTTTGCTTCCCTAGTTTAGCACATTTTCTTTCTCATTCTCACTGTCTTTATCTCTTCCTATTTTTCCTAAAGATTTATTGTCATTCTTTAACTCATTTCTTTATACTCATTTTGTTGTTATTGTTTTGTTTTGTTTTTTGAGACAGGGTCTTGCTATGTAGTTCAGACTGGCCTTGAACTCACTATGTAGCCCAGGCTGAACTCAGACACCGTGATATCCCTGCCTCAGCCTGTTTAGTGCTGGGATTATAGTCATATGCCATCACAGCTGGCTGTTTCTGTATACCTCTTAATGACACAACACCAGTCCTCTCCATGACAGTGGCCAGCTAAGTTCACATCAGAGTCTGACCCTGTACCCTCCTCCTATCCTGCCCCCATCTTCCCATCTGTACCTAGTTTCTGACCCAGAGCTCTCAGAATCTGTACTTCATTGGGGGAAATTACCATAATCCCACACGGTACCTTCCATCCACATCTTTAATTTTATTTGTACCTGCCTCTCCTGATCTCATATAACTTTCTCTAACATATCTCTACTTTAATCTCCAAACTTCTGCATCTGGAGGAAGACTCAGAGGTCTTAGCCCAGCCTGTTGATCAAAAGACTGCTCTCCCCTTCTGCAGTTCCATGATACTGGCCCAACCCCCAAGGTTCATGCAGTTGCTGTGTCTCCCTTCTTGTTCATCTGCAGGTTGTCCTGTACTTGCTGCTATAGTGACACGAGTCTGAATTCTTTTCAGGATGACACAGTGTTCACACACTGAAGCATTAATTCCATTCCAAATGCAAAACAGTTACATAGATAAAATATATTTAATCATATATATATACATATACACACTCCTTAATTTTAGTACACACACACACACACAAAGCAATAACACAGGCAAATATATTACCTGATAATATCAGGATAAAGGAAAGAAAATGGTCCTAGAATGGGACAGGGGCTAGAAACCCAGTGGGAGTAACTGATATGAAACTGTCAAAGTCCCTAAGGTTAATGATGTAAGATTTCATAAGAACATAATAGATGAAGAATACAAATACTACAGAGATTGTGAAGACCATGATGCTATGTATTTTAAGTTGATAAATTCTGACAATCATAAATTTATTACAGAAAGAAAAATGTCCTTACATCAGGAACAATAACAGCCATGTTCAATGAACCAGTTCAGTGGTTGAAAATGGAGCCATCGAAACCAATTTCAGAACAATTCTTTCACGTGTGCTATTAAATGTACTTATTTCATTTGCAAGGTTTGCTAAATTAATGGCTCCACTGAGAAGCCAAACTCCCAACAGCACCTGAAATTACACTGGAATTGCTGATGGCTATGAACTTCTAAGAATGTTAAACAAAATAAAGTCTAATAAAATGCTATATTTTTTAAGCATTTAATTCCCACAGTTAGAAATTCCCTCATATTTCCTACTGCCTGTTGAAATATAAGGTTGAAAACTATAAAGCTTTTTGAAAAGCAGACTACTGTCAGAGTTGAAAATTGTTCCCAAATAAATAACTTAAAGACATTTTCACAAATGAAAATTAAATAAATATACCAATTTGTAGGTAGTTATGCCTTCTCTTGTGGTTGAGACTTTTAAATTACAGCAGTAACCATAATGTAATTGCTGACAATTAACTGTAAATGTTCAAATACTACATGTAAACACTCTAACCAACTACTGGCATGTCTTTTAATTTTTTTCTTTAAAATTGTTTGAAATTTCCTGTACTTATGACCAGGGCTACTCAATTTGAGAATAAACATGCTTTGACTTAGCTCTAACACTGATTTCTCTGTTTCTCAAATACAAAAAATTGACCTTTCATAAGTGTCATTCAGTGAAAATAAAAAGTCACGGTCAGGCTTAAAAACATTGCAAGAAGCCTCTTATCATTTCAACACTCCTCTGAACACACTAAGCAACATGGAAAATACACAAGTATGTAAGTAAATAGAAAATGAGAAACAAACTGGCATTATTTATAGATAGTATGATTATGTATAGAGAAAGTTCAAAAGAATATATATAAATTATTAAACTTCAATGTGAATTTAGCAAACAAAATTATTTTTGAAACTGGGTAAAGAATACATGAAGTTCTGTAACAAAATTCCACTTTTTGCATGTATGAAGGTTTTCATAATAAAAATTTTGAGGAAAAAATTGAGTTTAACAAAGTTTTCAGATAAAGGCTAATGTACAACAGTTAGGTAAAAAGTAATAACTTTTAAAAATAGTATTAATATAACACCAACATATATCAAACAGAAATAAATCTGTAACAAGGAAATTACAAAAATATATTAAAAAATATTTAAATGTTTGTAGGATAATCCATGCTCATGGATTAGAGTCAATATTATGAAGATGTTAGTTCTCAAAATTATCTGTAGATGCAATGTAAGTTAAATCTCCCAACAGTTGTGTGTGTATGTGTGCGCACGCGTGTGTTGTGGGAATTTTAAAAGAAAATTCTAAAAGTAGTATTGCATTTATATTTGGATATGCAAAAGGCCAAGAATAATCAAAATAATCTTATTGAGGAAAAAAGTGAGACAACTTGCCCTATCATACAATAGTGATTAATATAGCACCATCACAAGACAGTGTGGTGATGGTTCACAACAGACAAATAAGCCAATGCAATAAATAGAGAACACAGGAATAGATTCTTGTATTTGGAAACATTGATTTATAACAAAGATTTCACTGCGGAACAGTGGGAAAGAAATAGTCTTTTTAATAAATGGTAGTGAGTTAACTGAATATCCAGAGAGAGAAAAGATGACCTCATTATATCATAGATAAAGTCTATTCCAAGTGATTTGTGGATATTTATGGGAAAATTAATAATAATAATAATAATAATAACAGACTATAATGTGGAATAGTATCTTTACTAGGGAAAGAAAAGATCTTTTAAATTATTGAATAAAAGGAAGATGAAGAGTGCCATATTAAATTTAGAACTACTGTCGACTGAATAAAGGTCCTAAAGTATGAAAGTGCAAGGAATGACATGGAAGCACTTCTCAGCAATGTAACCAATAAAGAGATCACACTGAAAATACACAAAGAAAGTCAATTAGAAAAACATAAGATAAACCATGGAAAAAAGCACTTCATAGGCATTCGTAAAAGAAGATATCCAATCAATCAATAAATGTATGTAAAGGAGCCAAACCCACAATGAAGTACTAACAGCACAGCTAACAGACTTTATCTTGGTTAAAACTAAAACCATCTAACAATACCTAGAGTTCAGAAGCCTGTGAAGCAGTGAGAATTTCATAAACTGCCATAAATTCATAATAATATTGAATAATATGAATTAGCAATAAAATTTAATTAGTAAATTAACTTCAATAAAGAATTTTGCATTATCTGCTGTAGCTGAAGATACGTACATTATTTTACATTTCTACATGTCTACCTAAAAGAAATGTATACCATATGCACCAAGAGACGTGTACAAGAATGATTAGAGAAACATTAAAAATAAACCTTAACTTGGAAAAACTGCTTATAACATTAGAATGGATAAATAAATAATGGTATCTCAATATAATTGAATAATAATATGAATTAGAAATAAAATTTAAAGGCTATATCTCTAAAAAACAAGATGGAAGAATCCTACAAGCATCATGTTGAATAAAAATAAAATTGGACACTAAAATATTTACACCCTATGATTTCAATTATATGAAGGATCTCACTCTATAATCCAGGCTGGTCTTAAACTCCCTATGAAGCCCAGGCTAACCTTGAACTCACAGTGATCCTCCTGACTAATCTTCCTGAACACTGGGATTACAGACATGCACCACCACCCCTAGATCAATTATACGAATTTCAAAAGCAGATAAATCTACATGATGTCACCAAAATGCAGGATCCTGGTTTTCTTTGGGAAGAAGACAGAGTAGTAGTTAGGAAGAGACCTGAAAGGAGCTTCTACAATGCAGGCAATATTTTCTTTCTTGACCTGCATGGGAGTTACAGAGGTTTTTTTCCCATGGGCAAGTGAATTATACATTTTGGGCATTATAAATTTTATTTTAGAAACAGGAAATATAAAATCAAGCAGAAATGAGAATAAATTTATTTAGAAATAACACATTAAATACTTAGCTTTTGTTATCAAAAGATTAAGATCAAGACATGACCTAATACACTGAAAGATAATGTTTTAGAAGTTGCATGTAATTCATTATAAACAAAAATCAAAATTCAAAAAGTAATAGAGCATAAAAAGAGGGACTTCAACATATGTAATATTCATTCTAGAAGAAAAAAATCATAGAAATATAGTATTGAAAGAAACATGTTAAGAATTTTTCCAAAATTGAAGAAATACCTGAATTTATTTATGATAAATAAAAATATTCCATATCAAAGTACATGATAAACTGCAGAATATCATGAACAATCATACAACCTTAAACACTGTCACTAGCTTCCATAATGGGAATATGAAGAACTACCATACAGAACTACATGAAACAGATTCAACAATGTAGATAGAGCACTGGGAAAATGCTGGGCAGTGTATTCACCTACTAGTGAAATGTGGAAATTTCTCACACTAAACCTTAGTTATAATATTGCATTGGACCAAGCTAGCAAAAATGCATAAGGTTGATACACTCTAAGCCGATATGCCAACCTTAAACACTGCCAAAGGGAAAACCACCTAAATCCACTATGCATCGCTAGCACAAACTGTACACGCTCTTCAAGCCAGGCATGATCTCTCTGAGTCTCACTGTCACTCAGGAGGAAACAGAGCTGCCATGATATTGGATCTGAGAGAAATATAACTCACAGACTTTTGATAAGATTTGAATATTGAGGAGTTCACATTTATGGTCTCTGGCAGAACTCTGAGTTGCTGTTAGGAGTTGGCAACTTCTAGAAAGGACCAAACAGTAAATATTTCCATCTTGGTAGGCCATAGAGTTTCTCTCGCTACTCAGTCCTGCCATCATTATGTGAAAGTAGCCATGGACAAGATGTGAACAATTGGCACGGTTGTGTGTCAGTAAACTGCATTTGGGAAAATAAGCAATGGGATGGATTTGGCCCTTGGACTGTGCTTTATGGTGTGGGTTGTCAATTGGAAGCAGAGTTGTTGATTTCAAAAGATATTTTGTGACAATTATACTAGTGAAAAATAAGTCTATTTTTCAGATTGTTGATTATTTTATGGAGCTGACAACCTGGACTCCTTGTGGTTTGGAGGAGTGTAAGAAGTAGATCAAAATTTCTATGAGAATTTTGTATTTTGTAGATATGCTGGCTCTATATTCAACTTTAAAAGTTGACAGAGATGGAGAGGCTCCCAGATTAAGTGGTCAAAAAGGGGCAGAACAGGTGGGGTCTGTGCCTTGCTGACCCTGGAGGTCTTCAGAGATCACACTTGTGATCAAATATTGCAGCATCCACACGATCCATGCTATGGATGATTAGTATATGTCCTAGAGTCACAGAGGTTAACTAGAGGAGGGCTCAGAATTTTCCAGAACATCTTCCCAAAGCTTCTAGGGACTCAGAGACTTTAAGCAGGATTTTTATGAACAGTATCTAAAATTGCCCCTTGCTCTGCAGTTACCACTTCTTCTTAAGAATCAATAGTTCAGTGATTTCAGAATGCAATAATCGTCCATCTCAATCCAAAGGAATCATCTTCTCAAGACTTTGTATCAAATAAAAAATCAATAAATGCTATATATGAAAGAGATCATTCCAGTGCCAAGCACTTAGTAGTCATTAGGAAAAAAATTGGTGAATTCCAATCTGTACCTTCAGACAAAAACAAAATTAATTTCAGCTCTGTAACATTACCAAAATGTGCAGAGAATAAAGTAATTGAGTTTGGCAAGTTCAGGGAAGGCTCCATGAAGGAAGTTGCATTTAAATTCACTCTTAAGAGATGGAGCTATGCGCCAAATAGGTAAAAAGTGAGGAATTGTTGCGAGACAAGAAGACAGTACCTGCAGAAGGAACAGAAACCGCAAAGGAAGATGAGAGAAAAGATCATAGAAGCTACCGAATGACAAGAATTTTGTTTCATCACATGAACGACGTGAAAAAGCACAGGAGATGAAGCTGGCGAGGTAAGCAGGACATTGTCAAAGAAATGTTAAGAGCAAGAAAACCAACTGAGGAAGTCCCCATCAATGAGCTGAGGTCCTGTGGTAGACTCATCCTAGGCAAAAAAAAAAAAGAAAAATCACACAGACCAGTAGGGGACTGACCATAGAAGCAAAGAGAATAAAAGGCAGAGGGCACCTACATATCACCTTGTAGCACCCACTGCACAGGTGGCCAGGTCTGAGAAGGATAAAGTTTTCTAATCAAATGAAAAGACGCCCTGCAAAGCAAAGAGGGAAACACATCAATGTTCTCCTGATGCTAAAGATCTTAGACACAGCTTCTTTCCAGGAGTCTCTCCAGTGGAGGTCCTCAGGCTCGCTGTCTCCTTGAACCTTCGCCAGGTTTAGAGTGAACTGCAGTAAGTTGTACATTCTTGCAAAGATTGAAAAAAAGATGAAGATGGAAAAAAGTCTGCCTTTGTTTTCTTCCCTTCTCTCCTGGGTTCTTGATTCATTAGGAATCAGTTCCAGTAGCTGGGCTTCCCTGGAGTTGGCTGCCATGGCTTTTGCTGCTGGCCTCCACTATAACACAAGTAGCCCGCAGCCCCATTCTGTCCCTGGCTTTTATCCATGCTAAGAAGAAGGCCTTCTTGCCTTCAGAAAATGCACACTGCTGCGGGATCCAAATGAGGAGAGCTGCCTTTTCAATAATGCTAAGACTTTCAAACAATAATCACTCTGGCACCTGAAAATCTAACGCTTGTGTTTTGTTATGATCTCTTCATTGGTTCCTAGACCTGAAACTCTCTAGAGACTATCACAAATTCACATGGCAACTCTGAAAAATAGATACAGCACCTGCAGTACTGATTTACCTAAAAACGGGTGTTTATTAAAAAGAGAAAAACACATCCATATTGCCAGATAGCTCCCTACAGGTTACACAGATAAGAAAGTTTAAAGTATAAATTAGTATATGGAAAAGGTCAGTGTTTTCTTTTAACTGATTGTCTCCTTCCTGATTTTTTTCAAGGAAGTTTAGAATGCTGTTTGCCTATTCCTTTTTTGCATAGAAATTGTCGACTAGACCAAGTGGCTATAAAACCTCCTATGTAAGGTCATGCAATAGGAAGGGTCAGTAGACCCCGAGAGCAGAGAAAGCTGGGTTCTGCCATTAGTTAGCTGAGTAGCCAGAATGAGTAGCTTATACTCCCTTAGGCTCAATTCCTTATCATCGAATAGTTCATGAGACTGACAAAGTTAAATTAAAGAATGCGTTGATTTATCTCCTGCAAAGCAGACATCAGGAGAGGTCATTAGAGGAAATACCTGCAAAGTCAAATGGGGGAGGAAACACAGAGGATGGTAGCTGTTTGACGGCAATACCTTCTGACTGCACTGAAAGAGAGGGGTGCAAAAAATGATTCAGTAGAATCGTCTTGACTGTGTTTCTAGGAAAATTATACCAGACTAATGGGTAGAACTGAAACTTAAGTCCCCTGGCAGAGGATTCTGTCTCCCAGATACAGACGTGCATTAGCATCCCTGCAGGGCTCAGTCTTTGGTTGGAATGGCCTGTGGGAAATATGGCCTCCATTCAAATATGGGGATGGATTTCCAAACACAAACATGGTGGCCAGTCAATTATGCTGCTTGCTGAAGATCTGAGAGGTGCATTCTCATAGCCGCAACCAAAAGCATGTAAATAGCACCTGCTACTACCATTGACAGGTAGAAGTCATGTAATAAATATACTCTTCCTTCTTAGATATCAGGTATTTTGTAGATACTCTGAAGGATGATTATACTGTTTATGGTTTAAGTCAAGTTTGAGATGAAAGTGGACCTTTGTCAAATTAAATAAAGAATAAAGATTTTCAGAATATTAAGTTTATTGGGCAATAGTATAGAAATGGAAATATGTATGCCATAGTAAACTGCATAGATATTAGAGAAACTGAAGCAATAAGGAGGCTTATGCTTTGTTTTTAGCAAAACAAGAAATTTACATAAGCTGTTAGAATACAAAACTCCTTGGCCTTGGAGATTTAAGGCAAGAGCTGGCATCAGCCCATTGGTGGCAAGTTTTCTGTCCAGAGCTTGTCAGCTAAATTGTGTCAGTCTTAATATTAGAGATAAACTTTATTACAGAAATATGTGCATCTGTGTTAGACCTGAGGTAAATGTGAAACATGTCGGAATTTGTGGATTTTTAGAAAGTCCCTCATATAGTACCTAGACAGATAATAAGCTCTCCTCCTCCATTAATTATTTCCTGACTTTAATTCTATCTAACAAGAACATTTTCTTCTTGGTAGGAGCAATCCTCACACCCTTGGTTTATGAAGTGCAGCATACAAATGGCTAACATGTCATTCAAATTTAGAAAAAAGGTGTCTTTCAGCATTACCTTTGTTGGGGTGGGGGTAGGGAGGCTTAACACTCTTCCAGAAAACACACTGTTCATCTCCCCGCACCATCAAGAGCAGAGTGCACATAGTAGTTTCACCCCAGATTTACAGGCCTGGGGGTAAAATGATTCCAGCCAGTGCACCCACAAACTAATATTACAATTCACATTTTTTCAAGCAATAAAGTCCTATTCTTGTAGATTCCACGTGTTGCTAAAACATCTCATTTCTTGACATCTGGGGAAAACATCTGTTGCTTCAGGACTTCGTCTTCCAACTCAGGAGATTTCAATCTTTATCCTTACTTCTTATTGATTAAGATCTTTCTATGCAAACAGAAGTATATACTTTTGCATTTACATAGCTATCATACAAGCATTTTTATTTAGTAATGTACAGGAAATGCATACTTATATACAGTCTGGGTTCCAGGTATACTTTTTGACTTTGGTAACATTATTTAATCTCTGTGAGCCTCGGTTTTCTGATACACAAAATTAGAAGAATAGTATCTTACACTGAAAAGTCATCATGAGGTTCTAAAGTAATATACACAAAAAACCTAGTGTGTAGGTTAATACATATTTGCTTAATCAATTATAACAAATCTTTATAGCTTTGTATAGGAATTATAGGAATATACAGAAAATTTGTTCTTATAGACACTATAAAATGCCTTACAACTTATTTTTAAAACTGTGAATAAATTTCTGTAATATTTAATGTCCTTATAGCTGCTTAATATGTTATGATCATGGATTAATGTCTAGCTGAAAACAGCAAACATAAAGTTTAAAATAATGATAAATATATCTCAGAAAACTAGCAGTAGCCACGTTCTCTGTCATAGATTCTGCCCAGGAGGCATACTTACTGAGTTCTGTATGAGAAATGAAAAGGTAAATGTTACCAAATATTTGCTACCAGTTGCTTCCAAGCATCACACTGATCAAAGCATTGCTAATCATTACAAACCAGGAGCAGACAGATAGCGTTAGATATTTTTTCCTACATCTTATTAAATATTTTCTTGGTTTATTTCATGATTTTGCATGCCTGAGTCCAAGTATGCAGTCCTTTCCAAATTGACTTATTCTGTCCCCTAGGAAACAAGGTCTTATCTGAAATGTATGGATTCTCTCCTGCCAAGCACAGAAAAGTCTTTCTCTCTTAATAGGGTCAAGGCTCCTCCTTGCTAGACCCAGAGGTTTCTCAGCAGTAGCTGATACACAGAACCATTTCTGCTTTGCAACCGCCTGTTACCATGGAAACATGCTAATTAGTGGATGATGAGAAAGCAGAGGATTTCAGGGTTTATTGAAACTATGAGAAAGAAACAAATGAATGGAAAAATATATATGAAGAAAAGTGACAGGATTTTATGGGGCAAACTGTAGGGAAAAATCTCCTGAATGATGAGATCATATTGAAGAAGAATAAGAGGGTTATGAACATTGAGTATCAGTGATAAAGACTAATAGTTTCTGAGTTTGATGTAATTATGGGTAAAAACTGTAGTTTAAGAGAAGAAATTAAGAACTTCAATTACACCAAATACAAATTCATGCCTCCAAAGAAATTTAAAGACTTACATTTTAAAGGTATTGAGAGTTTTTTTTGTTTTTTTGTTTTTTTGCTTTCTAAAGGAAAGGAATTTGTTATTCAGGATCATCAAAATAGATTGCATATCTCTGCAGAGACTTCTCTGCTGTAACTTGAATTCACATTTGTCAACCCATCATAATTTTCTGGGCGGAGTGTCAGTGTGCCAAAGTGTGACATTCCAGTCCAACTCTTTGAGTGTAATGTGTCCTTGAACTTCTACACCCAGACCTTCAAGAAATAATAGAAGAAAACACAACTGACTGTGTCAAGAACTGTATTTTTAAAAGACAATATAGAGATAAAAGTGATCTGCTTAAGGGTATATGAGTACTTACATATCAAAAGAAAATATAGCTGATAACATTATCTTCTAAAGAGAAAATTTCACATTATACTTGTACTTGTCACATTATACTCTGTTTTTCATTTAGGACACATTATATATTTATTATATATTATTGCCATAATACATTTTTACAAGAAATATTTAGCACATTCTATGAGATATTTTAGAATATATAAGGATATTGTTGATATACTAATAAGCAGAATAAGCAAGCTACTGGTGAAGGTCAAGGTACAGTATTAGGACTAGAATTGGGCCAGATATGAAGAAGAGAACTGGCTTGATGTGTTGGTCTGAGGAGAATTGTGAAATTAGCTAAGGTTCATGTGCAAAGTTTTCAGTGCCCATGGAAATGAGTGAATTCACACATTGCACATATGGGAAATTCCCCTTAATCTTGGTTCTTTTTTCCATCTCCTCAGACTTCCTTGTAGGTTCCCTTACATCCTTCAAACCTAAACTGAATACCATCTCCTCGGGAAATGCTTCCCCAGACTTTGTCAAATACATAGTTACCAGTGTCTTTCTTAGCATTCCTGAGGTCCTTTGCATCTGTTTCTCTATGTGTTTCCTATGTGTGTATGAAAGGTAAGTGCTCGTAGCCAGTAAGCTGACAAATGACAGGAGTGAATGTTCTAGAAGTACAGCATTCCCAAAACAAGGCACTGATTAGTTATATGGTCTGTTAGTCTAGAACCAATTATAGGTTCCAACACCAGAGGGAGCCAGCTTCAGGATGGGGCCATCAAGGTGGAGCCCACCTGACCGGGTGATGAGGCAGCAACAACACTGACCCTTTACAATCTACTGACTTTATCTGTTTCTCTGCTTTCTTTAAAGAATTTGTATGATCGTATTAAAAATGACCCTGTCAATAAATATTCCACTGGAAATGTTTTCTGAAAACCACCACTTCGAGAGAAGGTGTGCCATATGCTGGGAACAAGTCAACTGCTTCTTGCTTTAGTGCCAGTCGTACTTTTGAGTTGGCCAAATCTTATAAGCAAGTACTTGGACACACGGGCACAGTATGCATAAATCTAAGTCACTCTAAACCCAAAATGCTTCCCATCAACTCTACAAGAGCATGTAAACTCTCAAAACACTAATCGTTCAAGGAGGAGAATTTCGTGGTTTACATTTTATAAAAACCACATTAACTCCCACCATCTACTATTTGGAAAGCAGGCCACATTCACCTGGATAGAGCAGAGGGAAAGAGCGGAAGTGTAGGATTCATAAAGAAAGACGGAAAAAGGAAAATACAAATGCACTTATCACACAGTTTTGACTCAAGGCAGCTGTGGCAAAAGTCAAAACCAGGTCATCTTGCTCCAGGCTGTTACACCCAAAAATAAAGCATAACTCTTTAATATGTGTGGCAGGTGCCACACATCAGACCATCTCCTATTACCAAGATAGACATCAATACCATAATTGTAAGTGGGGAGGGGTGCATGCGGGCACAAGTGCACATTTTTAATATGCCCGCTCAGGAAGTGAGCTTAGAGATCTTCAGATTCCCAAAGTCTTCCTATAACATTTTAAATTGGAAAAATTATAAAAATTTGTACATTTCATTTCCATACATTTTTATTTCACCTCTACAGCTGGTCCTCTAACTTTGGACAGGCAGTTCAGGTTTTACTTGATCAAAAATGCATTCTCCTAAGTAAGAGAAGATAAAAGATTAGGGTAAATCTACTACTTCAAAGCATTAAATTCTGCAGTACCATTGTCACAATAGCATCACATCTACATGTCAGGCAGCACAGCTACTATTGAGAAATGAACAGATCAGCTTTTGAAAATACCTACATATGACACAAGTATTACTTTAACACCATACAAAGTATTTTTGCAAATCATCAAAAGGTTCTTCAGAAAAGCAAAATTTTATATTTAAGGGGTAACAACAGAAGTTAAAAAAATCATTAATATCATTTAGTCTTAATATTTCAAATAGATTTAGTTAGTGAATATACTCTGATCAGGCCTATGGATGGAACACAAGTTATCATTTACTTAGTAATCATAGAAATTATAATTTGGAAAGTATCTGAAGAGTATAAAAAAGTGATCAGAATGCTAAGTAAAACACTGGCCCTCAGTTCGTTTGTGCCTTACATTTCTGTTACAGGAGTTCAGAATCCAAACTGCCTCATCACAAAGACTCCGTATCTCCTGACACTGTACCCCTATTATGCACCTCTAATGTAATGCTGCTGCCTGAAGTGCTGGCCATGTCTGACACTCTCAGCACTTCTCAGTGGTATCTGGGACTATGCCAGAATTTTTTTTAGTGGCCATACTGATTTTAATTACAAAAAGATTACACTGGAAAAAAGGAACCACAAAAATTGTGCCAACCCCCAAGTCCTTCCATAACACCAAAAGACAGAATCCCACTTCTGAGTGACTCTATTGAGAGAAGAACGGGAGAGAAACCAGTAGGGAGTTTCAGCATGCAGAATTATAAGCTGGAAAGTCAGTGGACATGTATTCTAAACTGTACCTGCTTAGGTGGTAAACCAAGGTGCCATCAGCAAGAAAGTACAAATCAGAAATGATCAGAGGTCCACAGTGAGTAATAAAACAGCAGTATGTTAGCAGCAGGGTGCTGCAATTTTTGCAAAACAATTCAAATATTAAGGAGCACAAAAGTAATCATTTCATCTACATTAATCACTTCCGGTCAGACCCTTATTAAGATGCACTGCCCTGTAGTTAGACTCTGTGAAGGAGAAAAAGAATAATCAGGGTAGGTGACTGTCACCAAGATGACTAAGGTGCTGGGGAGAGGTGGAGGAAGCTTATGGGCCTCAGCGAGGTACAGCGGCTGTGGAAAAGTGTTTTAAGCCATGTTTAAGAATCAAACATTAAGAGACAGTTTCTGGCTTTGAGTATTTTTGAAAAATTGATTTAAACAATGAGTTGAGTTAAGGATTTACTTTTAAAGGTCTTTCAAAATTAGTTTTTCATCTCACTAAAAAAGGAATGAGCAGATGGTTGCTCTGATTTCTCTAGCTCAATCAGGCCCTTTTCGTCTATTATTCTAGACTGATTAGTCAATTATTCAAATAACATGGAGAAAAGCCATTCTTCGTCCATAAACCTGATATTTAAACATCAGATGCTCAATACCATGTCTTACTTCAGAGATTCTAACTGAAAGGCATCACAATATTGATTTATATTACTAACAATTTTTAAATGAATTGCCATTTTGTCAGACCCAATAAGAATTTAAAGTTTGTCTTGAACCAGAAAAACATATATTTGTCTAAGGAAAAACCAGTCAAATCCCAGCTGCTCTGAGTCCAATGGTATGTTGCATTCTCCGAAGCCCTTCTGAGTCACTTTAAACCAATGAAGTAAGGTAATTTTATAACATAAAAACTGAAGTACTTGGATATCATAACAGAGGCTTTCTCTTACAATTTTTGCTCCATTGTCAAGGACAAAAGCCTTCAAGGACATGAACTCCCATTCCATTGTGATCCCTGTCCAACAACTAACAAGCTCTCCCCGTGTGGAATTTTTTTCTTCAGTAGAAGTACAAACAGAACTTAAGAGTTCATCAGAGATCTCTGAAAGAGGCTATGTTTTTTCTTTCCTTTTCAAAGTGAAAATAAATTAATTTTTCACCTTCTGGAGGTTTTTAATGCTTACATTTTAACACAAGATTAAAATGTGAAAATAGTTTTTTTAAAGACAAAAAACCTGATTCTACAAAGATAAACTTTTGTTCCTGGAAGATGGAAATCAAATTAGCATTTAAACCACTGTGAAAAATACATATTCAAAGAAAGACCACATAAATACAAAAGAATCCGATATAGCACAAAAAGTGAACAGGATAAAATTTTAAAATTGCTGCAACAGCAGGCTTGATAGCCCTTCTGATTTGCTTAACCAATCAGGGAAAAGAAATATACTTAGTGTTTTCGTAAGACTATGAGAACTTTGAGTGCAAACCTTGAAAGTTTTGTAGTAACTTTTTAGGAAATGTTACTATTGAAAAATAATTTTAAAAATCTAGTTGTTAAGCATTCTCTAGCATTAACTACTTTATGGTCTTCTAATACTTCAGGTTTATTCCACCAATGTCCAATGAAAGTTTTCTTTTTCTGATACTAACATATAAATATACAAAATAACTGGTGAATTTTCTGCTTATACACTTCAATGGTATGAAGGTTACAAATGGTAGAATTCCAGTAAACATAGTATCTCATCAAAGGAAAATCACTCTCACAGTTATATTATGCAATGACATATTTTTCCTAGATAAAAATATTTAGTATAATTGTGTTGCAACAATGCTCTATAGGTTGGCATTAAACTGTATGAGCTTCTCAATTATTATTTTTCAAGTCAGCTCTTATACACTTTTATAGGTTTTGTCTAGTATCTGATGTATAATGGGGGCTCAATAAATATCAGTGATTTTTTTTTTGAAAGAAGGGATCTTAATCTGCATTTTTTTGCTTGCTACATTCACACAGGCTAAAAAATTTTTACAAATGTTTGCCCTTTGAGCCACTCTTTACAAAATTATAACATAAATCTCAGAATAGGAAAAAACATATGTCTGATAGAGTCCTACATCCAAAACAGATAAAATATTCTCACAGCTCAACAAATAGACACATAGCCCAATTTTTTAGATGAAAAAAAGATTTTAACAATTTACCAAACAAGATTTTTCAGTTGCTAAATAAATATATCAAGAAGATACTTGCCATCACTGATCAATAATGAAAGGGAAACTAAAGCCACCATGAGACACTACTAATATCCCAGAATGGTAAAAATGTTTCAATTGACAATTTCATGTTTTGGGGAGGATATAGAGCAACTGGAAGGCTCATCTACTGCTACCAGAATATAAAGTGTCTCAAATATAAATATGCATTTACCATTTGACCTATCAATCCCCTTTTTAGGTAATTTGTCCAAGAAAAATAAAACTAAATGTCCACACATTTACCTATGAGCAAATTTTATTGCAGCCTTAGTCATAATTATTAAAAACTGGAAAGACTCCAAATATACTAACTGACGAATGTATGGACCGATTGTGATAAGAACAAACTAGTAATAAATTCAATGACACACGTGCATCTTAAAAGCAACACATCAAGGGAGAGACTGACTACAGAGAAGTGTGAAAGTGTCTCTAGGGGTGAAGGAAATATTCTAAATCTACACTGTGATGAAAGTCACAGGACTGTATACTTTTCCAAAACTTCAAAATTATAAATAAAAACTGAGTAATTTATATTTTCTGTAAGTTATACCTGAACAGACCTGTGGGTGTAAATAGTGTGCCTGCTTTTGCACAAGGGCACACTACACCCGCAGTGGTGGAGCTAAGCAGCTCACCTCCCGACAGTGATGAGAACTAGGGGGAAGGATTAGGTCATAGGCAACAATTTCTTTCCATTTCACTGGTTGACTCTAAGCCATTAGGGCGTTTTAAAGACAGCAGCCACCCTCTATAACCACCGTGAATCAGCGCTGCCCAACCCCCACCGGTCAAACAAGCCAGCTTTTTACATCTTATTTCGCTGATATTTTTTTCCTTTAAGTATCAAATTTTGAAGTTGGTGGTCCAACCACCCCACCTGTCCTAACAGGTTTCACATGCCCTTCACAAGATACCAGAGTCATTTTCTAAAGAGCAGTAATGGAAATCTTCTGGGCACGTTGCAGTGTACAGCGCATGGTAAAGCTTTTACTTAAATGGACCCTACCCACAACAGTAGGAACGCTACCGTCACCACAGCAGGCCCACGGCGATGATGACTGTGGGAAAAAAAATTATCAGGAGGATTCATTTCCACCTCACTTTAGACCTTTGGCTGTAATTCCTTACGTAAAAATCCCTTTTTCCCCTTGACCATTAATACTGATAATTATATCTGTATTTCTTAAGAATATTATGAGTTGCCATTTCTACATAGTAGCAGATTGAATTTATTCACCTACGGATATATTATTATCACAGATAATAACTGCAGCATGATAATTATCATTAATTATTCATTTGGATTAAGAGGCAAATAGGCTTGTGTTCAAGGGTCTTCCAGAGTACTGTTCATTGTTCCTGAGCCCTGTGTGCCAGTGTGACTAATTCGTACTCTTTTTTCTGAGCCACTGTTGACATCTGACGGGTCCCATATGTATTTATTTGAAAATATAATAAAAGGAATGAGTGCACCATCTCAGAATGGAGTTACTAAAATAGACGTATGGTTCCTTCTTCGCCCTGTAAGTGAGGGTATGCAATTGTCTGTTAGAGCGAGGCAGTTACGAGCATTGCTTCAGTAGATGTGTATGTATTCGCTTTCAGGGCATCCTTGATTCACACTATTTAAGCTCAGATAAGCCTGTATATTTACATAATAGCTTTTTGCAAAAATAATAATGTGGCAAGTGATATACTTTATCCTTCATCGCCCACAGTGGTTTAGCAGGGCTGTTTGTACCTCCATTTGAAGCTGACTTAAGTTTATTTTATTTTACTTAAGTTTAATATGCAAAAACAGCCTCTGCAAAGTTTAGAAAATCTGTAGAGAAATCAAGAGCAGAGGGAGATGGAAAAAGAAAAGATGTTATGTCTCTTAAACATGAGGTTTTGGAGGGTTTATAGCTAACATTTAGAAAAATGGATATGCATATGTCGGTAGCCTCTCTTTCCTTAGTCCTTACTTTTTTGTAATCCATACTTGTATAGTTAAGGTAGATTTTTTTAAACAGCAGTTAGAAAACTGTGCTATTAAAGTGAAAGTGAAGATAAAATCAGTTTTGCAAGTCCTCAACACAGTTAGGACTGTGTTTAGAAATAACTATAGAAATTTCCTTTTTTCTTCCTCTCTCTTCGTTCCTTCTTTGTATTTGTACGTGGTGCAAAACAAGGGGCAGGCTATTATCCTATTTAAGTGTTGCTTTCTGAAAAATGTTATGCTTATATTTGTCGTCACATTTTTGTATCCTTTCTCTCTCCACAACAGTCTACTGAGGCACTAGCATTATCCCTAGTTATCGCCTGGAAATCTAGCTAGCAGAAGACTCAACTGTGTGTAATTTGCAGCATGCAGTGGTGGGACTGAATCAGGAACCCATGTCTCCTGACTCTCAGCATCTCTCTGCACACCCCTCTAAGCACAGCTGGGAACAGTCTAATGTGGAGGACGAAGAGACACAGGGAAAACCTTTGAAAACTCTGCCAAATAGTACCGCATTGCATTTTAGAATAAGAAAGAATTTAGGGAGCTCTTCTGAGGCTCTGCTAGTGTCATTTATGCAGTTTTTAAAAAATGTTTATAATGGTGTGAACACTTATCATTGGCATTCTTGGTGTACTAGGTGAGAATCCCCTTAACAGATCTTAAAATGCACAGTACAGTATTATAATCCTTAGATACAATGTACAGCAGATCTCCAGAAAGTATTCATCTTGTATAACGAAATTCTATACCCACTGATTAGCCTCGCTACTTAGCACCACCTGGTTCTCACCCTGTTAACAATGTAAGTGTGGTCACTCAGGTTTAAGGGGGCACGAGCAGAGACAACTGTTTGAGTAGTATATTCATGTTGCCATGATGCTGCCTTGATGGTGAGTTGAAATCTAATTTTAATCTATCATACTTATAATAATAATTAGTACTTAATAAACACTTGCTACCTGCCAATAACTGAATAAATTTCATACATGATCTGCAGAGAAAATGGATGCCCAAGAATTCTTCCTTGCCTAGGGATTTTAGGAAGAATTCTCAACCTATGAGAAGTCAGTTTATTTGACACTTAATAAAGTAGGAAAATATCTTTGAATAATCTTTTCTTAGAATTAATTCTTTAAATTTACTGTCTATTTATTCATCTACAAGTAGTTATTGAATAATGTTGCAGTTCCAGCCTCTATTCTAGCATCCAAAAATCTAGCTCTGAATAGCACAGAACCTCTGCCTGTAAGTAGTGGTCATTTTAGTGGAGAAGACAGATAACACACAAATATTTCATAGCAGTAAAAGTGCTATGTGGAAAAATAATGTAATTAAAGCATTAAAAAGGGCAGATGTAAGCAGGGGTGACTCCTCAGGATGAGGCAGTCAGCAAAGGTACTGTGAGCAGAGATGGAGAGACCAATGATACGAAGAAAGGAAAAGACCCGCAGGGGTAAAGACTTTGGTGCACCCCAGGAAGAAACCCAGGAAATGCAAAGATATTCATGTGAGTGGTTGTTTAAGAAAAAAAAAAAGAATCAGAACCCACAAAGCATCTCCCACTGTTAAAAATGTTCTTGCAGACTCTATTTAATTTGTTGTCAACCTCTTTAATTTTCTCTGAACATTTCTTCTTTCTTGCTCTGAATATGATTCTCTCCTGGCTGAGTCTCTTTGATCTAATTGTTTATGTATTTCTTTTTTGGCCATGTTACATTGACATTTCTGTCAACCTCCTAAAATCAGATTCTAAAAATGGAATCTTCTAATAGTCACGATCACTTGAATATAAAATAACCTGGTACAGTAGTGAATTATAGTTGCTTTACAATTAAATTGCAGTAAGTTTTGATGGATTAGAGGGAGAAGCCAAATCACATGAATTGTCTCTCCCAATGTTTTCCCTTTTTCTGAAAGGAAAATTGACTTTAAATCAATCATACCTATTTAAAAAATAGCTGAGAGCTATCATTTCCTGAGAGCCCACATTGTGCAAGGGGATCCTCTAAGCACTTCACATGTCATTTGTAATCTTCACAATAACTCTCTGCAGAAGGTATCATCGCCCCAATGTTCAGGAGAGGAAGTGAGGTACAGCTGGAGTAACTCTCCAGAGGTCCAGCCATGTTCCCCTTGTTGCAAAACTTATGCTGTCAGTCATCATCTCGAATTACAGATGGCAGAGGCTTTTAAACAGGGGGAATGATGTTGACATATTTCTGTTGAGAAAATCCTGGTTACCATGTAAAAGTGTATGGAAAAGGAGTGGCATTGGGGTGAAAAAGTAGGGAAGAAAATTTCAGTTCAGAGGAAAAGCAATTAAAAGGTCAAGCTGAAAGTATTGTCAGGGTGATTGCACTAGCAGTCATCACTCTCTGGAGGACGCCTGGGGAATGTTCTGTGAAAACTCAGGTATGTAGGTAACAGTCCAATGCAAATAAACCACAGAAAAAATAATTTTGCCATGTCTTATCGAATGACCCTGTAACAGAACACTGCCCGCTGTTGCATCTGTCTCATGATTCTCAGTAATCTAAATGACATCAGAAAAGGTGACCCTACCGGTCAGTGGGCACAGTGTTGAGTCTGAAATGGGCCACTGGGTGACCAACAAGGGGGTCCCAACTAAATTGTCAGCTTACCACCGGCACTCAGAAACCCCAATCTCTTCTCCTTAAAGCAAAAACAAGCTTCAGCTCCCTGCCCTGACAGAAGTGATGAAAAGGCTCTGTTTGTGAAATTGGACAATTTTCAAGCTTTATTGAAAATGTTAGTAACTGTAATTCAGTTCCTTAATTTAAATTGCCAGAACACATGGAGAGTACCTTTCTTGCCTTGCTTTTGAAAGGATGAAATAATTATGAACATAAATGGCTTCTGTTTCCTTGATGTAAAAAAAAACATTATGTAGAAATAACTCAAAGACAATGTAAGGAACAAATAGATGCAGTATAATAATGATAAGAAACCATAATATCAGTGTGGAGGTAGATACCAAATTGCCACTCGTTACTCCAATGGGGGGAAGTTAGTAGGCAATTAGCAACAGCAAATGCCAAGTGGAAGGGTAATTTGTAAGACAACAATAAACATAGTCTCTGCCCAATGAGACAGAAAGAAAGAACAAGCAGAAATGCCAATAAAACAAGCGCAGCAGCCACAGGAAGGACTGCATCTACACAATGAGAAAATAGAACCAAGCTCTCCCATTCCTCATCATAAGTCCTAGTAGTTTCAATTTTCAGCTTGTTCCAGGCTAGCAGTGGCAATAGCCCCCACATTTAGAAAATTATGGTAACAATAAGCCACGTGATGTGAAAGAACAGGCTTTCAGCTCACTAAACATCCCTACTACCTCGTCACAGAGCAAAGGAAACCCCCCTGAAAAGGAGTATAAAATAGAGAGCAATAATTCAGCCCTTGAAAATCAAAGAACAAATAATTATGCAATCATGGAAAAAGACCTAAGGGATGTAAATCATACTGCTCAGCTACATTCATATACACGGGAAATAATTACAGTGAAGAATTTTTAAAATAAAGGGTCACAATGATTGCAAAAGCATGTAATATATCAACTAATTTTCCATGTTTACCTGATTCAAAGCATCGTAGGCCAATTAAAATGCTTTAATTTCAGTAATGTTTAGAGAGATGTTATCATTACTCTCAATAATTTATTCAGTTTGCAGGGAAGCTTTTTATTTATGTGTATACATAGCTATTTATGTGCATTATGTATCCATTGAAAGGAGACTGCAGACAGTAACATGTGTGATCATTCCTTCAGTCATTTAAGAAATTCTTAAATATGTGCACATTTCATAGACATGATCTCATTTAGTTTTCATGGCCTTATGATGTGGATACTATGATTTCATATCTAATCTTCCACAAGAGAAAGTGAGATTTAAAACTATGTCTTGCTCAAAAGGTAACTAGAATTTAAACCCAGATCTGTGAAATTGCTAACTAACTACTTAACAGGAGAGAGAAACAATATAAACTATTGTTTGGGAGACCATCCTGGAAAATAATAGGAATTTGGGGTCAGAGTTAGAATCCCGTCTCTATTTGTGTCATTCTCCTCTTCAGAATGATTCAATAGCTTAATTCAATTAATCTTCACAACTTTCCTAACCCATAGCGATGAGGAGGAGGAGGGTGAAGAAGGTGATGGATTGTGGGGGTGATAACGATGATGGTGATGAGGAAGAAAAAGAGGAACAGAAGGATAACAGCAGGGGCATAATGATAGTGACCCCTTTACAGATTAGGAGAAAGGAGCTCCAGGCTACTCAGAGTGGGAGACCAACAAGAAATGGAGAAGCAATGTTTGGTTTTTCAAAAAGTCAGACAATAAATAAATGAATACAAGAAATGGAGCCTAGCCTGGAGTTTGTTTCTTATTCTGTGCTGTGTTTGAAGACAGATCTAGGGTCTCCTCTGTGCCTGGCTACCTGTTCCATGATCCTGCTAATATCTAACCTGCTCAGAGTCACTTAACTGATAGCTAAGTTAATCCAATTACAAGGCCTGTGGTTTTAGCCACGCTGCTAAAATCCTGGAGCATTATCTCCTAGTTTCACGATCCATTATTAAGAAGCAGAACTTCAAGTTAAATCCTTTGGTATTGCATAAATGTATAAAACATAGATTTACCTAATTAAAGGTTGAAAACATGGTCCTAAAATTCAGGGTTAAAATGAAAAAAAAAAAAAAGTGTAAACCACAGGTTTTAAAAGACCTCCAGGCAGGACAGTCTAGGAGGAAAACAAAATAGAATATTATTAAGCAAATTAGAGGGCAAAATTGAAGCAACAGAAAATAAAGCCATAGCAGGGAAAACATTTTAAAAGTCTGAAGGTACAATTCCACAATGGCCCATTCTTCCTGGATAAGCAACAATTCAATGGAAATTGTAAAATGACATGTATAGTTTCCATAAAAACCTACATGTCTGCACGCACGGGTAATTTAATAGTATTAACCTAAAAAAATATATCTGAAATTTGTTTTAATGTTTTCACAAATAGAGGTACAGAATTACTTGGATATTTTCTCAGATCACAGCTGAAACTCTAAAGTTTGAAACATTTTATTTTACCCTTTATGCATGTAAAGAACCACAACATGGATAACATTTTATGAATATTTTGCTCTGTTTCTGGATGAGCCTATCCCTGGTAATCTCAAAATGTACCGGCTCTATAATTATGAAAGACCCAAAACAACATGCTTCGAATTGAAAGACATTCAGACAGTTGCCTACAGCAGTCTTTTTAAAAAGTTCTAAGGAGACTCCATAACCAGTTTATTGCCCCATTAAACACAGGTATATCTTTCCCCGACGTGATTTCAAGATTCTCTATTAGTGAAGGACCTAGCTTCAGAATGCCCAAAGAGATCACTTGTAAATCATGCATGAAAATAAATGTTAAATCTGAGTGCTTGGGCTGCTCAGAGTGGGAGAGGAACAAGAGATGGAGAAGCAATGTTTGGTCTTTCAAAAAGTCAGACAATAAATCAATGAATATAAGAAGTATGGCCTAACCTAGAGTTTATTTCTTATTCTGTGCTGTTTGAATCTAGGGTCTGCTCTGTGCTTGGCCAACTATTCTGTGCTCCTAGTAATACTAAGCAAAAGAAGAATGCGCAAGCACCAACAAAGCTTTTGTGGGCTGAAGAGAAATTGGCAGTATAATGATGTCTCAAATCTATATTTGTCAGGCTCTTACAGTAAACTCTGCTTTCTCCTGTCTATTAATAGTTGGCACTCCTTCGAATCTGTAGTTCAAAGATAGCCAATGTCCGTAATGATGACCTGAGGGCTGTCGGGGCTTCCTGCCCCATCAACACAGCCCCAAGCGCTTTGAGTCCTGACTCCATCCTGACAGACAAGCTTGTGCTATTATGCAAAGCATGCCGGGAGGAAGCCTATGCCTTTCTTAGAGTCTATTCTTAGCAGCTTGAAATTCATTCCTGTGTTAGCATGGACTCTAAGGGGTGCCACAGTCACTGCTGAATTAGTGAATGGAAGTTGATGCTACAGAAATTTTCTCCTTAAGCTTTTCTTAACTCTTGGAGCAACAGTGAAAAGTACACATTTTTCTCATAGTCTTGGCTATTTTTCTCATTGCTGAGACAGAATACCTGATACCCAAAGTTAAAGGAGGAAAGACTTATTTGGCTCATAGTTTGTAGAAGTTTCATTTTATAGTTAGCTGGCTCCAAGGCAGGGTGGCACGGCAGAGGGGCATCACATGAAAAGAAACAGTTCATGGCAGGGAGAAGGCAGCAAGCAGTGAAGTAGTAAAGCAACAAGCAGCAACATTTTCCTGCCCCTTTTATCTTATCCAAGCACTCACACTCAGGTGAAGCAGCCTTAACCCTAGCATCACACCATCAATCAGTCCCAGCATCACATCCTTAAATCAATCCCAGCCACCTCCGAAAAGCCGCACCAATTACTTCATGAGGCTTTGGGGGAGCATCTAGATACAAGCCATAGCACTCATGAATTTTATTTTCCTTAAAATGGTCATGAACTTTAACCATTTCCTACATGTCCTACACTAATAAGTCTCTGCCCTCTCTTCAAAGGCCTCTCTTAATTTCTCATACCATAGCTTCGCTTACATTGTCAATGCCTACATGAGGTATTCAGTACATTTTCTGGCTTATGAGAGGTACTCAGTGTATTGCCCTTACCAGAATATCTTTCCCAGGTTGCTTCTTTGAAACTATGACTTATATGCATTTATATTTGCCTTAGACATTTCTTCTCAAGCCCAATTTTTTCCTGTTGCTCTTTGTTTTCTGAATGTGCTCCATCCTTGAGTCCCGCAATGAACATTCCTTTTGTTTTCAAAGGCAAAGTTCAAATCTCCTTCCAGGCATTCTCCCCAGACCCCTTGGCTATCTATGGTCTTCCCTATTCCAAACTCAAGTACAACTGAGACTGATCCTCATTCCACTGACAATCCTCACCAGATTTAATGAATAAAAATTTTATTCTAGGAATTCTAGTGTTTTAGCTCAAAGATAATAACTACTTATTTATTCATAGAAATGTGGGATACCTGAGAGAAAGCTGCTTATTTGCCAATAAGAGCAGCAGAATAAAAAAAGACAGTATATGGATTTTATGTAAAAATCTGGTACTTATACTCAGCATTATATAATGATTAAAAAACAATTTAATTTGGTAGGGAAAAAAACAAAAAAGTAGGGGAAAAAAAGAGAAAGGGGGAGGAGTAACAGTTGAAAAAATTGGAAATAATTTGTTAATTTGCTGGTTTTAGTTTTAAAATAGCTTTTCCAATGCAAATAAGCCTAAGCTGTGGATGTTTGAACAGATAGCAGAGTACTTCATAATCTTAAAATAGCCCAATTGATTCGATTAGTGAATGTTTCTTAGGAGGTTTATAAACAGCATGTGCCACAAGGGTTGTTTTTTTCCCCCAAGATAACCCAGTTACACTTGACAGCTTGTTTACAATAGCACCCTGAAGGCACATTCTATGGTGCTCAACTATATAAATATACAATTGAGATACAAACTCTAGCTCTTAGCATTTGTTAACAGTCTGAAATGTGAAGTTGATCTAGTCAGAGTATTTCTATACCTTTTTTGAGAATCTAAAAGGAATTAATCTCTACACCTTAATAACGAACTTATAAAATCCGACCTGACCACTATGGAAGTCACAAAATAAGTCAGAGACCCCAACAAAGAGAAAGAGATGAGGGACCCAAAGAAACATTATGAAAATATATGGTGAGTAGAGATAGCACACCAGCTATAGAAATGGGAGAAGCACGGCGAAATGGTACTCCGCTAAGGCCAACACATGCTGGATATAAGTTTCTGCCAGCAAAACCTCATTCATTTGGCTCAAGATCTGATATTAATTTAAGTACACATTATCTGGAATACTAAAACATATCTATCAGCATCACAGACTCACAAGAAGCACCAAGAATATCTCTTGAAAACCATCAAGAATAGATGTGCTGGAGATTTATAACAGCAACAAAATAGAATGTTTATGGCTCCAATCACAATTCTTTAGAAGTTTCTATTCTCTTCAAATTCCTTTGAAATAATTCCAGGAGTTCCCATAGGGGGCTTTCATCCACATTCAAGGAATTCCTCCTGGTTCCCAGGGTGTACTACCATACTGGTTGTCTTGACACTGCAGAAAACCAAAAGGGCAGCTGCACTATGAGGTTGCCAGTAGCCACATGATAAAGACATGTGTTGCCCAAAGGTCCCAGTACTTCTACCAGTGCATTTAGCATGGCTGTTCATATCAGATCTGAAGAAATTCATGTGTTGCCTAGGTAGCTATTCTTCCTTCCCAACCATATCTCTAGTCAGCCAATGCTTATTATGTTTTGGGTCTTATGCACCAGCATTTTACAGATTTTCTCCCTATTTTATCGTAACTACTGTATTCCAGGAATCTGGCTTAAATCATTTGAAGGGAGTTGTATGATTAACCTTACTGCAAGCCAAATGGGAGTCCAGGCTACTCCCCTTTTCTGACACTGATCCTATTCTTGGAAATACCCAGTTTCTCCACATAAAGAGACAAATAAGAAGCTTTTGGGTTAAAAAAAAAAAAAAAAAAAAAACAGTGTAGGGGCTGGGGATTTAGCTCAGCGGCACAGCGCCTGCCTGCAAGTGCAAGGTCATGAGTTCGATTCCCAGCGCTGGAAGAAAAAACAAACAAACAAAATCTCTTCTAGAAATCAACTGAAACCAAGAAAATCAAATTTCTAAACACCACATTGCCTTCTGGATTGCAAAGTTGTTGTTAAAAAGCCTGAACACATTTTATTCTTAATTTTTTTTATGGACCTAATTGTTTTTTACTTTATCCTCTCTGAAAGAAAAATTGTTTTCTGTCTTGTACAACTGAATAAGGCCAAGCCATTAATAAGGTTGTGAAGCAGAAGAAAGGCATTTTTAAACATGGGTTGCATTGGAAATAAAATCAGCTCCTTTGGATGCTTTCTCAGAACATTATTAGAGTCCGGGTAGTGATTAGACAGATAAAAATGAGAACCAAGAACAAATAATGCAACTCAGATAGGTGTAGGGAACCCCAAAGGTTTGCAGAAGTCAAGAGTAGCCAGTACTGGCTGGTATGGGGCCAGAGCCTTTGGGAGAAACTTCTTCAAACAAGTGAGTTGTTAGTTTGCCAGGATGAATGAGAGTATCGAGAAAAGATTTGCACAACCAGGAGTGAATCTGTGAGAACAGTATAGGAATCTGAGGAAAGAAACCAATAATTCTAACTGACAAATAATTTCTAAATATGTCAGAAAGGAAATATAATCACCATTGATCCTTTGGCATAGTCTTGAATGATACGTAGAGCTAAAATAATGTTTGTGCTGAATACTGATCTAATCAAAATTTAAAATAACTCCATTGGGGATTGAGCATTTGTGTATGTTGAAGACAAGAAAGAAAAGAGTACTAGGTGCTCATTTTGCATAAGGCAAGTAAACAGAAAGTTCCTGCAACTGGAAAAAATAAGAAGTAGTAAGATATGCATGTTATTTAGAAATATGGATGTAATTCCCAAAAGAATTGACTTAAAATGGCTATCTCTGAAGAAAGGCAAGTGGAGGGGGGTGGAGGGCAAGGCTAATAACACCATTATTAGTGCAATGCTAAAACAAAAGATGCTGTCACTGAGTGCACCCTCACACACTCTGGCCAGTTTACTTCTCACAACAGCCCTCTGAAAGTAGATATTTGTGTCAGAACTTTATGCAGGAGAAAACTAAAGCTCAGAGATTAGAGGACTTGCTTTAGTCACAGTTCATTCACTCATTGAGTTATTCTGCAGAGGTTTATCGATCAGCTCTTATACAAGCCAGCTTAGAATTTGGCCACAGACTTTTCAGGCTCTAGATAATCTGTGCTTTTTCCCTTCTTCCGTTCTGTCTCCCATGAAAACAGATTCTCAAAACTAAAATGATCTCAAGGCAGACTCTTTAAAAGAGCATAATTCTGGAGGGAATGGAAGCCTTTAAAAATATATGATTCTGACTATGCAAGTGAGGCTAATTTAAATGAGAAGGAAATGAGATTGAAGGTCAAAATGCCCAAAATAGATGCAAAACTATCTCCCTTATGACCTCAGATTTTTTAATGTACCAAATGAACCAGATAGAGTTTGTAATCAAGAAAAAGTATAAAAAATAGGCACAAATCTCTAAGGTTATAGTCAGAACGTCTGCAATAAAATGTTGTAAATGCTCAAGATCACCAAAAAAAGGAAAAATGTATGTAGAAAGAACTATATGTCTGTTACTCAAAGATATTAAGTTGTTAGCAGATATCAGAGGAAGAGCCAAGCTAGTCTTCATTTTTGTTTCTTTTTATGTATATTGCTCTATCATATTTTATTCTTTTGTCTGCATGTATTTGTGACACATAATGATTGCTCATCTTGGAGAACTGGTACATATCACATCTTAATCATTTCACTTCCCCTCCCCCTCCTCATCCCCATTGTGATTCCATTGGCTTTGGCACACAGTGCTCCAGGTCCACTGGCCTTTTGCCTGGACCACACTAATCCCATTCTGATTACAAGGCCTCAGCTGCTCCTTCTGCTTAGAACGTTCTTCCAGAGTCTCTTGATTGCTGCTCCTTCCTATCTTCCCCTCACTCCTTGAAGATGCCTTCCCTGACTTCTCTACATAAAAGAGGCTCCACCTAGAACTCTCTACCTCATAGCCCAAATATAATTACTGCATGTGGTTATTTTACTCCTCACAATGTTAACTGCATGGGAACAGCAGCCCCAAATTTTGTTTATATTCTCAGCACCTAGTATAATACATGCTATATGAAGGAAGTTCAGTTGATACCTTGTGAAATAAAGAATGACTAAATGTTGAACGTATTTATTTTAGAGGATCATAACACACTACATGTGAGGCACATGTAGATATAGTGGTTGTGTTGGCTGTAACAGTGCTATTAGAGCCAGAAGAGGAAGGTAGATAAGAATTTATAAGGGTAGACCTATCCTAGTCCCTAATTTTGACAGTAACTTGCATGAAGAGAAGAAATGTGCAGGTCTTCAAGTCTGCATGTGCCACAGCACTGGGAGTGACATCTGGAGTCCTGGAGGACAAAGGGGATTTGAGTAATCTCAAATAGTAGGAACCATGTTAGAGGTGAAGCTGGAAAGATGCTGTGTAAACTGTTAAGGGCAGATAGGAACCTAGTAAGGGTCAGCAAATCATCTAACTGCAAACCCAGGGGGAAGTGCTGCCTCACCAATGGTTTGTAAGGAATGATCACAATGGCTAGGGAGAATTCATGCAATCTTATTAATGACTTTGCCTTGTCAGGCAATTTGATTATAAGGAATTATCTGTTTTACATTTTTAGCTAAATGGTTAGGGTGCAGGATCCAGGAATTGTCCAGAGTACTGTGTGATCCCAAGCTCCTCCCAGGGATCAGGGCATTCACTTTGAGAGCCATATGTTGGTGAATAATGTTGTCAGTCTGGAGGGTTTTCAGAGATGGTACAACTTAGATGTCCAGACTCTTTAAAGTTAGAATATATGATCAAGAATGGGTAAGGTAGCTAGAGCTCTTCAGCCCAGGAAAATGGATTAATTAAGAAAGTCAAGTCTTCAACTATTTTTATTTTATTTACTTATTTGCTTGTTTGTCTATGGAGTGCAATGTATGGTGCCCAGGATCTCATGCATACGAGGCAAGTTCTCCATCACTGAACTAAATCTCCAGCCCTTCAACGATTTTGAAAGTGCTATAAAATACCTGTTATGACCACTTCAGAGCCCTTTTGAGCAACAGGACTAGAATGGGCAAGTAGACACAGAGAGAGGGAGATTCCACCTCAGGAAGAAATATGTTCTCAAGGAACTACCACTTCAGCACTGGCATGGTCTGATAAAAAAAAAAAAAAAAAAAGATGGGCTCCCTGGCAAAGGAGCGCCCAAAGTGACAGAAACATATGAAGCCTGACTTTTGAAGTACAGAGCAAGGACTTAAGTGCAGGGGGAGGTTGGCGCATCTCAGGTCCCTTCCCACTCCAAATGCAGCAATATTGAGTCAGGGGAGAGCCTACAAAAGACTGACTAGTATGTGCCTATATTTAAAGTCAGTTATAGAGCAGAAGTTCTGTCATCTTCGTGCTTTATTAAGATTTACTTTTTGCACGTATTCTCTGTGGGAACTGTGGAGTTGGTGAGTACAATGTTCCTCATAAAGCTTTCCTATTATCATTGATCAGGCTACCTGGCCGGTGATCATAAATGAATAAAGAGATATAAATTCTCAAGTAGGCAGACACTCAGGTCTGTTTTTACATACACTGAATGCAATCTTTTCCTGCTTTGTTCTGTGATAGAAGAAGAGGTTCTAGACGATTAAATAATACAAATGATTAAACTGGGAACCTTTTCCTTATGAAAGGAAATTATGGTTCAGTACTTTTTTGGCAATATTTAGTTCTCGTCACCAAACCTTCTCACCCTGGACCTAAGTGAGCGCGTGCGCGCGCGCACACACACACACACACATGCACACATACAACACACACACACAGGTCCTCTTATAGGAATCTATTGAATATGTAGCCGAAGTACGTTAACTGATATCTTTATCGCAGCATTCACATTAAACTTGCCCTGGTAAAAATGTTTTTATTAATAACCTAAAAATTTAATGAAAGCCCTATCTTTAAAAAAAAGTCCACTGCTCCTTTTATACTAAATTTATAATGAGCCTTTGGGAAATTTCTGAAGTTCTTACACACGTATTAATTCCCATTTAATTAACATAAAGGCTAAAATGCAAATAAAAGGAGTTTTTGGTCTTTAGAAAGGGCTGGGCTCAGAGTAAAAGAATCCCTGACTCAGGATGTTTTCCACGCTTCAGCGAGCTGCTGCCTGATTCTCTAGTTCACCTCCTGCTAAGCCTGACACTGCACTACAGCAAGACAGAGGAAAGTCCCAAATGCTGGGCTTTTCCTCCAAGCAGCACATACAGAACTTCCCAAAGGAAGGAAAGACTCACATAAGCTAAGTTCAAATCCACCCATGTCTTATATGAACTTATACAATGTATTCATTTCAATGTAACAGCAAAAAAATGAAAGCAACATAAATCAACAATTTGTGATGACTGCAAAGCATTATCCTGCAGGATTCTACTTCCAGCTACCTCTAGAAAGATCTAAGGGGTCACTAGCTTTATTTAGGAATTGCCAGCAATGACATTTTCCTCATTTTTGAACTGAAGAAAATTCAGGAGACCAGGCAAGGGATTTCTCCCAAAGCATAAAGTTTTGAAATACGTAAAATATTATTTCAGAGGAAAATAATGCAAACCTAGCCAGCACGCCCATGATGTAAGAATGATGGAGATATTTCACCATTGGAAACATCCTCACAGCAGTGGCTGTGCTTAGCAACGCTCCTCTCCCTAAACGCACAGCCATTCAGGCATTGCCCAGACCTTACATGAGGACAAATGGCCAAGTCAGAATTTGAACCTGGCATTTTAAAGCTGATGCTCAGGCTGTGAAACCTCTCTTCCAGGATAATAGCCTCATAGAAGGAAGGTGCTGGCAGGTATTCTTCATCATCTGGCTTCTGCACACCGAGGCTGTCTGATTGTCCTACAGGAGGCTCTGCTGCATGAGGGGAAGTAATTATGTGCCCAAGGAAGGCAAAGAATGCACCTGGTATGCTTGCAGACTGCGAGGGGATTACAAGGAATATCGCTGTGCTAGAACAAGTCTCTGGCAATCTATTGTGTCAGGATGCCAAGCCCCGCACAGCCCAGTGGGGTATAGCAAAGAGGCAAAAGGGTCTTCTCTGCTTTGCTTTGGGTCCCAAGAAAAAACAGGCAAAAGAGACTGAAAGTGGAAGAAGAGAAAGTTGAAGATGGAGGGTTTTTTAAAGTAGCTACAAGTTAAAAGAGTGCTTCACAAACACAAGGGAAAAGGAAGACATATACAAGCTTAATTAATAGGATTCAGATGAAAGAAGGGTGAAGCAATTAAATATTCATTACAGATCCCATAAAACTATGATAGGAAACAAACTCTCAATCAAAAAGTGCATTGGAGAAACAAAAACTTTAAAATTAAGAAGCCAGAGGAAACAAAAAAATGAGCAAGTTGCTCCGATTACGGTGTCAGTGTATGCGTGTGAAAATGTACTCCGTGGGCTTTATGATTTGTGAGTGGCACAGCACAACTTTGTCACATGTGACAGTGTGAGTTACGGCAGATACTACAAGCAAAAGTGGGGCAAAAGGATATATCTGTATTCAATTAATTCCACTTGTTCCTGGATGAACCCAAATTTGAAGTAGAGGAGAAAATAAAACAGAGCTAGGAAATAAAGATACACACTCACTATAATGACAATTAGAAAAATAACAAATATTTTGCAAAATGTTCACAGCTGCTAGATGGCATGTGAGACACTCTAGATTTATAATTTTATTCATTCCCACTAGGATAAGAAATGGGTTTCATTTTCATCCCACTTTATATGTATGGAACCACGTGTTGTGGTTCATGCCTATAATCCCAGAATTCTAGGAGGCTGAGGCAGGAGGATCACAAGTTTAAGCTCAGCTGGGGCAACTTATTGAGACCCTATCTCATAATATAAAAAAAAAGCACAGAGGCTGCAGCTCAGTGTAAATGCCCTCAGTTCAATTCCCACAAAGCAAAACAAGTAAGAAAATGGAGATCCAAACAGAGAAAAATGAAAGAATCAAAATTATTTTGTACCAGAGGTGATATTCATTTCCAATGGCTGCTTGACTTTGCTGTTTGAGCTAATAAAATTTATATAAAATTTCAATATCATGTACCCTGCATAGTAGGCTTTTCATAAAAATCTCTTTACGTACGTACACACTTGAAATGTTTATTTAGAAGTTCCAGTGGTGCAATCGGTTAGCACGCGGTACTTATATAAAACAAACTTGTTTGTTTGTTTTTAAAAGCCATCTTCCTAGAGTAATAAGCAAACTGAAAAGTCAAACTTTATCATCATACTTATGGGGAAAGTGGAGGTGGGGGCACCTAAAAGATGGGCCGGAAAACTGAGTTATGAATTTATATTTTAAAAGATCGAGGAAGTTTTCCTTTGATTTGCATTTTTATCTGAGCTAATTGATGCTTTGGAAAATTCACAGTATTTCAAAGAGCCAGGCTTTTTAAGTCCAGGCAAATCCTCTCGTGTTTCTTCCCTGATCATTCCACCACATCTCTCCAGCTCTCGCAAGACATTAATATGTAATCTCCACCAGGCACAGGATCCTGCCATGCATGAGTCACAGCACCATAGAAACACAGCTGATTACTGGGTGAAAGGATTGATCACCTCCTCCCACCTTCCTCAGAGCTGCACTTTGGGACTTGCTATTTCTACAAGTCAAAGTATCTGTGAACCATGTGGTGTTCTCTATGTGCCTTTCATTCTGAGAAGAAACGCTCTCTCCTCCCATGGTAGCCATCAACAATCTCAAACCACAGAGAGCAGGATCCACAGCAGACTGATATCCACAAGAAAAAGAAGAATGCTCCAGCTCCAGGGATCCAGGACATCCTGGTGCAGAAGTCTCATAGAAAGACAGAGTGAACACTTCAGTGTGACCCAGAAACAAACACTCCAGTCTCAACGTGTCACCTATCCACTTCTTGGGGTTAGTGGGACGAGGGCAGAATCAACTCACCTTGTCCAGGAATAAAAGATATCACCAAATCAGCAAGGTGACTCTGCACAGACCGTTCTTGCCAGCTTTAATAGTACTGTCCAGTTATGAGGTGCTCACAAGATTAAAGATGGGAAAAGAATATGAAATCCAACCAGAATCCAATAACATAGCAACTATCCCATTTATAAGCTTTTACCCACTCTCCTCTCTGAACTCCTGAGGACTAAACTATCATCAGCCTTTCATCAATCCAGCACCTGCATCTCAATTTTAACTTCTTCTGCAAAGAATCCTATCTAATGAGCAAAATCTTCCAAGTACCAGTACAAGTATATTACCTACTCCTAGGAATTAGTGCATCAATATACAGAAAGAGCTGAGTTTATTTTGGGGTGATGACAGTGTGCTTCTCAGATTCAGTGGACCCAGGAAATCCAGACTTTTACTTCATGCATTTGTCCCAGAAAAATTTGGCATGCTTTTGCCAGGAATCTGCTGCAGTGCATTTCCCTCATGAGGCTCCTGGCCACTGCACGATGTACTTTTCCATAAGTGGCCACAGGAAGGAGCCTCTAATGTAACAGCCAGTTGCTTCCTCAGAGAGTCTACTGTTTTTATCTTGTCTATTCTCCAGAAGCCAAAAATAAGTGAGTACACTAATCTAATTTTATTAATTAAGCAATGAAATATATTCAAGCCTTTCTCCTTCTGGTTATCTGTTTTCCATAAGCATTTGTTTATAGTTTACTTCAGTGTCTTCAGAAGCACACAGAAAACAATGACAAAAATCCCATAAAAATAAATAGCTGTAATAAGAGAATATTCTTCCTGAGATTTCACAAATTCTAAGTTAAACTTGGATGTTCCACCCATGATGTTGAGCGGTTCATCACAACCCCTTTTTTTCCTTATTATATATAGTTTTAATACCCTGAGAAATAAAAGTGCTGAACTCTATCTGATATTTTACTGAACTCCTGAACTATTCTGAGTTAAGTATGACAGATTCCCTAATGCTTGCACTAAAGAAGTTGTACTTTTAGCTCAGGCATGGAACATTTCCATTAAAAACCAGAGACCTCAGTTCTAACCTTGGCAATGCTTTCTCCACATGATTAATTATTTCGTGTGCACTGCAGTCCATTAGGGAAGTGTCAGTGTGCCTTAGGACAAAGATGCCTTTACATGGGTTGTTCTGCCTACTTTGTTCTCCCCTCTGTTTTCATCCAGCAAAATAAAGAATCATGTTCCCTGTAGTTATATTTCAAATATTTTTGAAAGTTCTTACGAGTTTTATATATTTGGTTGTGATTCTTTCTGGTAAAGTTATCTTGAAGAATTGTATTGATGCCACTGAATTTGTTTAAGTATAAAAAGTTAAAACAGAAAAATGCAACCAGTAAAGTGTGATGCAATCATTTAGAAATACGTAAAAAAGGAAGTCACATCTAATCTCTTGTTATTTGAGGATCACTTTTCCATTTGTACAGACATCATGATCTGCTTTATATATACTCATGGGTCATTAAATTATGCTCTTAAGAACTTTTGTCTATTGGATTCCAATGTTTTTATTAACACTTAAATGCATCATTGCTTTGAACAAGAGAGGAAGACAACAACTGATGATTCTTTGGATACAATTATGTGAAAGTGAAATAGTTTTGGCATGTTTAGTAAGATACTTTCAAAAAATAAACATTTAGGATACTATTAAGAGTTTTTATAGTTGAAACAAACAGAATCAATACATTTTTCCAATCTAGCTCTCATTTTAGAGGGCAAGAGCTACATCTCCAGCCAGCAGACAAATACACCAAAATACTTCCTATTTTTTTAACTTTTATCTTTCTCTTTAAAGTCCTAGATAGTGACTCTCAATTTGATTTTCCAGACACAACTATGTACCAGATTTTCAAAATCTATAGACATTTGAACCACCTTCCTTTATTTTGGTCAATATCTGTAATTTCTTTTTGAAGTATTTAAAAATGCTTATTTTTAAACTAAGTTTTTGAAGTCATTGATAAATTATGGCTCCTACTTGTGTGTCAAACAGAAAGAGGAAAAGAGAAAGAAAGGCAAAAGAAGAGCAACGCTATCATTTCTCAAGAAGTGTTTATGTGTTGGGCACTATGCTAGGTATTTTCCACAAATTATCTCTAACGCTCCCTCCACCCTGTCCTATTGTTTATCTCATTTTGCATTTAAGGAATAGTAACTCAGAACAGTTAAGCACTGTGTAGAACCCACACAACTGCTAAGGAGAAGGGTTGAAATGATCTCTCTCCTGCTCCAGATTCATCCCACCTGGAAGATTTTAGCAGCTTTAGCTGCAGTAGCTACCACAAATCACTGAGATCTTTGCTGGAGCCTTCCAATCATACCCTCAGAAAAGGACATCAGCCATCCACTTCCTAAGAAGTTAATATTAGAATTTAATTGCTTTGGCTTAAGGCAGGATAGGGATCCAAGTTCACATGTTGTGAGCACAGGGCAAAGAAGAGCACTAACATTTACTGCAGTCTATCATGCACCAGATGTGGGACATATATTCTCATTTCACTTTCCTGGCCCTCCACCCCAGGTGAACTGAAGGCTTTCACCACCATTCCACTCTCCAGGGGCCTGTAAGTGTTCTGAGACAGGCTTTAAGGGATTAAAAAAAAAAAGTGGACCATATTCAGAATAATAATACATACTTGTTGCTAGATTTGTATTGATTATTGAGAGGAAAGAGTAAAAGTTTTAAAAATAAACTACCAGAGGTAAAACCCAAGCTCATGAAGAGTTAAATTCTTCATTTTCTGCCTTTCTTCTCAAATGCTGTCTATGGATATATGTATAGACATGCATTGTTGAATGTGGAAAAAAGCATAATAAAAATGTAAATGCCATATTCCTAGTCCATCTAATGCTCCACCTCAAGAATGAAAATATTTTAAAGGTTTTAATTCAGTTCAATGTTCTCTGTATGATCCAAAATGTTAGTTATTCTCCGTGCCAAAAGTTTTGAAGAATAGGTAAAGGTGAGTAAAAAGCATTGGAAATGAAATAAGAATACAAATAATATTTTTATTATGTTGACCAAAAAGGTAGTGATAAAGAATAAATAAAACACTCAAACCTAGACCAAGAATAAAACAAATCCAAACTAAGGAAACTCTGGGTTCTAATTATTTGACTGCAACATTTATAAATTTCCTTTCAAAGTAACTCAGAAATTCTCATGATTTGATTTACTTTTTCCCTATCACATCTATCAAAAATCAGACTTCAGCTTCTAAAATATAGCATGAATTATTGTTGGAAGTTACCATCAAAGAAGAAAATTCAATAGAACTGAGGAAGTACTTCCAGCATGTAATATGATCGAGTTTGTTCATAAGCCACTTGTACCACAAGTTACCCTCAAAGCCACAGAGATGTTAGTTGGTATCATCTACGTTATACAAATGAGAAAGCTAAGATTGAAAAGAAAAACAACTTCCCAGGATCATAATAAAGGACACAGGAGGAAAGATATCTAATTTAGACTCTCCATCTGAAAATCTCATATACATAATGCCAGGCCTCTTAAAAATTTCTGCTTTGTTATTTTAAGGGAGGCAAGGATAAAGAAATTCATACGCATGGTATTTTGTACCTGAAATCACTAACTAACCCTATTGCCTTATTTTACTACTTATGCCATATTCAGAAAATTACAGTCACGTTGAAGTGATCAGAAACTTTCATTTCAAAGACCCAAAACTTCAGTTATTTGTCACAAATGAGTATAATCTTTACAAGATTAAAGTTTCGCTAGGTCTGACAGTTTGGAGGAGACTTAGGAGGACTTTAAGCAGGAGTATGATTTCTAAAATGCCATGTTATGTTAAAAACAAAAGTAATAGTTCAAAATAACTGGAATTTCACAGGAAAGAAGGAAAAGTAACAACTAAAAAGCCTATGTGTCACAAATACACAATGAACAGAATAAAAGGGTGACCTAAGAAATGGGAGAAAATATCATTTGAAAATCATATATCCAGGAAAGGACTAGCATCCAGAATATATAAGGAACTCATACAGCTCAATAGAAAAAAAATCTCAATTAAAACTGGGCAGACAACTGAAACAGACATTTTTCCAAAGAAAACATAAAAATAGTCAACAGGCCTGTGAAATGTGCCTAACATTGCTAATCATCTGAAAAATGCAAATCACAATGAGATGTGATGTCATACTTATTAATATGACTATTAAAAAGACAAAAGATAGCATGTGTTCGTGAGGGTGTGCTGAAAGGTGGACCCTTGTACACTGCAGGTGCAATGTTATAGCCATTATGAAAACAATATGGAGATTCCTCAAAAACCAAAAATAGATCTACTATATGATCCAGCAATACCACTTCTATTTATATATCCAAAGGAATTGGAATCAGAAGCACAGAAATGTATCAGTGCACCTATGTTCATCGCAGATTATTCACAATTGTCAAAATATGGGAATAACCTAAGTATCTGTTCAATGCAAAATTAAAATGTGTGTGTTATATATATACTTTAGGGACTGTGTCCGGAATGACTATTCATAAAGATGGATAAGTCTACAGAATATAGTGAAAAGATTATTTGTAGTCTTAAAAAGTCTGTACTTTATCCTGAAGGTTATATGTACCCAAAAGTGAAAATTTAAAAGTTTTTAAATAGGAGAGTGGGCTGATTGATTTTAATCTTCTGGTGACGGTAGAAGACAGGTTTTGGTGGTAGTAGAGAGATCAGTATGGATAGTTATGAGCAGCAGAAAAACCACTGGTAAGCTAAGGCCATAGGCCTGCTATAGAGGGCTCAGATCTGTGTCACTAAAGAGTGGGAAGGAGATGAAAACAGGGAAATATTTAGAGAAAGGTGTTTACCTTCACTACTGGGAATTGAACTGAGGGCCTTCACACAGAGCTACATCCCCACTCAGCCTTTTTTTTATCTTGTATTTTGAGACAGCATCTCACTAAGTCACTAAATGGCCAAAGCTGGGCTCCAACTTTCGATCCTTCTACCTTAGCCTCCCAGAGTGCTGTAATTAAAAGCCAAAGACACCAGAAGTTTAAAAAAAAATAATAATAAGTGGGAGTTGAGAACTGAGAGTGAAAGGAGTTGAGAATAAATTGTATGTTACAGAGATAGGGGACCCAGGGGGAGGACCAGGTGTGAGAAGAAAAATCATGAATTCAATAACTGGGTTTGATTTGGCTGAAAGATAAGCAGATGTACTGGAGACTACTCAGTAGGCAATTAAAAGTAAAAGTCTGGAGCTCAAAATAAACTTGTGTTGAATAACTAATTTAGCTCACCTTACTCTAAAAAGGAAGACAAAACAAAATAAACACTTGGCTCTTCATAGATCTTTGAATGGAGGAGCTGATTCTTTTCTCTTCTACTACCCTGTGTTTATATTCAGTTCTCTTCCCAATAGTGGTTCATCCATATATTAGAGGATAACTGGTACAGTTAGAACAGTTTCACAAACACTATCAGTAGCAGTAGAGTAAGGATCATAAACATCTTTGTAGTTTAAATATTCCTTTAAACAGAAAAGAAGTACTTTGAAATTACTACCTTGAAATGCAGCTATATTTCAACACTCTATTTGTAAGTAACTATTTAGAAGACTTCTGAGTGACAGACACTGCGTGAGGCACTAGGGATCAAATAGTAACAAAACAGGTATAAATTCATATCAAAGAAGTTTCCAATAAGCGGAAGGAGACAGGCCTCCCTCAAATCATCACAAAGGTGAGATGAACTGCTCTAAGACAAACATCGTTTGCAATTCTGTGAGCACACAGAAGGAAAGAAATTGTACCAGAGAAGGTGTGCCCAAGAAAATGCTATTTGAACCAAACTCCAGAGAGTGAATAAAAAGCATGGAAAGGCTCACTGTTACAAGAAGATAAGATATATTTGAGGAGCTGAAATGAAACAAGGCCAATGTGGCTAGGACAATGAGGTGGAGCAAGGGTGAAGAGATGCTCTAAGACAATGTTAGAGATGTGAGCCAGCATTGTAAGCCTTATAGAAAATTTTCTCTTTAGACCAAGAGCAGCGGGAAGCCACTGGATGGTTTGAGTGGTGAAATAGCATGATCTGATTTTCATTTTAGGAAATCATTTGTCTTAATAATGTGAAGGACAGACTAGCTCCCTTCTTCTCATGGTGAGGATGCTCTACATGGTACTTATTTTCTAAATTTAGTTGCTTTTTATCAGAATACTTAGAACAAGTGCTGGACCAGGCTAGTGCAGCCTTGGAAGCGACTCTTGTAAGTCCATGTACAATTCAAGTCACCATCTCTGGCATTATGGGAGCTTTGTGCAAGTTGCTCATATGACAATAACAGGTTGACATCCTGTTTTCGGGCTGGGAAATCCATGCCCATTGCCAAGTGTGCAATGAGAAGATTCCCATGCAGGCATTTTCTAGCTATAAAACCCTTGGGAAATCACTGACAGCCTTCCCAGGGCAGAGACCACATCCTTGGAACAGAGACAGAACTACGGCCAGGGTCCCTTCTGTCCTTCTGACTCTGCTAACCAAATAATGAAGAAAGGGCAGTTTGTCATGTCACTTTCTTCATAGGTAGAGAGAACTATGTTGACACAATAAATTCCACATGACTCTTGATTCTACATTGAGAATATATGGACTCTAAACCATTTTTTGCCTTTAACCTACTATTTAAAATTAAATTCTATATAGGAAATTAAACACACATACACATTTACTTCTACTTATTAGCTAGCATAAACACTTTGAAATTTGTCTTGGGGACCTTAAAAATGCTTTGCAAGTAAACCAGGTATCCTAATGATTAACAGGCAAATTGTTGGTACTTGTTTTTTTTCCTCACAATCTCAAATCCATAAGGAATATGTAGCAAATATAAGCTTCATGGTATTAAACATAGAATATGCCATAAAATACTGATACTACAACTTGCATCAAACAAGTAAACATTTGTTATGGGGACAGTAAAATTGACTTTTCACAAAAGGAGCCTACAGTAATAACGCATTCAATTCTATTTCCCAGAATGCTTCTTAAGTATGTTAATAAAGTCTTTATTGTGTCTGCTTATAAAAGTCGCCACCATTTCCCATTAGAAAGTCTCTGTTTATTCATCAAACATTTACTGACAGTGACTGCTGGGAGCAGCCTCAGATTTCCACTCCATTACACGTTTGTGGCATAAAGCACATTAATTATAGATATATTACAATATTCAACTCATTGAGGAAAAATTAGATGATCAAGGCTCATTTTCCTTGACAATAAGCAAGTTAATGAAAATACTAATTACCTGATGATGAAGTGGAGCCTTCAGGATTGAATGCTTAGCATCTGTAAAAGAGTTCTGCGAATCTAGCACAGAATATTAAAGCCGGAAGCACTGAAGACTATCAGGTGGCCCTTGTAATTGTCCAGTGCCCTTTAATCAGAGGAAAAAAGAGTTGGAAATGAAGCAGAATTTTACAAATCATTTGAGACAATTCATTGAAAAGTCATACTCTCTCCAAAATTTCAAAACTAATATTATCTGAAGCACAAATCAACTTCATTGCAAATAATCATACAAGGAATAGATTTGTTTTCAGTAAGGACATTGCCATCTTCCCACTACCCATTTTTAAATAATGGATAGAACTATTTTCAGTCGCCTAAAAATTACAAAAGAAAACCTATGCATTAATTCCATTCTTCCAATTTCTACAAGTTCAGATTTAAAAAAGGTAAACTCTCAGCACAAGAAATCCAGTTCTTGGGGCTGGGGAAATAGCTCAGTGGCACAGTGCCTGCCTGGCAAGCGTGAGGTCATGAGTTCGATTCCCAATACTGGAAAAAAAAAAAAAAAAAAGAAAGCCAGTTCATGTCAAATAAGGGATTTTATCTTTAAAAATGTGTTTTTTCTAAATCAGAATATAAAAAGAAGATCAATATCATTTGTTATTAAGGATATGTGAATGTAAATAATAATGAAACACTACTACATGCCTCTCGGAATGGCTAATATAAAACCTGACAATACAAATTGCTAGCTAGGATGTGATTCAACAGGAATTTCCCTTCACTACTGGTAGAATACAAGTTTGTACATCCACTCGAGAAGACAGTCTGGCAGTTTTTTATAAAATTAAACATAGTCATAACATATGATTCAGCAATCATGCTCCTTAGTAGTTATCCATTCTAAAATTTGTGCCCACATAGAGTTCTGCACACAAATATGCATGTCAGCTTTTTCATAACTAGATATTAACAAACACATGTTTGGTGCTGTTTGTTTGTATATGGTATGGGGTCTTAAGGTTGGGGCTTTACACATGCTAGGAAAGTGCTCTATTACTGAGCTAAAGCCCCTGCCCCAAGGTGTCCTTCAAGAGATAAATAGGTAAACAGTGTGGTCAGTCCACGTAATGGAATACTATTCAGCAATACAAAGTAATAAGGTATTAAGCCACATGAAGACATGAAAGAATGTTGAATGTATATTGTTAATTGAAACAAGACAATCTAAAAAAGCTACACAGTGCATTATTATAATTACATAACATTCTGGAAAAGGCAAAACTATAGAGGTGTTAGAGTCCAGTGGTTTCCAGGAGTTGGGAGGAAGTGAGTGACAACATAATAACTGAAAGATATTATGGCATTAAATGTATTTGGTATAACACTGTAATTATTAATTAATTACATTGTACATTTGCCAAAATCCGGAGAACCTTAACCACTAAGAATGGCCCTTAATTCTGCAACTATTTTAAGGCATTTAGGGGGTGGGAGATACCAAAATGAAATGTAGAAGGTGATGAAAGAATGTAGGTGTCAATATATAAAACAACCTAACCAAAGGAATGGTGCTGAGAGCAACTTTTGAAATGAGTAGTCTATAAGACTAATGCCCAAGCAAGCTATATAATAGCACCATATTCTAGTTGATAGAATTTTTTCCCACTAGTTGAAGGGTTGCAATTCTGAACATATACATTGGAATTCAAATGATGAGTAGCCAAATTCTCACTACAGGAATAAAAGATAAGTAAGGAGTGGAAACTAGAAGGATATATGCAGTAATGAAGTCCAGAGTCAGCAATATAAATATATGTCTATCTTAAACATACAAATAATCCTATACATAAATGAATATATAACACACAAAATTATGTGCATATACATATGCATATACATACATATATATGTGTGTGGTATATTTATATATGTATAATATTTACAACAAAAATACAATGATGGTATATCAAAGGGATGCAGGAACTAACTGAAAGAGTTAAAAAAAATAAAGTAGTATTAGATCATAGCCCAATGTACAGGATTATTACCCATGATTCTATAATTCATGAATGAATGAATGAATGAAAATAAGGAAAAAAGACATATTTACTAGACAGAGGTATCCCAAACACAGTATGTAGTTGTATGTAGTGTGTAGTATGTAGTCCTTCCACTGTCACAGAGGTGAAATATAACTCTTATCTCATCAAGTGGGGCTACATATAAAGATTTCCTTCTGAAGAATATAGTATGGAAAGAGAAAAAAGGATAACTACACAAAAGAAATCTGACAAACTTCCCCTCAGTCAGTTAACACCAATACTTATAAGCCTTACTGATATTATGTACCTTTGTTATATGAGAGATACTTCTGTGGTCTTCCTTCCAAACATGTCATTCCAGTTAAACATGAAAAATCCAAATTAAGGAATATTCCACAAAAATTTAGCAGTTTCTTCAAAGCTGTCAAGATTATCAAAAAAAGAGGAAAATCTGAGAAACTGTCATATCTAAGAGAAGCCTGAGGAGACCTAACAAGTAATGCAATGCAGTATCCTCAGTGGAAAAAAACAAAGTAACATTAAGTAAAAACTAAGGATCTCTGAATAAGATATGGACTTTAGTTAATAATAATATTTATCAGTATTGTCTCATTAATAGTGACAAATGTTCCATAGTAATGTAGAATGTTAATAATGAGAGAGATCTATGAGGGATTAAAGGGAATTCTACACAGTATCTTGTCAGTTTTTCTGCTGATCCAAAAGTGTTCTACAAAGGTTCATTTTTAAAAAATGGACTCTCTCCACACATGCCTGCATTATTTCTTCCACTTCTCAAACTGGCAATCTAAATCAGAAGAAGCAAACTGCTGAGTATATCTTCTGATTTCATTCCAGCATCAATTTATATTTTCTGTGCTTTTTTGAATTCAACTAATAGCTCTGCACAGCCTCTCCCCTTTCCTGTGCATTATCCATTGAACAGATTCCAAATTACTCTGCCGTGGAGTGGCCAAAGATCCCATTTGATGGATGGCCATTTCACACACCTGTGCTGGGGTCTTTGATTGATGTGCTGGCATATATCTAATATAACTTCTAATAGGGAAGTGAGGAAAACATACATTTGTGCAATCTTCAGGCCAGTTTGCTGCTCATCCAAAGACTTAATTTAGAAATTGTTACTTAATAATTCAACATGGACAATTCCTTGATTCCCATTGACTTTCAATTCAATCAGCAAAGCTGCCTCTTGGATTTTCCATTATTATAAAGACTGATGTATTTTATAAGAGCAAACAGCTGTTCTGGCAGATTAATGTTCATCCTTGTCATCCTGCAGTGAGAGCTCACTTGGAATTCTTCTCTTGTGAAAAGCATTTTGGGTCCAAAGAATTTAATGAGCTGATCACCAATGACTTTACCACACCCCTCTGCCCCTGGGTCAGTTCTTACAACCCTCACCTAACAAAGTTCACCTTTTTAGTGACAGAAGGCCTCTCTTCAATTAAATGTCACATATAGGGAAATGCCCATGCCCTTGGAGTTGAGAGGACAGAGCTTTCTTATATCAGGCTTCCCATTTACTCTGGACAAGTTACTTAACCTCTGAGGCTCTATTCTCCTTCCATTCAGCGGCAGTGGTAATACTTGCCTTGCCAGTATCACACACATGTGGGAAGTTCCTGCCTTTATGCAAAAAATGTTTCTTGAGAATATACCGTATTGTTGACAAAGTGGAACACACTGGGGATGTAATAGTTGAGAGAGAAAAAGTTGCTGATCTAATGCAATTTGCATTTTAGCAGAAAGAAACAAAATAAATGTAAAACATGCAGATGTTAGTGATTATAAGTACAATTCAAAAATCAGGTTATAGGGACAGGGACTCTTGGGGAGGACAAAGAATAATTTTAAGTCTGATCAAAGTAAGCCTCACTGAAAAATCGCATGTCAGAGAAGAACTGGAGGTACTAAGGGAGTATGCCATGAAGATGGTTAAAGAAAGGGCATTTCAGGCAAGAGAACCAGCAAATGTAGAAGGTTTGGGGGAGAAATGGGCTGGAATGTTCAAGAACAGCAAAAAGGCAAACAGGGCTGGAATAGAGCAGATCGTGAGAAAACTAGTGAGAGAAGAGTTTGAAAAGCCATGGTGAGGGCATTCGAGCCATATGGACCCTTGTGCACCATTGTCTGGACTTTGGTTTTTACCCTGGCTGAGATGGGGAGCCATCCGAATATGGTACATGCACTCTATGGCAGTAACATCATCTGTTAGATGCTTCAGCAAGACCACTATATGTGGAAAGTAGCTGAGCAGGAAGTAGAGAAGCATGGACATCAGTGAGGTAGCTATAATATGAGGAAGAGATCATGGCAACTTTAGCCAGAGCCCTGGCAAAGAAGGTAATGAAAATTAACCAATCCCAGATATACTTTGAAAGTATCCTCAATAAGTTTATGTAAGAGATTAGATGTAAGATGTGAAAGAGACAGCTCTTTCTAAACTCTTCCTAAATTGTTTTGGACAAGTAGGACAAAGTTGCCATTAACAGACACAAGGAATATAATATGAAAAATAGTCTTGAGAGATAGGAAAGGGCAGTTTTAATAATGTTACACTGAATATACCCATATGAAGACTGTTAAATACCCATATGAAGACTGACGGTAAGTAATTGGACGTTTGAGTCTATCTTGCGCAGGAACTATCCAATTTCAAGTTGCAAAAGTGTATAAGCCATCAGTGTGTAAGTGCTATTTAAAGACAAAAAAGTTGCTTGATCACCACGGAAGTCAGAATGGTGGCAAAAGAGAAGACATCCTCCAAGGACTGAGCTCTGGGGGATTCCAGTGTTTGAGGAAGTCAGATTCCAATGTGAGAACCAGCAGAGAACATGAAACAGAGGAATGGGTTGAAAATAAAGCAAAAGGAGTACGAAGGGCTGACCTGGAACCCAAGGGCTTAGGAGGAGGGATCATCAATCACTTGAAATGCTGTTGATAGGTCAAGTAAGATAAGATCTGAGAACTGACCTTTGAACTTAGTGATGTGGAGATGATTATGAGCTTGTCTGGAGGCAAGGAAGAACATCATTGCAGAGATTGAAGAGCAAATGGGAATTCTCAGGCTTGATCATTCCACTATGGTTATTTAAATGTTAACATTAGAAGAAGTAAAGTGAAGTGCATATGGGAATTCTCTGTACCATTTTTGCAACTTTTCTATAAATCTAAAATTGTTCCAGAGTAAAAAGTTGCAAAAAGTACAGGGCAAGAGAGTAACTGTAGGCAGTGGGATAAGTAACTCTTTCAAAGAGCTTGCTTGAAAAGGTAAGAAAAAATGGACAGCAACAAGAGGAAATGGGGTCAAGAAAGGTTCTTGGTTGTTTGATTTGTTTTTCTGTTTACTTCAAGCTAGAAGAAATAACATGTTGCCTGTGTGCTGCTGGGAATCACCTGGTAGAAAGACAGAAACTGATGGTGCAGGAACTAGGTATCACTGAGGCAATGTCCTTGAAGAGGAAAAAGGGATACAACTCCTCACCCCAGGGAAAGCATTGGCCATGGCCAGGAAGAGAAGGTAGAAGAGTGCAGAGACTCTGAGATAGATGCACAAATCCTGTCTGATTGCTTCACACTCCCCACCAAAGGGGGAAGCAACTCCACCTGTGTGGGCAAGTGTGGCAGAACATCAGGAGTACTGGAATTAACAAGAAGAGAGTAGAACGTTTTTCACTTTCAGAAAGTAGGAAGGAGAAGCCGCGACAGCATTTGAGATGCTAGAAAGTGATTTGCATGCATGGAAAAAAGACAGATGGGAATCTCAGTGTAGGAGAGTGAGCTAGTTAATGTTTCTCTTCTCTTATCTGATCTTTTTTAATGGCAGTAATTTGAACTGAGAGACAGGCCATGCCAAGGAAAGTCCCTGAAGCAAGAAAGCCCTGCTCTACAGTCTCACTGATGTCACAGAAGGTTATAAAAATCTCCCCACATGTAATGTTGAACCGCTTTCCTCTTACCTGCTATAAAGCGAAAGTCCAGTAATGCTGTACATTCCCCTACTGGAACCGAACAAGATATAACTCACAAATACTCACTTTGCATCCTTTATCTTTAAAAAATAAATACTTTGTTAACAGTAGTGACTATTCCCATAAGTAGAAAACCAAGAGGGTAGCCCACAATAGAAGTGGAAGAGTTCCAACTTTAGCAGACCAGGAGCTGCCCTATGACGGGCAGATCCCTTTCCAGTTCAGAGAGAGTATGCCTCCCCACCCACCAAGGCCTCACCTCAGAAGTAAGATAGGAACAGAATCATTGCAATCCAGAGGAAGACTCCTAATTGGGTGACATTTCCACCAAGAGTCAAAAGAGAGTGTAACCACCTCCCTAATAAATAAATCTCCTTGTGCTTCAAGCTGGTTCCTGATGCCGGAATCAGGGTCTGGGAAGGGGTGAGGTGAGTGTTTTCTCACGTTCCTCAGGCTAGTTGCTAAATTTGTCTCCTGTAGAAGAGAATAGATGAATAACCAAGTCTAAACCCTCATAGGATGAGACAGAGATGCTAAACAATTATCTTTGATAATTCACACTAAAAGTATCTGTTAATGAAGGTAAACAAGGGACTGAAGGAAATCAGATTTCCAGGTAATTGAAAATTGTTCATTTCACCGCCATTGAAATCATTCTGAATAGATCTCTCTCTCTTCAGAAATCCAGATTAAATGGGGAGACATTTCCACCTCAGAGATTCTTCATGCATCATCCATCTTTACTGGCACAAATGTCCAGGAGCCTGTCCAGAATTCAAAGTAAGTGTGTGTCTCACAATGTGAGCATGAGAGGGGCACTTCTTTCTCAGTTGGATAACTTCTAACTCCTATCAAATTTTATCAGGCCTTGTGCCTGCTCTTAGGTATTTGTTACTATCTTGGTTTGACCTGAGCATTTTGTATAATTTTATCCTTTCAGCACAGCATGCTACAGATAAGTTTAAAAGACTGTGAGACTAGAAATTACAGATCTGGAATCTCAAGTACAATTCCAACAGTTATAAGGAACTAGCCGGCCAGGAAGTCCTAATGCTTCCATTAATAAAGCTATTAATTTTGAAAAGCTTTGACAGCTATAACATCTTTTTTTTTAAAGCAAAAGCATTTTTCCTTTATCTCCAAAATGCCTTCTTCTTTGTATGTAATGGCTGCCTCAAGCTCCCTTCTACTGCCTGTTTTAATTTGTCTTTAATATCAGATGTGCCTTATCGATTTCTTCTGTGTATATTTTCATTCTGAATAATTCAGAGGCACGAATTTTTTTTTTCCCATTATGGTCAATAGCGGGAGCAAATTTTGAGGATAATCAATTGAGCCTTGACTGACGATTCCTGCTGTTGATACCCCCAGAAGTGAGGGAGGGGGAACAGCAGGGGATAATACGACCCAACAGTCAATCACAGCTATCAGCAAATGAGCCAACATGGGTTTGTGTGAGGAATGGAGATCCATACGGCAGGCCCAAAAGGCCGGCTAATAGTTCTCTCTTTTTACTTTTCATCATCCAGCTTTCCAGCTGTGCCAGGGAGAGTTATGGTCCATTCTCATATACATTTTCCTCTCCACGAATGTTTAAAAGTCATGTTTTAAAGGTGTCATTTTTGTATGAATACGTACACTATCTATGCATCAGTTCTTAATGATTTGTGCCTATTTCAGTTAAGCTTTTTTCCAAAATAGAGTAGGAAATCTGGAAAGCTTCCAAGAAAATAGTCCAGGGAATAAATAATTGTCATATTTTAATTCAGATAATATGGTTGAAATTAATTACCATAGACCTGACAGAAACAATACAAGTTTGTCTAGTCTCCTCTCACCTGCAGTAAGAACACATTTTCTGTGCCTGTTTTGACACTGGCACTCATCCAAGTCTTTGACACACTCAATTTACTATAAAATTGGCAACCCTCTGTCTCATAAAGGAATCCAAGTGTAACAATAAATATTGGTCCCATTGCACAATATGATTAATGTAAGTCAGAAAAGACCTCATAAGTATCAGATCACTGGGATTTAATAATTACAGTATTTTTTATTTTCACTTTCCTAAGATATTGTTATAAAATCTAGATTTAACAGAATGTGCTAGAGGCAGGCAGGCTTTTGCATTCTCTTAGGGATGTGAAGATCAGAACGAAGTGAGGAAGAGAGGCTCAGGTTAACATCAGCGGTTCAATTTCAATTATGTAGAATAAATGGTCTTTTTCAGGTCTGATGATTTTTGAAAACTATTTGAAGGTCTTGTGTCATTCACATGCAATTTATCTTGATCTATAAAAATAAGGTGTTCCACACTACCAGATTCAAGAATTTAAATGTAATTACGATACATCAGGTTGTCATAAATAGATATTTCTACAGTAATATTTAACAACAAGCTAAACAATCTCTAGCGAGTTATTGGTAATAAGATAAAGGTTATAAATTAATATCTTCTACAGCAGATATTTGAGTTTGTATTTCTCCAGTGGAGATCCATAAAGTTTAGCAAACATCTGTAGTTAATTGCTAAGCAGTTTAAAGTTAAGTAATAACTCAATGTATGCTAGGTAAAAGAGAAAGTTATAAGTCTTAGTTTAGTTTATCATAGATAACTTATTTATAAATCCCTGTAATTTATTATTAATATCCTTATACAATAATCACTCATGCATGTAAACACAGTTAACCTTAAAATTTTTATTCCAATTCCTATTTCTTTACAAACGAGGTATTTTTGCCTTTGCAAATCATTAGCCTTAAATTTTTTTGAAGACATTAAACAAGTATATTATATTTTATGGGGAAAACAGTGATTCTTTGTTCATGATAGTTTTTCATTAATAATTTTTTTTTCCCGGTACCGGGAATCAAACTCATGACCTTGCACTTGCCAGGCAGGCACTTTGCCGCTGAGCTAAATCCTCAGCCCCTCATTAATAAATTTCATGGAGAAATCTGCTCTCATTAAAAACTTAATTTACTTGAAATCTAAAAAACCAGTAAAGGATAAATTATGTGTAAAGTTAGAACTCATTTTGTAAATATCAACAGGGGTTTCTTAATGCAAATTACAGCATCAGTACTCATAGTCTCTGATAACTCCTTCTGGACACGTCACTATCTGACTTGTTCTCAAGGGGAAAAGTACAATTTTGGGGTGACGAGTTCTTATAGAATTAGGTGGTAGATCAAGCTGATAAGCTTCATGAAAATGGATAATAGGATGAAGAAGAAAACCAGGTTCTTTTTTTGATAAATTGCTCATAATATAGCTGAAAATTTAAAAATTAATAGACATTTGCTGGAGTTGATTGAATGCAGACGTAAAGCTAAACCGTATAACACTAAAATGGCAAACACAGCTGATTATAAAGCAACAACTCAAACATTAAAGTAAAAGTAGTAATATCATATTCTCAGTTTGATTTTCCCAGTCAGCTATAAACATTTTATAGGCTGATATTAAAAGTTGATATTGATGTTAACATCCAAAGTACACATCTGTCTTGGACTGAAATATACAAGAACAAGAAATGGACTTAGAAGACCTGCCAGCAGTGTGTGAACTAGTCGTACAATCTTAACTTGATACTCAATAATAACAATAATAACTATAATTCATTTGAAGTTCTCTTTGAACCTGACATTTCAGTAAATCCTCACAAGAACTCTATGAGATAGGTATGGATATTATTTCTATTTTGTAAATGAGGAAATTAAGCATATGGAAGAAAATAACTTGCCTGAAAATGCATGTCTACTAAGGGAAAGTACAGAAGGGAGTCTAAATGTGTCATTAGAAAGGTAAATGAGCATTTACGCAGGCGTGGCTGACTCTAAACCACCACAAATGGGCATTATCTGTACAAATATTGAAGGCGAAGCAAATGGCTGCCTTCTACTTCTAAAATCCTCCTTGGTCATTTTCTATACACTCCTGGCAGAAACTTCTTTTTTCCTTTTTCTTTTCCTTTCTTTATTTCCTTGCCTTTTCTTTCTTTTTTGCATTTTCATTGGTTGGTTTGTTTTACTAGGACCTGTTCTTTTTGTTTCCTACATGCTTTCATTCATATGAAAAGTGGGAAAGTCCTTTGTTAGAGAGTCACTGAAAGAACAAGGCAACATGATCTTTCCCTCAAAAATCTTGGCAAATCAAGAAAAAGGACTATGGCAGCAACAGATGAAAATGACTCTGCTAGAACATTCTACCCACTTTGAATAATCTTATTAAAGAAATGCAGGACTAGGACAAGAGATAACCACTCACAGTAAATTAATAATTCAAGGATATGCTTCCTTCTGGCAACAGCCTTGGGTCAAGTTTCCAACTCAGGCAGTCCTCTGGCATCATAAGAAAAGATTAACATAGGGCCCTGCAGAAAATGTTCCTCTGCTCCAGGAAGCTCTATGGCTGCAGACAGATAATGGGAAGAGCTCAAGCAAGCTCTGTTCTTTAATCTCAAACAGAGTTATAGGGTCAAGCATAGATATAGGTTCAAACCCTTTCTGCCGTGTTCTATGTGGTCCTGACCAATTTATATAACTTCTTTGAGCTCTGGTTTCTTTATCTAAAAAAAAAGACTATAAAAATTTCTACCTCATAGTTACGTCACCAGGATATAGCTGATCCTTTCTGATACATACAGTGGTTATGAAGAATGAGTAAAATAATGGCTCCTATATAAGGAGCTGTCACAAAACAGAACCTCAAAGTTCTCATTTTTTGCATTCCCATGCCAAAGGATGTCTCTCTCAATACTGCCTTTAAACTTACTCCACAGTTGAATATCCCAGAGAGAGAAGGATGCTAGCAGCCAAGATCCTGCATTCAGAGACGCTAAGGAAAGAGAAAAACAAGAAGGCCAAGGTTCCCCACAGGCATCTTAGGTTCCTCTCACTTTGTCCAAGCCAGTCCAGGAAGACTAACCTTTTCTACATAGTAGTGTAAGGAGCTCATAGCACCATGGTCATGACAAGGTCCAGACAATGTAACTTCCTCTGAGCCACACAGCTCCCCATATACTCCATAGGCTGCATCTATATCTATATATTTTAGTTTATAGTCATTTAGTAGCATAGAAATAGATTGAAGCATTATGGTAAAATTTCAGCAAAGTAAATGACAGATTTTTATATGTGCATTCAAGAAAGAAAAATGTGTCTCTTTTGCAGGCCATAATTGTGGAACTTATGCTAATGGAAATCATTGTAACACTTTATTCATAAGGGTCATTTATAAATGATGTATGAGTGTCCATAAATGTCTCTCTTATTTGCTATTAATAGTTAGGAATGCTATTATTTTTACATAAGCCAAGTGTGATGCCTTTCAAATGGAAGTAACAATAGGTATAATGTGTTGGAATGAGTCTACAGATAAAATAAGCATATTTTTGCCTGGTTATTAACTACAATAAAGTATTTCCACATGGGTTATTTAAGGTTTTATTTAGATTTCATCTTTAATTTGGAAAAACCTCAGGGTGCTATTTTCAATGAAATGTATCAATCATAACTCTTAGAACCCAATTATTACACTTCAGCTAAATTACTTACTGTGATCTTACCATTTAAAGCACACTTCCAAACCACAAGTGAGTTGTCATAAAAAGATTTTTCTTTTCGTGGACTCTTTTATTTTTCTATATTAATAAGATTTTTTTAGTCAAATTTGTTTAAGAGGAAAGGACCATCACACTTAACATTACCCAACACAGCAAGGGAAATATAAAACCCGCAGTTACTGAACTTTTGGTTTGCCCTTTTCATCAAAGGAATCAAATGCTACCTTTTCCTTCTTTCCAATCTAGATGAAGGATTGTTTGCGAGTAGAAGTGGAAGTTTTTGAATGATCTATTGGGATTTGGCATATCTTGTTAAATGTTCATTTGTAGTGTTTCATAAAGCAGTTTGTTTCAGATGTAGCCGAAAAGGTAAATGCTCTCTAGGGTGATTTATCTAAAGATTATTCAGGCAGTATTTTGCATGGAGAGCCATCCAGGGGTAGCATAAGAAACACTCATTCTGCTTTTCTAAGTCAGTATATATTTAGAAATGTGGAAATGCAGGCTTAGGAGAGCCACAGGCTTCACCCACTCTGCTTTGGAAATTGGTGAATGAGTCCCAGAGGGAGCAAACCATCTCCTACATCCTAGCTCAGAATTAAGCTGTGTTGTGCCACAGGAGAATAGAGAACAGAGGGAAAGGTAGGGGGGAAATCAGGGCTGCCTTCTTTGCCCACTTGTTTCAGGTTGTTTGACACGTTATCCTTTCCCTCTGTAGCAAAATGCTAGACTTCCAGCAGATCCAGACTAAAGACAGTCCTGCCCTTCAGACCATTTTCAAACTTAGAGAGGGAGAGAAAACATCAGGGACAGCTGGAGGAAAAGGAGAGGGAGGGATGAACAGGAAAGGCACAGAAGATTTTTGGTAAGACTATCCTTGTTTGACACTATAATATTTGATACGTGTCATCGGATATTTGTCCAAACCCATAGAAGGTACAACAACAAGAGCGAACCCCAGTGTAAAATATGGACTTTGGGTAATTTAATATGCCAGTGTAGGTTCATGAATTGTAACGAATATGCCACTCTGGTGGAGGACACTGATAACGGGAGAGGCTGTGCATGTGTGGAGGGGAGCATATCGGAGCTCTCTGTACCTTCTTCTTAACTTTGCTGTGAACCTAATTGCTCTGAAAAAGTACAGCCTATCTCAATAGATGCATAGTGCCTAAGGGAGACAGCGTTATTAGTTTCTCCTGGGCAACACCAAGGGTGATGAGCAGTATGCTGTGAGAGCTGGGGGCGGGGAAGACATTGCAGTAGGAGAAAAGATTCCAGGTTTCCAGGCTCCATCAAACTCACATTTTTGCCCTGGGCCGGATGTCCTCAAAAGCTTCATGCTTTTGCATAGCTTTTTCCCCAGGAGGATCAACTGAATGAAGAGTCACATGCTTACTTCCCCAGTTTCACCCCTGGGGAAACATCAGAAGATCTGCTGGTGTACCCCTGAATTTCACTGCCATCCTTTACCTCACCTGGGGATGAGGGCTTGGTAGGGGCAGTAATTACACATGAAAGTTTCAACGACAGGAGGCTTGTCAACTTTGCACAGGGCTGTCAGAAACATGGACCAGAGAAGACAGACAGAGATTCAGGATAGGACTTTTTTTTTTTTAATCCCTGGGTCAGAAGCTTATTTTTTCTGGCTAGAATTATGGGGTTTAATCACAGAAACACAGGGCCAGATGAAAAGAAATTTTGCTGATGTCCTGTCATTCTCTACTTTAGGACATTATACTCAGTATCTGACACATAGTAGGTACACATAAATATTTACTGGACAAGTAGATGATGATGGATGGATGGATGGATAGATGCATAGATGGACGGTTGGATGGGACTCAATGTGCTTAGACATTATTTTTTTTCTGACACAGTCATGAGGCAAGAGTGTTGTATTCATCTGTCTTCCCTCCCCTAGACCATCATTCACAAAAGGTAAAGGGAGAAAAAAAAAAGGTGAAGAAATGGAAATCAGTACATAGAAGTTAATCTGAGCACCTCAGTCTTTTTTATTATAAACCCATTTTGTGAATGTTATGCTTACTCTGCTCTCATTTCTCCCACTTATCAGAATATCACCTCAGAAAACTGGAATAAGTAAAACCCTAAGGGCTGGACTATTATCCTGGCAGTATGTATTACAAATGGGAGAATAGGAAATAAGAAAAAGGTTCTTGCTCTCTGACCACCAAGAAGTCACACTTTCCTCTCAGGAATACAAAGAACCCAGTATTTTAGACGGTGCCCCTCTGCGATGGCTTTGAAGTATGTGATGCAACTAAGAACAGGCTAAGAATTATGGTGTTTGTGTTGTAGGTTTTATCTTTAACATCTTTGATTTTTTTCTTCTTGTGCACGAAAACATCTATTTTGGACTTGACATTATTCAAAACACTGTGTTTGTAGGCAGCACAAGAGCCTCCCTTATCATAGTGGTGACTCTGATATTTAGGATTCGAGTGCGCTTAGCTTGTGGAATGGAAGAACAGGGAAAAAAAGAATTAAAGTTAATTGTTGAGAAAATGATTATTTAATCTGGATGTAGAAAATGAGAATGCGAAGTATACTCTATGGTTCCTACAGAATTAATGATAAGGAAGTTTTTTTCATCCATCTTTCTCCACTTATTTATCAGTCAGAATAAAACCATGAGATTAAAGTCTAGTAGGAGGAATGCCAGTAACTCCATGTCTTTCCCCTTGGCTACCTGGAAATTTTCAACTTATTTGTTATGGCCCTGAGCTATTAGAATGATGTAAATGAAGAAGGTCTCTCTACAACATCCTTTTTGTAGAGGAAATGTGGGATTACAAGGAACGACGCTCAAAAAACCAACTGAGGCTGGGTGTGACGGTGCACATCTATATCTCAGCAGTTTGTGAGGCTGAGGAGGGAATATTTGCAAGGAGGCTCAGCCTGGGCAATTCAGAAAATTAGCAAGGATCTGTCTCAAACACATAAAATAAAAATGGGCTGAAGATGTAACCCGGTATAAATGTCCAGGGTTCAATCCACAGTACCACAAAAATAGATGAAAGATAGATGATTGATAGATAGATAGATAGATAGATAGATAGATAGATAGATAAATTCATCTGGGACTCACACAGGAAAGAGAAGCACGGACCAGCTGGGTGCCTTTAATGGAATCAGAGTCTATGTTCAACAAAGAAAGAAGTAGGACAGGAACATAAGAAATCCACTAAATTCTATCACAATCATTGAGCAAAAATGATGGTAATGGCTACTCTTGTATTGACAGAGCTCAGCTATGGTTTCTAATTACATAGTATTATTTAATCTATACAAGAACTCTATTGGTAAGTACCCTTTTTGCCTACAAGATGTAAAACAAGATTCAGTCTGTTGAATTCCTGAAGTACATACAACAAGAAATAAATTTGTAAAGAAAGATGCTCAGAGATTAAGTAATTTATTCTACCTTATACTATATGTTGCAAAGCTGCAATTCAAAAGAGACATTATGATTTTGGAGTCTAATATTGGGTACTTACATCTAAATCTAAATAACCAATTAATCAACTCAATTTGTCCTGATCTTCACTTACATTAGAAAGAACAAACCAAATAATAAGATAATCAAGATTTAACATTAAAAATAAATCAAAACATTTGAGCTGTGTTCTCAGAGCAGTAAAGAATAGTTTACTGCTACTTCAGTTTTTCTTTAACTCATTCAAACAGTTGATGAGTTATTCCACAGAAAGTTATTAAAAATTTAGCTGGGTGTGGTGGCCCACGCCGATACCCACAGCACTCAGGGGAACTGAGGGGCTGAAGGTGGGAGGATTGCAAGTTTGAGCCTAGCCTAAGCAACTTAGTGACTTAGCAAAACTCTGTCTCGAAATAAAAAAATTTTAAAAGGCTGGAGATGTAGCCCAGTGTAAAAGCACTGAGTTCAATCCCTAATACAATAGAAAAAAATGTCTAGTCTAAATAAAGATCTTAAATAAAAATTTACATCTATTATATTTTACATATATTCATACTGTATAGACCTGCTATAAATGTATTGAATGGTAAAAGTTTCTGCTTTTCTCATAGTATAAATCAATTTATCACCCCCTGAACATTACAGCCTATTGAAGATGAACTGTAATGTGTTATGAACACTCAGAAGAGTCACTAGCAACTACTAAAAAAACATCCAACTAGTTACCAGGGAAATTCAACTATGTCTAACCCTCTAATATTGAAATCTAGTAATACACAAGTAGATACCAAGATAAAGAAAATGAGCAAGGATGAAGAAAGACCCTGTGTGCCTAGAGAAGCTTCTCTCAGGATGATAGACAACTAGCTTCTAACCACTTTGCAGCTAATTGGACAAATACTTTTGAGAGCCAGAAGATGTTTCAGGAGATACATCCAGCCGTTGGCCAACTGCAGTATCACTTCTCAAAAGGACACACCCATCAGGTTACAATAAGAAGGCTACTTCTGAGGAGCCCAGAAAAGATTCTTGGAAATGGTAAACCATGCTAGATTTCACATTATCCTACAGCAAAAAATGATGTATTAATATGTTCTCTGAAATTTAAAACGTTTATTGATTTTTTTAAATCTTAGATAATTTAGCTAGGTTACATTTGCATGATGTACTATAAAATAAACATTTTAAGTTATGTCTGCTCACATCTCAGACTGAGTATTTAATCCAAAATAGTTCTTCCTTGCCTAAATTGATGAGATGAACTGAGGTACTGGTGAACTAAAGTTAATCATCAAATATTCATGTATATTAACTACTTCATTTATTCAGAGTCAGAGACCAAAATAATTTTAATAGAGAAGTGTGTCTGATAATAATATCAAGTTGAGAGAAATTGGTCATTGATTGTGTGTCATCTAATAAGTAAGATGAGGCCTAGTGTTAATAAAAAGAAACTAAAATAATGTTCTGCTCTAAATAAAACCAAAGAAAGTGAGATTGACCATGTAATCAAGGGTATACCAATATCCTGCAGCCTGATACTTACCTGGAGGTCACATATCATGGAGCTCAAATATCCAGAAAGGCAAGAAGCAGAGCAACAACAACATAAAAGATCTCTGTACCATTATGCAAGCATCAAAATATGTCAAGTTAAACTGATGAAGGCTCAAATCCAGACACTGTCATGGATCCATGCGTTGCCTACAAGTCATTCCTTCGGCTTGACCATGCTCTCCACATTACCTTACTTCCAAGGTTGTTGTTAGTGTTTGCATGAGTTACCTTAGATGTACAACCAAGCTTTCCACGGAAGTCATTAGTAGAGTGTTATGGGCTGAATTTTGTTTCCTCAAAATTCACATGTGAAGTATTAAACTTTAGTACTTGAGAACATGATTATGTTTGGATATAGGGCCTTGGAAGAGGTCATTTAACCTAACATGAGGTCATATAAGTAGAACCTAATCCATGATGACTACTGTCATTATAAGAAAAGGAAATTTGAGCACACAACACCAGGGGTACACTCACATACACACACACACACACACACACACACACACACAGAAGGGTGGTCCCATAACCATAAAGAGGCAGCGTGAGGGTGGCCATCTGTAAGCTAAACAGAAGCCTCAGAAGAACCAAACTTGCAACATTTTGCTCTAGGACATGTCACCTCCAGACGCATGAGAAAATAAATGTATGCTGGTGTTTTGTCGTGGCAGCCCCAGTAAACTGAAAATTTAGTCATTGCCATCTTCTTTGAAGTAGCTCTGCTTGATGGGGGTGGGTGGAAGGCTGATATTTCAGTGATCGTTTGATTAATGGTCCAAAATGTAAGTTCCTAGACTTCAGCCTTTTGCTGTGTCCAGCACTGATCCTCATAGCGAGTACAGTGGCATGGCACAAAGTACATTCTCAACATGTACTTTCTGAATATATTAATGACTGAAACGTAAATGAATGAGACTGTTAACCAGAACATGACCTCTAATGCTGGTCATGCTACTACAGTCAACTGACAGACTCACAGGAACAATGGCTAAATGTTTATCCTATGCCAAACACCCTGCTGAAAAGGCTACAAAATGCAAAGAAAAAATTGTAAAACCTTAAGAGTCTGAGGGTTTTCAGAGGAAGGAAAAATGGTCCCTTCATTATGTTTGCAAACATGCTGTGCAATCATTGGTCCAGGGAGGCCATGCTGTTTATGAGATGGAGCACTCGGCTTGAAGCCAGAAGACTTTTGCTTGCTTGCCTGTGTAGTAGTCGTACTAGTGAGCACGTTCCAGTGCAAAATAAAATGCATTCTATTGTGGGATGCAGAAAAAATAAGACATCTGTGAAAATAGAAATAGATTTTAGATTTATCTCTTGTTTATATTTAATAATTTATATTTCACTTACTACTTATAAAATTTAACACAAAATCATAAAACTCTATTCCACAGACACATTCATAGTGCATATTCTACTGAGTTACACCCAACTAATCATAAGGAAAATCAGAAAAAAAGAAAGGAAAACAAAACAAAATAGCGAGAACGAATCTCAATATTTAGCAAAACCCTCGGCTGAAATAGGTTAATTCAATTTTTTAAAATATTAGCAATCCTTTAACTTTTTAAAGTAAATGTTAGCAAATAGTTTAATAATTGTTTGGGATACTACTTCAATATTTGCACACAAATCTCAATTTCTCCTCTTGTAGATAACTAGTTTCATGAAGTACTCAATTTGTTCTTTCAGAGGCAATGCTTCCATTTTAATAGAGTGACATAATAAAGACACGGCCAATTAAAAAATTCTAACTGATAACTTTAAAATTCAAGTTGGCATTGCACAATTATAGGCATAAACAGTGTCAAATATCTAAGCAATAATATAGAGGATTAAATTACTCTTTCCAAGGAATTTTTGTCAACTCTGAAATAAAATTTTCTTTCATTATGGGACGATTGATCAACAGATACTAAGCTATAATTAGACAGAAAAAATAAATTCTGGTGTTTCATAGTGCTGTGCAGTGATATGGATAATGTACTGCATATTTCAAAAATGCTTTAAAATGGTGAATATTCTCACCTGAAAGAAATGATAAATGATTGATACTTAAAAATGGAAATAGATGTATTACTCTGATATAATTATTATAGAATGTATACATGTATGCCCCTAGGAATACACATAGTTTTAATGCAACAAACAAATAATCCCCCTTCACTTAATTGAGCTGGGAGCAATAATTATTGTTGGTTCCACATCTGTAACCTAGTACCATCACAGACTCAGCTTCTTCAGTGTCAGTGGAGATAGAAACCATTGGCGCTTTTGCCTCTCAGAAACACTGTGCAAATATAGTCAGATGACTGGACACATTTTTTGCAGAAACCATATTTACTGGTGTAACTGCGGGTACATTCAGATTAAAAAACTGAAGAATGCTTTATAAATGCATTGTACTGTTATATAATGTTCCTGAGTCTCCCCAGTGCATCATTATGTAAACTTGTCTTCTTTTTTTTTTTTTTTGAGACAGGATCTTGCTATGTAGTCCAGACTAGCCTGAACTCACTATAAAGCCCCAGTTAGCCTCAGAGTCACAGCAATCCTCTGCCTCAGCCTCCCAAGTGCTAGGATTACAGGCATTCTCCACCATGCCCAGTTTACACTTGTCTTTAGACCAAGGAGATGACTGGCCATTCTGTAAATCTAATAAAACTTGCACTCAAGAAATATAAAGGAAAATATATAATTCCTTGTATGTTACAATTCCTTGCTGATAATATTTGAACTGATATTTTTCTATGTAAATTTTATTTCTTTTTGAAATAAGCTTTACTTCGTCCTTCTAATGTCAAAAAATTAGTCAAAACTTTCATGCCATTCATTATACACACTACTGATCCATTATCAAAATCTTTATATTTTTCATGAATTTCTAATTTGAGCATCTTACATGTATTTCCTTTAAGTTTTTCTAACTAGTGAAAAATTCCAAATATACTTACTTGAAAAAATATAATGGCTCTATTGAAAGGAACAGTTAATGTTTAAGTGTTTGATAAATCTTACATGTCTATATTTGTTTATCTGAGTATCCAATTTGAAGATATCAATATGTAATACAACAACCATTGTTAATTTCCTATCATCTTGTCTGAAATTCTGTTTGCTTGTATTGTTTTTGTGCTATTTTCTAAATGTATGTGTGTTTGTTAATGTGTTTTTGTTCCTTTACCTTTAAAATAACAAAGAAAAAATGTAACGAATATTTATATCTTCCATTTAGATTTAATAACTTAAAATTTGTCCACATTTATCTTTCTCTGTGTACAAATATTATATGGATATGAGCATTTTAAAATATACAACAATATCATTACATCTAAGAACATTTTATAATTATTATGAAATCTTTGTGGGAAAAGTGTATTCCATAAATTTCACCTCATATCCAGTTATTATTTGTATTTCCCTAATAGTCTTTGACCAAAAATCCCAAAATGTTTATAACTCTTTTACCATTGGTCTTGTTGTTTCTAATCTATATATTTCTTGAAGCTTTTATGATTTCTTACTCCTTTTTAATATAGAACAGTTCTTTTTCCTTTCTTTTTAAAATGGTATTAAACTTTGTAAAGAACTCAATGCAACTTCCCTAGGTAGTATGTCACAATTCTGTACTTAACTTGCTGTTTCTTCACATACTCTTTAACACAAACCCTCATGTCCTATATTTCCTTAAACTGAAAGTTAGTAGATATTAGATTTAGAGTAAGCATTTTTGATGAGCACTGGCAGTGCTGGATAGTTCACTTTTGTGTGTGTCTTTTTGAGACAGGGTCTCGCTATGTCGTTCAGGCTGGCCTTGAGCTCACTTTGTAGCCCAGGCTGGTCTCAAACTTGCAATGATCCTCCTGCCTTAGCCTTCCAAGGGCTGGGATTATAGGGATGTGCCACCACACCCAGTAGTTCGCGTTTCATTGTAAGTACCATATAATATCAGGTTATCCACTAAAAGTTATGCTAAGCTTGGCCATCTGATAAAAATGGTAACACTAGGTTGTGGATGTAGCTCAGTGGTATCATTCTTGCCTAGCAGATGCGAGATTCTGGGTTCCATCCCCAGTAGCACCAAAAAATAAGTGGTAGCGATTAACTACTCTGTTGTGAACTTTTACTTCTCTTGTTTCTTTTAGATAATGAATATTCTATGCCACTAAAACTTTTCACTGCATGGCTTTAACATCTTTACAGTCATCTGAATCAAGTAGGACATTAGGAACTATAAAACAGTGATTTTCAGATATTATACTGCAATTCTATCTATCCTCATTTGCAGATATTTCTCTCTAAAGAAATTTTTAGAAAAAATTGATTGATTTTTTAAAAAAAATTCCTTATTGTTAACTTTCTCTCTAATTGGATGATTTTTCAAATATAGTTTTAATTGTCATAATTTATCCAAATGTAAGTAATCTCATTCTTATTTTTGAAATGAAGAAATTGAGTCACAGAGAAGTTGAAAAACTTGCTCATCTAGCTAGTAAGGGGTGCATACTAACATGGAACATAGGTCCCTGAGTCATGTTAATTTACAGTGGCAAAATATCACAGTTGATATGAGGCATCTACTCAGTCTTTCAATAAAGGAAGTACCTTCTGAAGTACCTCAGCTGTGGACTTCCACTAAGCCTCCCCTTAGGAAATTTCAGGAGAAGATATCTTTATGTTCAAAGCATAGGATATAGGCTTTGGGCTATTGTAAATGAAGAACAGGAAATAGGAGATATGCCAACCAAGAATTAGAATGACATTCCTCAAAATCATACTGCAAATCTAGAAGGCTCTTAGAGGCAAGAAGTGGGATATTAACTCACCCAATTTGGGGACTAAGTCTTTAAAGCAGCAGTTACAAAATTTCCAGATAATTCTATTATTAGCCTTCTCAGTGTTAGACTAAGGAGGCTGCTTTTTTTTCCAACATGAAACTTGTTTTGTTCTATTATTGTTAAACCTACAAATGTTGACATAGTTCCACCTGGGCAACCGCTAGAGTCTCCATCCATCTATGTACTTCTTTCCTTCTCTCTGTCTCTTCTCATTTCTTCATCCACAAGATTTATTAATGGATGCATATGAGATTATATAAGACAGTAATAGAGTAGCTTCCAGACAGAATTCTGGATCTACTTCTCTTTACTTCAATTCTTCTTTCCCTCCATCCTTTTTTTTTTTCTTTTCACTTTGCTTCTTTTACTCTTTCCTGGGAAGAAGGGAAAAGTTTGGCCATTTGTAGGTGGGATGGCCTAAATTTATTCTTTTATTAACAAGCATTTAACAGTAAATGCCTTAATTAAATAGATATGATACAAAATCTTGGAGACCCGAAATAGCAAAAATTTTCCTAGACAGTGTCCATTATACTGTTGGAAGGGTGAAAAAGGTACTCTCACCCATATAGGGAGCTCAGAGGAATAAATATCCTCAGGAACAGGACACAAAGTTTTTGGAGATCCACAATCCCTATAAGCACAGATCAGGAATTAACTGTTGCCTCATTTCCTTGTAACCAGAAAAAAAATTTTATGGTAGTTATAATTACATAAAAATCTCAGTGAAAAATTATTATAAACATGAGCTGATCTCAAAAGATTGGACCTGTAGGAAAAAATGGTTTCATGAAAGACCAGTTCAAGACTGATCACAAAGACTTTGAAACCATAAAAATATAACCATTCCAAGCAGAATTTGCAAGATCACAGCCCAGCACAGGCCATCATAATACATTTCTAGAGTCAGCCTCCTGGTCCAGTCCTCAGCACCGCCTGTTTACCAGGCATTGATCACAAGCTGGCACACTTGAGCTTATTCCATGCAAAGATCTCAGACCCACATAAGCTCCATTTAGACCATAAGATGAGCAAGTGCCATTTACAAAAGACAACCAGGTCTCGAAACCCAACTGCACAAAGCCAGGTTTAAAGTTTGGTGAACGCTCCTTCTTCAGTGAATTTGCTATGCAACCTAAGTGAGTCGCTTTGCATTCCTGTATCTCAGTTTCCTTATTTGTACAGTGGGGATTATGATGCTCACCTTCTTCCCAGGCCCACTTTGGGGAACAGTTCATTAGCAATTATAAAGTAGTTTAAGCTACGCACAGTGGTGCATACCTATAATCCTAGCATGTGGGAGGCTGAGGCAGGAGGATTACAACAAGCTTGAGGCTACTCTGTGCTACATAGCAAGACTCTCTTTCCAAAAAAAAAAGCAATCATAAAATATATTTAAAATGTAAATTCTAAATTATCACACAAATCAGTTTTTGCTCCATTCAATCATTTTTTTCCTAGGTAAATGATCAAAGCTCCTGTCTGATAGAGACGTTCAGCCCTGAACTCACCCTTGCACATAATGAGGCCCCTCTAGAGACCTGCTGGGAATCTATTACTATAAGCTCCTGTCACCATGCATACAGCTGCTCTTCAATCACTGACTAGGAAACAGGAATTCCTAATGTAAAGTGTATTCCAGCCTGTGCTCAACAGATCCCAAGGAAATTCTGATCAAGAAAATAACAGACACATCCCTAGTCATCTGAGCACCACATTTTCTCCAGGCTTGTGAATTTTTAGTTATGAAAATATATATTTTTATGACTTTTCTAACAAATCTTTGCTAATCACCTAAAATATAAACATTAAAATGAAATTCTTTGCATCTCAGAATCAGTACCAATAACAATGTCCCTTTTTCCACAAGTGACTCAAATTTGTCCTTCTTTATGCCTGAGTAGTACTCCATTAGGTGTGTATACCACATTTTCTTTATCCATTCATCAGTTAAGGGGCATACAGGCCACTTTCATGATCTAGCTATTTGTAGGGAAATGGATGGATCTTTTTTTTTTTATTATTTTAAGGATAAAAGGAGGGAAACATTAACAGACATACAACATTTTACAACATATCACAAGCACAATACAGACAATACAGAGTTACAAACAAAGTGGTAGGGAATTAACAATGGTGGTTGTATTACATATTGATATCTTTAAAGTGGCTTCTCATGAAAACAGATATAGACATGCAATACTGGTCAACCAAAGACTCATTGACAGTTTCTTTCAGTATAGAAACAGCAGATAGAAGAACAACCATGTTATCTATCCTGTATATACATACATACAAATTTTCTCCTTCTTTCCCTTCTCTTTTCCCACATCCCAGAAGCCCTTTACTCTTCGGTGCTTTCCTATCATTTCACAGTGTCTATCATACCTCCGAGTTTAAATTAACTCTTACAAGTTTTACACTAGTGACACAATGCGGTGCTTGCACATGTATGTTTGATTTATTTCACTTATGAGTATGGTCTCTAGTTGTGACCATTTAAATATAAAGGCCTCGAGTTTATCTTTCTTTACAGCTGAGTAATATTCCATTATATAAAAGTACCATAATTTTCTTATCCAATCCTCAGTGGATGGACATTTGGGTTGCTTCCACATTTTAGCAATTACAAATTGTGCTGCTATGAACATAGGTGCACATATATCACTGTGATATGATGTTTTTAGATCTTCTGGGAAAATACCCAGCAGGGGGATAGCTGGGTTGAATGGGACCTCTAAACCTAGTTTTCGGAGGAATCTCCAAACTGATTTCCACAGTGGTTTCACCAGTCTGCATTCCCACCAGCAGTGGAGAAGGGTTCCTAAGAAATGGATGGATCTTGAGACCATCATACTAAGTGAAATAAAGCTGACACAGAAGATTAAATATCTCATGATATCTCTAATACAAGAGACTCAAAATATAATTTAAATAGCTAAATAAAAGAGATATGGTAAAAAAAAAAAAAAAGGAGGTAGAGTATATGGAAATGGGAATGAGATCAAGAGAAGGGGGGGCACAGGATGGTAAAAGGATGGGGGTATATATATATATGAACCAACTCTTCCCCAGGGTAAATGTAATTATTATGTATCCCAAAAATGTACTAATAATTTTTTTAAACCACCAATGTCCCATAGGCCAGGCAAGCTTCCCAGAGGACTAAGCCATAGTCTCAAAGCCAGGCAGTCACTTCACAGACATAACCAACTCCTAACAAGGACCAGGTGGGGGCAAGGATGAGGCCACACAAATACACATCAGCCAAGTCCTAACTGGGTACCCGACTTTTCCTGCCCTCAGATTGCTCAAAGCAGTTAACATCAAATGGAGGTTTGTAAAATGACTCTTTAACACACATAAACCATGAACCAAGCCCTGGACTGGGTTTTAATTAGACACTCCCCAGTGTAAGGTAAGCGTGTCCATTTCTGTAATATTAAATATACTTCAGGCTGAAACAAAAAGCTTCTTTTATCATTGGCTGAGTAACTTGCATCATAAATATAAGTAGAAACATATGCCAAGAAAATATCCTGTTAATGAGATTCATATTTTACTAAGCTTAATTAATGACTTCAGATAGAATAAAACACAGACTCTTTTTTTTTTAACACAGACTCTTAAAGTAGCATTTTCATCCATACTTACTATGAGCCATTGAAGAGTAAATCACTTGTCTTAGTGATTCACACTGCAACACAATTATTAGATAAAAAGGAAAAACAGGTATGATTTTACCCCTAAGAATTTGTAAAATAAAAGCAATGTACAGAATGAGCATGGGGCTTGGAGTTAGTAGACAGATTCTTGACCCAAGCGTACAGGTTTCTAACCCTGTGATTCTGTAAGCCACCCAAATTCTCTTATCTACAATTTCCTCCTTTATAAGTGGGAATAATAATGAATGCCTTTTTTACACTGAGGGTCATGGGGAATCACTAACGGTTTGAGGTATGTGAAAACATTTTGTAAACTACAAAGCACTCCGCAATTTTAAGGGGTGATAATGATGACTTCAATTAAATCTTCATGGGTTAGGTGAATTTAGAAACCTCTCACTGAATGAATAAAAAAGGTATACAGATATTAGTACAGTGCCTGTGGGTAGTAATAAATATGCATTGATTACATGAGGAGGAAGAAATGAAAAAGTATTTTCTTCAGACTCTGTCTTTGATTAAAAAGATATAACTGGTTTCAGTGTGCTTTTTGCAGCTATCACAGTTATGATCTTTGCAATTAACTTCTAAAATATTCATATTTAAATGACATGCTATAAAAATAATGGATTCGAAAAATTACCATATGTGGCAAGAATAAAGAAAAAAAACATTTCTCTCCAGCCCAAGAATTTTTAGAAGCTTCAGAATCATAGTTAATAAAACTCAATATCTTCTCAGACAGAATATACTCACAAATAGAATATCATTCTGAAGATAATTTAACTCCTTGGTATTAGCAAAGCCTACAGGATACTGAAACTTACTATGATTAGATACATGACAAATATGATAACTGAATGTACAAGCAAGTGAACTGCAATGTAGATTTCCAAAAGAGTAATAAAATAAGTTTACATATGTTAGCAAATATCTGTAGTCATTAGTATAAATAAATTAATGTAAAAGACTTAAAATCGTATTTAAAATGAACTTGCATGTAGCAAATTTCATAACAATGTAAACTTTACCAGCCTTTTTGCTTTCCCTCTAAAAAGTATTTTTCACATTTTTAAAATACTTTTTAAAATGTCAATAGTTAATATTATTATTCATTTAGAATACTAAAATTCTTGTTTTACAAGAATATATTCTCCTGTTCTGTACATACAGAACAAATAGATTAATTTTTTATGTTTCTCTATATAACCAGCTTTCATGTATTTGAAGACATGTTTGGGAGCAAATATGCAGTCAGGTCAGGTCTTCAAGGCTACAGTCTTTCTCTTTCTTTTTCTGTCTCTCTCTCTCTATCTCTCTCTGTCTCTGTCTGTCTGTCTGTCTGTCTCTCTGTCTCTCTTTCTCTCCTTCCCTCACTCCTCTCCCTCTCTCTCTCCTCTCTCTCTCTCCCTCTCTCTCTCTCTCTCTCTCTCTCTCTCTCTCCCTTCTTCTTGGCCTCTCCTCTTCTCTTTTCCCACTCTAGTGCTCTTCTTCCTGTCTGTCTTTGTCTTTAGATCCCTCAGCAGCAACAAAAAAATATTAGCAGAAAAAAATTCTCTTTTTAAAGCATTTCATCTAAGTAGTTTTTCTATTTTAACAGTGTATTAGCTACCTAGTGCTACATAAATCATACCAAAACTTAGCTATGTAATATAATAAACAGTTTATTAGCCCAAATTTTTGTGGTTTAGGAACCTAGGATGTGGTTTAGCTGAGTCCTTCTCATTCAAGGTCTTTCATGCGGCTACAGGCCAGCTGTCTGTTCCAGTCATGGTCATCTCAAGACAACTGGTGCTAAGGATCAGCTAAAACTTTGCTCACACTGTCGTTTGTTGCTGGGCTATTGGACTCAGGGGCTAGGTCCTCACCATGGGTCTCTTCATAGGACTGCTCACAAGGTAGCTTGCCTTCTCCAGGATAAGGGACTCCAGAGAGTGTGCAAAAGAGCACCGGCAAGCAGGTGAGTCTCCTTACAAGCTAATCTCAGAAATGATGTGCCATAACTCTTGCTCTGTTCTGTTCACTAGAAGCAAGTCACTAGACCCTGGACCTCTTATCTTGTGGGGATAGGGCCACACAAGGCATGAACTGATACCAGCAAGCAGAAGTCACTACAGACAGACACTCTTACAGCCTGCCTACTACAAACGTCACTGCGTATCAGACAGGTCACCCAACAAATGCAAAACAATGACAAATGCCTTTACTTCTGATAAGAATGAAACAGAATGAGCATAATCAACATGTCTAACTACACTCATAAAATGCCTTTCATGAACCCATTTTCCTCCCAGAAGAACCCAATGTCATCTTGAAATTGTTTGACATCATGCACTACCACCCCCTATGGAGTGCCTAAGAAATGTCAGGGGCTCAGCTCAGTACTGATGGCACAAAAAGAAAAACAAATTCTACCTTCCAGTAGTTTTTGTTTTGTTTTATTTTTTGAGATCGATCTGGCTATTGTAGCTGGCCTTGAATTCCCTTATGTAGCCTAGACCGGCCTCAAACTCAAGGAGATCCTCTTGCCTTAGCCTCTCCAGTGCTGAGATCACAGGTGTGTGCAACCACACCCAGACAGTCCTTTTCTTTTTTTTAACTTTTTCATTATTTGGCTCTGGTTTGTTTTGTTAAAATAAGGAACAATTACTCCCATTCAAGGAGTATGGATTTAAATGTGATCTTCCAAACAGCTCCTAATCAGTCAACTATCAATCCTTCTTTGGACTTTACACTTTATAAATAAACAGATGGAAACAAAGCTTAGAGTTGTACAGTTATCCACACTGATATTTAAAAATAATTAGATTAACTGTCCTACACCACAAGGTGATCAAGATGGAGGATAAAACACTCATATTCCTGGGGTATCTATCCCATTTCCTATTTAGTAGGTATTACCAAATTTCTCTACTCAGCAAGCCAGCCCATGTAGAATCATTGTTAATTTCATAATTAATTTCACCTACTCATGTACTTAGCTCTTTTTAACCTCTTTATCTCTTAATTACCTATAACCACAAAAATCTTTGTACTCTGCAACCCTCAGTTTTTCCTGCCTGTTTTTTTTAGTAGCCTACGCTTGCCACACATAGTGATTATGTCCATGGAGAGGAGGTGGTCCAGGCACATGACAATCCCATTCTTTCTTCATCCCTTTCTATGGCGCCACATGGTCATCCTATGCCTCCTCTTTTCCACTCCAGACTTTGAGTGCACCTTCCAAGAGCCAAAGCAGATATGCTTTTGTTCCCAGAACTTCTTGTTTACAGGACTTGGGAGTCAGCTAAGCTTTGATTAAGTCTCAGTAAATTGACAACAGCCCACAGGATTGTTTTTCCATTGTAAAAGTAAAATTGGTCTTCACTTCCATGTAACAAACTGAGCCACGCCCATTGCAATGGTTCACATTAGAAATTCCAGTATCTCGAGAGTGTTTTTCCCTTTCTGAAATCAAATAATGGATAATCTGTGGACAAGAAATGGCTAGCAAGGAAAGATACCTAATCTTAATTCAGAGTTGGCTCTTTGTCAAAAGTAATGAAGAGAATTACAATAATCTGGTATGTTGACAGTAAATTTACATAAAATGAGTTCAGTTATGTTTCCCACATTTTAGTATGACATGGTGAAGTTTATAACAAATAGGTGAAAAGTTCTAGTATATACATATTTTTTGATTCAACATTTCCATGGCAAAATAAAATGCCTCATGAGATACATTTATGGTTTTAACACCACATCTGCCTAAGCTGGTAGCACTGCAAGTCTAAATCATAGAAATTAACAGGCATAATGAGCAATATGATTTTTAGGGATCTGAAGCACTGAACAACTAAAAAAAGAAAATATTTCTTTTTTAAAAAAGATTATAAAACAGATATTGTTGCTCATATAATTAACCATACATCACTGGATCTATGAGCTCCTAATACAGAATCTAACAGTATGCAGAAGTGAGTGGTCATAAGAGCATAAATTGCTGCCACTGACAGACAGTCCGGGACCTGTAGGGAAACTAAATGTCTTCATGGCTTCTACTGTGTTAGAAATATACAATAAAGAGCAAAACTAAGCCTCTGGAGGGATTCTGCAAAAGACTGTAGACAGATGTTCTGAATCTTACAGTCCAGCTGGAGTGTATTTAGGTCAAGGAAGAAGGTTGAACAAGAAAAAAAGGGCAGAAACAAAATTTGCTGTGTTCCCTCTACAAGTTTTGATAGAAAAATTTCTTCATATGTGTTTTCCAAAAGGAAATGAGATTAACTCTGAACAACATTTAAACTAACATTGGAAATTGGGATCGAGTTGACACTACATAAAAAATTATAGTGTTTGAGTACTTTATATATGATCCATAGAGAATGAATTGTTTTTAAAATAAGATTTCAACACAATGAGCAGTATGATTTTCTTCAGACTTATTTTATATCAATTGTTTAGTTAAATTTCCTTTAAAGTTAATGTTAATTATTCTACATACTCATTTAAAGATAAATTGATATATTCAATAAAACCAAAAGTAAGTCACAAAGGACTGATTAGAATATTTTGTACATAATTATGATTATGTATATATAGTCAAAATTATGTTTGATTTTTCAAGGAGAATAAGAAATACAGTAGATTCCTACATAAGCCCCGTCTGTGTCCTAGATGTAATGTTGCTATTCCTATGTGGAAGAACATCATCTAGTAGTATACCTGTACTGAGATAATAGAAATATTAAACCAATTACAATAGTGCATACCTTCCCCAACCTGCATCTCCTTTCTCCTTATCCCAACTTATTACTCTCTTGCCCCAACTACTTGCTTTCCTATCCCTAGCTACATGCACAAATGCACAAACACATAACACACACACACACACACACACACACACACACACCACTGCTCACTCCAGCACAGATCACCTTTCTAGACTGTCCATGCCTTCTAAAAGTCCTTCCAGAACTACAAGATGGTTCCTAGTGTCTACATGACTACTCCCTACTCCCAATGCTATTCACTGTTGTCACAAAGAGGAGATGGCATGAGTTATCACCACATAGGAAAGGATCTGTGCAACTTCCCAGTAATAAGTAGGCAAAAAAGAATCAATGCATATTTCTACCCATTTTTTCCTCCATTTAAAATAGGGGATCTGGAGAAGAGTTGTTTGCTACTGGCCAGGTACAAACTCCACGGAATTGGGCCTCCTATAAATAGGAACCTACGTAGGAGTTCCAGCCTAAATTATTTTTTCCTGTCTCTGAAAATTACACAAGAATGATGTCAGAATATCAAAGAGCTATTACCATATAGTTAAAGTGGCCTGTTATGAGAATAATAAAAATGTTTATGCTTGTAAACAGGGAGTAATTTCATAACGTTTTGATAATTTCCAACTTCTTACAGTGTTCCAGAAAAAAAAAGTATGCTGAATAAGAGTGATTTATTGGTGGCAGTAATACAGACAAAAGCTCTTCATCTCCAACACAAAGAGTTGGACAGCTGCTCATTTTCCTCTTGACTTTTTTTGTGGCTTGGGGGTGTTTATAAGATTAGAGCCTCCCTAAAAGAGAATCACACTCTTCTTAGTCTAATCCTCAGTAAATTTCTCTGGCCACTTAGTGCATTAGAAGAGATACTGTAATTTAATTGACATAATCAATCCATAAGCAAGTAGTGAAATGTTTCTTTGTACATGGTTCTCTCTTGTCATTCCAGGAATAGCTAAAGGGAATAAAATACAGCTCTGTTTCCCATTGTTTAATGAATGGCTGAACAAAAATACAAGGACATAAATTATGACAAACACATCATGCTTATTCTAGTCAGATATTGCCGTCTGGTACTGCATTAAATGGTTTTATATTAATGCATTAACTTTTCTTATTGCCTATACTATAAAATGAACATGGAAAATTTATAGAATTTTTCTGGAGTTATGCAACTGATAACCAACATTCAAATCCAGGCATTCTGATTCCATGACCTATGCTATTACACAATGTTATATTTATGTACAAAATAGTAAGAGTTATATGAATTTACAGATAAAACAGAAAATTTGGGCATAAGAGAAAAATTGGGACTTATAATTCAGGCTGGAGCTCCTACATAGATTCCTATTTATAGAAGGCCCAATCCTGTGCAGTTTGTACCTGGCCAGTAGCAAGCAACTGAGGTTAGAATAGACTTTATATGAGGTTTTAATAGACTCTATAGAGAAAGTCAAATGAACTTGGAACTTGGAAGATATAGTCCCGTAGCCAGGCAAGAAGGAAGAAATCTTGGTGAGAACAGAGAGCGTGGAGCATCCCTAGGGCAGTGGAGAAGCCAGTCTCACCACATATTTCAGAACAATGAGAAATTAAATGAGATAGTTCAATGGAGAAGTTTATGGAAATCCTGAAATTTATAGTGAAAGTTGAATTCCTATGAGGATGAAGTCAATATTGGGTTAAAAGGTATTACCTCAAAAATGTGTTTTGCTACATAACAGAAACAAAGCTTCTCTTGAAGTGTAGGGGATCACTAAATGCTTGTTTCACTATTAGCAAAATTGAACAGGAGAAAACACTGCAAGGTAAAGATCAATATATGTTTATTTTTAACATGAGAGAAGAGCATCCAAAAGAGCCAGTTTCAGGACTCATCATTAGTCCATTTTGATTTGTACTCCATCTTTGTGATCTCTGTCCACTAGAGATATTTCAAACTCATATTTCAGCTGAAATGTGTTAGAACCATGAGACCTGCCTGGAGGGAAAGCAGGCTGCGTAAAATGTTCACACTGCCACCTTCTCTTTAGATCACTATTATGGAAAATCAGCTGTGAGGCAGGGGGCATTGTGTCCTATCCATAAAAAAGAACAGAAATGAAAGTAAGAGAGGAGACACACATCTAATAATAATGTCTGGGGGAAAGGTGATACTAGAGATAACCTGGCCAAAACTAGTGATGCAGAAGCAGGCAGGGATGTCTAAATGTGTCATCAGAGAAGTTAAAAAAAAAAGGTGAAGTGAGATAGTTCAGGAACATGCCAGAGTTCTAGAAAGAGAAAAAGGAGCAACTTCATAATCTCTCGAATCATTTCCAACTTTGTACAGCATTCCAGAAAAGAAAGAAAGAGTGCTGGATACAAATGATTTATTGAGCAATTATCTCCCGTTGCCTTCAGCTCTCTGGAAGTGGCCAGCAGATGTCTGTGAATTATATTTGTAGACTTCTCCGAACAAGCTTCTTCTCGAGGATGCAGTTTCTAGTTAGTCACAAGGCAGTGCCACCAGCAGAGCTGGGCTCTTTATTGCAGGTCTCCTGTCTACACTATTCCTGTAACTTCAGTTTTCCCACCTAGGTCTCTGTCTCTTTCCTTTTGCATGACCCACTGATTTAGGATCCTTTACTCCACACACATCTGCTATAACCTGCTTCCACATGCCTTGCTCCCTTTTCACAACACCCGCTATTCCTTCATGTACCTCTAGTGTACTGGACTGTTGGCTGCCTGAGAAAATTGGGTTGCTTTCCTATCCTCCCTCATCCTCCAGCCAGGCTCTGGTTTCCCCTCTCCCTTTTGGCAAACACGCTATAGAGGGCAGATTTTCTGAGCATTCGTTCTTAGCAGGTCCCCTCACAGTCGTCATCCTGAATCTCTTCTCCTCCTGTCCTCTGCCTACTGTGACTACAGTGGTTAATGCTCACAAGCAGGGAAGGAAGAAGCTGAGAGAAAACTGCACTTTTGGTTCAGAAGTAACTTATATTTGATCTGAGTAGTCTGTGTGCTAAAAAGTCACTCAGCTGAACATACCAAAGTCTCAAATGTGGTAACCCAATATTGTATTTCATCTGCTATTATGATTAGCTGGCAACTTCTAAGAACAGGTAACTATCTGATATCTGAGGCATGCATACCAAGGCAACTTTGTGAAGAATGCCAGAACATTACAGACCATCAGCTGTGTCTTAACTGGGTTTTTGTCTCCAGGAATATGTACCAGCCAGCATCTACACTAATTCTGGTACACTATTCATTTTAATTTTGTTCCTGAGCTGCTTTGCACTTGATAATTTCAGCATTTTATCCATTACAAAGTTATAGGAAAAAACAGGTTTGAGGATGAGTACAGTACTTTCAGTCACCATCAACTCCATGACAGATACCAAATTCATTTCACTTGAGAGTGTAGGTTGAACTCAAATTAGGGTCCCTGAAGAAAACACCAGTCCTTTATCCAGCAGGTTGAAGAGAGCTTTTCTTATTTCTATTAAACAACCAGGAAAGGAAAGATTGTGCATCTGCTGGAAGAGTACTGCAAATATCAGGGTTACCAGGAGTCACCCAGAAACCTTTAAAATAATTTAAAATGGTGATAGAACAAGTAGCATACTGTGCTTCTATTGATGCAGTAAACCTTATCCCTTGAACCTAGCTTGTACTTACACCAAAAAGTCAGATGAACTGTTCCTAGTTGATCAAGACAATTTCTCATAGTGTGATTGGGAATGATACTAATTATTTTCTTATTTGAATTCTCCATAAAATACTAAAATGTGTAACTTTCTTTTGGGGTTATCGTTCTAAGGAAAAAACTTTTTAAAGAAATTATTTACAATTAATAAATGGGTAAAGATAGCAATGCACTATGATATCTAAATACATCAAAGATACATGAAGATATAAGAGTTATGATTTCCTTCATTTTCTGTAAGGTAGCCAAAACAATTGTCAGGAATCAACTTTACTAGAAACCAAATTTCTTAAATATTATCTATCTAAGATCATAGTGAAATGACAGCTGCTTTGGAAGTGGGGTTAAGAGAAGATAAAATTCAAAGGTTCAAAATAAGTAAAGGAGAAGCAAGATGCTTTGAATCATTAACTGTACTACACATGCACACAGAGATACAAAAACAGCTAAAAAGGCAAGGACAAAATTAAACAGTAATGATGATTTATGGTAAGATACTCTGAGACATGACAGAAGTCTCAATACACCAAAAGGAAAATCTTGTTTGCTCAAATTATTTGTTTCTTCTGTCTAATGAATGTAATTCTAATATACAAGTGATAACACTGGCATTTCTTTGAAATGTTGATTCAGTTTAATTATGAAAATCACCAAGGTATTTTCTAGCTGCTGCATCACTCCCTGTACTAAGATTAATCACATCAACATCATTCATTTAATCTTCAAAGAGGAAGCAGTTGTCCACAAAAGCCTTCAAATAGCTTCATTAGGGCAATTTTTCAGTCTCAAATACTTAGCTGGCAGTACATGATTGAAAGTAAGGTCATTATACTCATCTATTTCCTAATCTAATTTTTAATGTTTCTACATTTAATGTAGAAATGAGTAAGAGTAGAGTTTTTGCCTTCTCTTTGTTTGGCAAACAGCTCAAAATATGAAGAAAATATGGATTTTGATTAACAAGATGTTTGGTCACTATGGCTTCAAGTCATGAAATTTAATGTACAGAACCATAACCAGTTCATTTCCCCTTTTGGGGTTTGTTTAGTGTAGAAAGCATTGAACCTAGAAACATTGTGTTTTCTTATCTCTTGTAGACAAAGAAAAACTTAGAGCATGAAAGACATTCCCTCAGTTTGAGGAACTAGGATTACAAGCCATTGCAAATATAATTGCTTTGCTGTTTTAAAATGCCAGATAGATTTTATATATACAAAGAGAAGTGATCAACCTCATTTATGTTTCTTTATTTAGACCTACACTGAGCATCCTTTCCTTTGTTAAGAGCATTTATAGTCCCTTCCCTTGTTATAAACCAATAGGTATCAGCAACCCACAAAATAACAGTGTTATTTTGATGTACTGAGCAAATTGTACTATAAACCATTAAAAATTACTCAAGTGCAAGCAAAAACATTCTCAGAGAAATTTAGAGCAGAGGCTGGCACCTATAGGGTGTGGAGGTAGAGCCATTTATAATTACTGTACCTACTCTGAAGGGTTATAAAATGTGTCAGAATATAAAATTTGCTGAGCCCCATTACCAAGAAGCAAAACTTGCTAACCGGTGCTTTAAACTTTGCATCTTACAAAGGAATGATTTATTTGGCATTTGACTAGTCCACTTGCAGAAATCATTACACTGCAATATTCAGTGACTGTGCAAAGGGGAAAGAAAGAATAAATCAAGCAGAGACATCCTCATGTTAATATCCGAAGACCACATAGTGCCAAATTTTTAAGGCAAAACCTTCCCAGGATGACATAAATAATAGGCAAAAGAGTCAGATCTATTAGCTATGAAAATAGTCTGTAACTCATTGCAATAACATGATGAAGGTGTGCAAATTTTGTTTTCACAAATCAAATAAAGGAAATTACAATACTTAAAATAGTTTCCTCATTGACAGTGTTTTTTTAAAAAAAAACAGCAATACTTTTTGCAAAACTAAGTTCTAATTGGCACAGCATATAATTTTAAGATCAAATATTGAGATGAAAATAAACCCAATTTGAAAAGATCAGTGTTGCCATTTATCCAGCTTGTGATACCACCAGGGTAAAGCGTAACTACTTGAAAAAAGAGCAGGAAACCGCATTATTTACATCTGTTCACTATGATAATAAGGAAAAAAATTGTCTATTCCTTAATTTGTGTGTGAGTGAAGTCTTATTATCTACTTCATGTAATATTGTGTAATGCATTCTGGGAAATATAAAGATAGAAGCCTTTACTTCAGTAGAAAAGACCCGAAGCAAAACATGTGCAAACAGGAAGGCAATGGGAGACGGGAACTGAAGAATGGGAGAAAACGCCTGAGGGTTCACACATACATTCTTCCTGGCTGAAGACCAGGGAACCCTCCATAGCATGACATCTGAGCTTTAAAGGATGGATGGTACATAGAAAGGTCAAGATTAGGGGAGAGAAAATTAAAGTTTACAGCTTAAATTATTTTATCTACCTTTCCAACACTTAATGCATTTATGTCTTCAAAGAACAAAAGTTGTTCCTTTTTGGAAATGTCGAGAGGACTTTGTATGAGACTAAACAAATTCAAGAAGATTCAGTGCTTATTCCAGTTGGCATTTTTTGAAGTGGAGCTTGAAATACACATTTTAATGGTTAATAACAGAAGTTCAGTCTGCATAATCCAAAATGAGATAAAAAACAGAAACATAATAATGAATAATAATAAACTGGAATAAGTGTACTTAATCATATTCTGAAACAAAGGATGTTTCTACCTTTCAGATGATAAAATAAGTTTGTTTCTAATCATGCAAAGTCTGACAAGAAAATACAATAATAATTTTTAAGAAGTACTGAAAATGAAGCATATAGTTTGGTGGACTTTTTATTGTCTCTCTTGATAGATAGATAGTTTTTTTAATAACTGCCAATGTTTGGAAGTGGAAATCGGGTGGTGAATAAATGTGAATCCATCAAAACCTATAGTAATACAGAAATTCAAATATTATTTAATAAAAGATAGAAAATAGAATAATTAACAGAGCTTACTGAATTTATTCACAAGCACTTCTAATGTGATTGCGGTAATCTCAATAATCACCTTGAAAGTAAAGAACCTGTCTTGTGATAGCAGATAATACCAAGAAATCAACAAACTAAAACAGTCCTGGGAATAATGACCATATATGTCTGTTTGCAAGAATAGGAAGGATAAATACTTTGTAATGAAAATATGAGGAGTTTAGGGAACAAAATGATCTTATACCAGCTCGTAACTAATCTGGGTCCCATTGTGAATCTCTCAAATGAGTTTTGCTAATATAAGAATATGCAGCCCTCTTTTAACTGTGAGTAACTGAGAAGCCTCCTTTATAGAACTCTAAGGAGCTTAGAATCACCTTTTCTGACCATCTTTCCTGTCTTCTATATATCCTCATAAAATATTTACTGTTCTTCTGAATGACCACTCTGATTATCCTTAGACTCCTTTCAGATTCCCTGATGATGTCATGGAAATGTTAAACCCATTATGCTAAGTTCGGACCTCCATCTGCAGTGACCTCCTGGCACAAGCTTCGAGGACAGCATGATATTTTTACATAAAAGTTAGTCTTCATTCAAATCCTGGGGGTCTGATCCTGAAAAAACACTGACAGCTCAATCAACCCTAATAAATACTTAAGTAGGTCCATGGAAAAAATAATAATACAATTCCCCCAAAAAATCCATTACACATTCACAATTGAGTCATAAAAATGTCTATTAAATGTACAATTATTTTACCACATTTTTATTGGAAAATAAGCATTTATTCTAATTTACAGATTTAACCCAAAGGTGGTACATGACATTCCTTTTCATTAAGCTGTTAGGGGAGCGACGAGCGATGGAGCCCAGCTCTAATTATCTTTAATGCAGTGTTTCAAATTGATCATACATAATGCAATTACAAATCATAATTAAATTAATTTATATTGATTTAAGGTTGTATAAGTTGTTAATAGCTACAATGTAGTACATGTATTACCACAAGCCAAGATTAATATTTTCAAACTACCAAAGCATTTCTTTGTTTTACTCCAGTTTTTGCTTCTGTTAAAAAGTTCACAAACTTGTAACTACATTATATGGGGACAGGCTACCTTCTAAACCCTACAGGTGGCGGGTGAGAAGGAGGCTCACTGGTAGGGCCTGTGCTTTGTCATGCAAGGTCCTGAGTTCTACCCCTGGCACTCAGCAAAACTGAAACTCTATCAGTAAAAATCTTGATTATTTAAAAAGGGTTTCGCCAAGAAAGGACACCTAATGTATCTGTACATCTACACTCAGTAGTTTCTGTATATTGTTCTGATGGAGCCACTGACTTGAGAAAACGAAAAGACATCAGTGAAATACCGTCTTCCTTCCCCAGTACCAGAGGTGGGAGGAGAATCTGGGAAGTCAACCTGAGACCCCAGGCAACAAATCCTGGGGAGACTGGGTATTCCCAGATGCTTCTCTGCCTGCCGCACCAGCCAAAGTCAATGAAAGTTCCATCTGAACTCTTCACATCTGAAGGTAGAGTGGACAGAGAGCCAGGAAATGAAAACTAACTCCTCTACCCCGTTCCTGTTTATAACTACGGGAAAACCTGAGATAAAGAGGGCAAGATGGGTTAATGATTCTGAAAGGCTCATCCGTATGGTTTTTCAGCAGAAGCAAATATGAGCAAGTCTGACCGATTTTGTCACATGCTAAATAATTATTCCCTCACCTCCTGGTTTTTAACTGTACGTCCCGTCAGACTCATGGCATAATCTAGAAATATAATCTGATCCTTTCTTTTGCCACAAGCCTTGGAGCTGGGACGGATGGTCATGCTGATTGTTTTCTCAAACAGAACAGTGGGCCTAGAGTTGAACCACTACCCCCTTTAGTATCTTTCTCTGAATGTATTAAATGCCTTAAGGTCCCAGGAAGGGAGAATGAAGTAATCAGATTCAAGAGGGCCAGTTTAGAATTGCAAGTGACATGTTTATGAGAAAGCCTCAGAAATGAGTATTATAGGTAGATCTCAGTAGCTTCCCGGTAGCTTTGGCTATTAACAAGCGCCTACTAAGCTTCCGGGCGCGCACTCAAAGTTAAAGGTGAAGTCCTCCGAGCGCTCCGGGCACCTCCGCTTGCGCGGTTTGTTGCTCACTAGCGACCCCTCTAGGTCTTAGGGGGAATAGAGCAGTGCAGGGTCGTACCTGAAACACCTTCTCTGAGCCAAGTTCCCTTTTGCAGGAACCTACCTCCCCCGCCACTCCCCACGCTGACCGCTTAGTAAGCCAGCGTTGCCCGCCCCGGGAGCAACACCTTCCCTGACGCCACGCAGCCCTGCTGCTAAAGAAGCGGCGCCGGAGCCCTGCGCAGGGATGGCGCTCCCAGTGCCTTCCTCACGAAACCCTGAGACCTCGGAGCTTCCCATAAGTAATCGAGCAGCAGTGCTAGGTCTGAGGTGGGGCAGGGAGGTGTGACGTCCAAATTCAGCCAGAGGCGAAGTGGGGATGCTAAGCGCTGGAAACTTGGTGCAAAGTTGGCGTAGGGGCGTCAGGGATCCTCCCCTTTCATTGACCACCTATGACCTAAAATCTGTTGCCTGTATGGGGTCGAACCATCGCGATGATTTCAGATACAAACAAGCTAAAGCAACACTCTGTACACCTCCCCTAGTTATTGACTAGTACACAACGCACACGCGCGCGCACGCACGCACATACGGCCCGAGTAGGAAAGCAAAGGGAGTTTCTCAGACCCAGTTCCCCTCTTCGCCTAAGCGCGCTCCTCTACACCGCACCCCACACTGACCCGCGTGCGGGACTGGACTCTAACACACACCCCAAAGATCAGCGCAGCACCCGTTTGCTCGCCCCAAGTTTCCGAGGCCCCAGCTCGCCAGGTGTCACCATCAACTGGCAAAATCGGTTCTCGGGTCTGATGTGGAACATGTTTTTTTGGTATTCAAGCTCTTTGCGCCAACAGATGGGGTAGTGTCTCATTCTCCCCAAAACGAACTCTCTAGTGGGCTGTTGTGCCTTTTACCAAAGATTTCAGAAAGATAACTAAGTTGTGAAAAGGTCTTTGACCTTTAAAAAAAAAAAAAGCCTCTCCAAAGAGAAAGGATAGGAAAAGAGTAACTGAGTATTTTCAAGCAATTTCTAAGTATGTTGCTAGACTGAAGAACTAAATTTAGTCAATAACAACATGATTTTCTTTAAGTAATAATACTCGCAAGACATGTCTCTGAGACTGGCCATGCCCGCCATGAGTACTGTGTGAGTTCAGGGGGTTGGGGGAAGGTGTCCTACCCTCCGTGAATTAGAACATTTTCAAGGGTACCAAGGACCCACCAAAAAGTTTAACGGAAATAAAAAGTGAAAACACTAGTTTTCATGAAGTCTTCCGATTGAGGCTCAATTTTATTATTTGTTGGGGAAAGTTGGATTTGGTTTCTTGGGGGATGCCTTTTTTCTTTTGACATCGGTATGTGTGACTAGCAGTCCACGTTGTTAAGTTTCCGAGCAGGAATCAGCTTAAAATGCATAGATTCTATTATATGTACAATTTAATCACAAGGTATTTAAAATAGACATTTCCATCTAAAATCCAATCAGAAATCAGCACAGCTCCTCCAGGCATTAGATGATCATCTCGATTTTGCATTTGTAAACTGGGAGAAATAAATGTGACTTGTGGATACCAAGAGGTCAAGTACGGCTGCTCAAATATTTTTCTTACAAAATGACGGATTTATTAGACAAATAAGTAGCCCGGCTGATGCAAAACCCCCAGTGATTGAATTTTGACGTTAAGTCAACAACAACTCGAACTACATCAGTGCTTCAAGATTTAGTTATGATGGTAGAGATTACTGAACAAATAAGAGCCAGAAATGAATACAGATTTCTGAGGATCTGCCCCTGGCACCCTCTTCTTGACATTCTCCTCCATATGCTTCCTCTACTCATACTGTATTATAATTAAAGGACTTGCCTGTGCCTTGTGATTGGAAAAGAACTTTAAAATAATTAGTCATATTTTTCTGTTAAAAAAAATAAAAGGACAGGCTCAGGGAGAAAGTCAATTGAGTTCATAATAAATTCCTTCACGGCCTGAAAGCTACCCACGGAGGGATATTGCATTGAGTGTTTCTCTTTTCTTTTTAAGATCTTACTTTCATTAAATTTTGATAACCTGTCCCCCACCCCCACTCCGCCGCACACCATTATCACCCTATCTGAAAGATTTGAGGACTTTTTGCCACTGTTAATATCCCACTCGTGGATCAAAATCCACTGCTAAATAATTAAATTGCATGAACAATTTCAAGAGTATTTAGATTTCACCTCTCCGGGGTCAACAGCTGAACCCACGTTGCTCAAATCTTGTGGGAAGGGAAGGCACCATTCATGGAGTCTTTGGAGGAGCTACTTAACCTTATTCCTCCTGAAAGGAGGATGAAGTAGTTGAGATTACACTTAAACAGAAAGCAGTTCATTTCTAGTATTTCCATGAAGAAAGGAACTAATCTGCTCCTAGTGTGAAAATCTGTCTGTTATTCTACGTGTGACTTACATGTTGTAGAGGGAAAGTGACTCAATTTCCACTTAAGTCCTGGTGAGCCAGGAAGAATCCATTCTTTCCACTTTGACCTTCTCTATGTCATGATTTTCAGCATGGTTTGATTTCCCTCTACTTTATGGAACTGCTTGTTTTGCAAGAACAAATCTATATTTTATGTTTAAGGTTTTATCTGATCAAGGAGTTGAAACAATTTCTCTTTGTAGCTAGAAATTTGCTTTCTGAGCACCCAGGCACAAACCACTAGAGGCAATAAACTGATACCAGATCTTTATCCTGGATTTTATTTAAATATAATAATGATTCCACTCCATAACATGTGACTCATCCAGGCTTTGATCCTAGTTTATCATATTCTCTTCCCACAGTTTTGGACAAATGCTTTCATTATCTGAGTTTTAAGTAATCTATTATTTTAGGTGTTATTCCTGGTAAGCAAACTTGGAAATTTAATTTCTAGCTTTAAAGGAGCACTAGCATTCAATGAGCATAAAGAAATATTTTAGGATTATTTTCCCCTCCACCTTTGCAAGTCAAATAATAAGTTGTGCAAATGAAGTCCTTCTGTTAGGGAAGTGCTCTTTCTTTGTAAAATCCTGAACAGTATCCTCAGTATAACAATGTCTGTTTACAGTGTGCCTGAACTTGTTCCTGGATTTATATTTCAATATGCTCTTTAGGATGCAAAATTCCTGTCAAATTAAGCAGTGCTCTTGTCTTGCCCGCTTCGAGCAAATCACTTGCAGCACCTAATAAATCCAGCTGAGGTTGCTTCCATGGCTTGATGCTGCTGAAATCATTATTGTCCTGCCTTGTTTCATGTCAGAGGCCTCTTTGCCTCATCTGTCATGAAACCAATTTCACTTTATTTACATCCATTTGCTAGTTTAATTACTGTGCTGATGAATAGCCTGAAGGAATTAAGTTACGAGTCTTTGGGAACCCAAAGCGACAGATATATGGGTTACCTTTTAACTACAGGGAAAGAAATGAAGGCTAGTGGCATGTACCAAAATTCAAAGATAATAAGTGTTTCTCCCTGTCCAGCTACTCTTGAAATTCTGGATGATCCTTTCTTTATGTATTCATCATCTCCTGGATGAAATATAGTGCTTCGGAATCCTTCGCATTTACAGACTGATTTCAGTTCTCTACAATACAGTGCAATTCTCTGTTTTTAAATGCCCTTTTCTATTGAGTCATAGATGATTTTCCAGCCAAACCAAATAATGCAAAGTAGTGGTGATTTTTAATTAAAGGCACCTACCAATGCTAACCTTTCTCTGTAACTGAGAAGTCACTTCTATACAAAAATAGGTGCCTTTATGGAAATTTTTAAAATACTTCCAATTCAACATACAGTACGAAGTATCCCACTTTTATATTATAAAAATTGTAGTAGCTCTCACTATGTAATTTTTGTTTCTTATCTTTGAGCACTGTTTCATAGGTATCTTTAAAGTGTTTTTATATCATAAATAAGAACATTCTGCTGTCTCTGTCCTTTACAGGCCCAGTATAATAGACTACTGTGAGGGTACATTAATGACAGAGGACTTGTGGTATAGGTTAACAATCTGTGCTCTTAAATATGTACAAGCAGTCAATCATTTGCATATATATCTCTAAGGTCAATACACTCAGTCACTCCATTATTTTATAAATTAACCTGTGCAGTATAAGTCTACTAATCATGACAATATTTAAAAACACTTTCAATGATATTTCTTCCTAAATTCTATTATTAAATATACTTTTTTTATTTTTTACTTTTGGTGGTGCTACGGACTGACCCCAGGTCCTCACATATGGTAGGCAAGTGCACCACCACTAAGCTATATTGCTGGCCCTAATTATAGATTTTAAAATTTAAAATTTACAATCCAGAAATTGTTTTTAGGTGGTCTATCATTATTGACTGTCAATTCAAACAATAAGTAAATATGTCTAAATTACTTTTTGAATTTATATTTTCTTCACTCTCAAGTAGCATTGTACATATCAAGATGCCATTTTTAAATCTAATTACCTAAATGTTTTCCGTTCAGTGCTGTTTCTGATACAGTTTCTAGTCTCTTAAAATGAGGGTTTTCATTTGCTTTACCTAGGAATGACAGGCTTTATGCACATGACAAATATATTCAGCATTTCAAAACATAATTTAAACACATTTCTTACAGACTTAGCACATTTACTCATTTATAACTTCTCCATGCTGGGTACATAATTATTCTAAGGTCCAGCAAACTCTCTAAACTAGACATCTAGCCCCTCAAAAATACTTTGAACATTAGAAGGTAAGAATATTTCTAAACAAGGCAGAAATAAGAAAGAAGGCAGGTTTTTTTTTTTCATTTATTAGTTTTTGTAAGGCCAGCTTAGAGGAGGACACAAATGTAAATGTGCTACATTTACTATCAGAAGAACTAAAGGTAGTGAAAATTCTACTGTCCATACAGACATATATTAGTAAATTTATATTCATTAGAAATTCCCTAGGCACCTCTCCCTCCATGCCCCCTTACCTCCCCTAAATATACATTCTCACTATTTCCCACCCAGCACTTCTTAATAAAGCTCATCTAGAAAACAACATACATAACAAAAACAACTTTTTTGTACAAAGAGAGTCCTGCCTTAAAAGTTTTGTAATAATGGAATGCTAAACAGGACCCTCCAGGTAAAATTTTCTACTTAATAGGGCCAGACACTATGCTAATTATTTGATAGACATGTATAAAGTATTTAACTTGCCAGAAAGAATATTCATACTGATGTAGTCGTATATACTTTTACTCATTTTTTAAAAATAAAAGAAATGAGGTTAGGAATTTAAAATGGTCTTTGCCTCTCCCCTCCCCCACCTCTCTCATTCTCCCCCACCCTTTCCAAGACCTTCTCCCTCTCCAGCTCCTTTTGATTAATAGATCCATGTGGCTAACGGCCTGACATATGGTGTGCGAAGCAGCTTGAGATAGTACCTTAGGCATCCCCTACGGCCATTAACATATTAGGGGCTTATGTGCAGTCAGTCAGACCTTATCCGGAGCCAGCCTTCGCAGAAAGGCTGCACCTCAGAGCTGTTTGATAGAGAGTTTCAATAATGCACCATTCTTCCATTTTAAGGGAGTTGCTTCTGGTGCTGAAACACTGAGACAAAATTGAATAAAGTTTAGAAACAAGACTCGGCTGCATTCGACAACAAGGGAAAAAAAATGCGCTTGCCTCTGTTTGTGTACGGATACGCACATGGAGGCACAGCTTCCCAGCACACAAACACACACCAGCTCTTGAGTATTATCAGTAAACAGGCAATGTCAGCTGCCCGGATTTATTTTGTTTAAAGATTTATTTTGCTTAAAGTCTTCTTTGGACTGAGAATACTAACAGTGCATTAACAATACAGTTATGGTAAAGGTGACTCAAAAGCAAAAATGAAACATAGCATAATGTTTAACAAAGACACTGTTCTGAATCATGCAGCTTGATTTTTTCTCCCTGGTAGAAGAAATCAAATATGTTTTACATCCATATCCTTAAAAGAAGAAAAAAATAATGAAATGTAGCTGTAATAGATATGATCATGTTTTAAATACATGTGCAGATCAAATCTCTGGAGATGTAGCCAGGCTTACTCTGCAAAATCTGAAAGTTTATTAACAAACAAAAAAGTCTTGACAACTAATGTGAGAAATAGGGAAAGCCTCGAGAATGTATGTTTATATGTAGATAGATAGATATGGGGGATGATATGATATCCAAAAATCAAAGCATACATCGCACTTGAAGCTTATTTAATTCACTTTAACCAGGCAACTGAACCTTGAAATTCACTTTGCCCACGTTCTTCCTCCTCCAGCCTCCTGCTGATCAGCCACTGTACCCCTTTTGAACTGTACTCTGGCTGTTTGCTTGCCAAATAAATGCTGTTCCGCCCTTTTAAACCTTTTAGGTAGTTTCATCTTCGGATTTTTCAAATACAGAGCTAATAAGGAGGCGCTTTGATGCTGTTTTACTTTCAAACTATAGCCCCGAGGCGTTAAAACGAGCAAAAGGTAACTGGAAAAGTAAATTGCCAGGAGCAAGGCGCACCCTCTCGTTCAAAACCGCTCCGACCCTCCACAGAGCTCCGAGTGGCAACCTAAAATCGGAAAAATCATCCTATTCCTGTGCAGAAGTAGGTCCAGCTGGCAGCACCTAGGGTTTTGAACCGGTGCCACTTTACGAAGGGAGTGGGGAGAGAAGAGACACTTTTAAATCTAAAGCCATGGAATGCCTTGGAGGAGAGGATAGACAGAGCTAGAGAACAGGCAAAATACCAAGTGGAAGGTGAGGACCCTGATAAAAGTTTTGCATAAGGCGTGGCAGTGGTGCCTGACATTCTGCTCACAGGCGCTAAAACTAACTTCAAGCCTCAAGTTCAAGTTGCGCTTTGGAAAGAAGACCCTCGCCCTAACTCATACCTCCGAACGCTTGTTTCCCGTCGTCCCAAACGCTCGCGGGCGAACAGGCGCGCGCGCGCATACACACACACACACACACACACACACACACACACACACACACACCTACGCACGCGCGTGCCGCCTTATTTTATACAAACAAATAAAACAATTGAAATATATTCATTTTATTTAAAACAGAGAGCGTCTGCCGGTCAAAGGCGTGACAGGGTCTCATTTAGGTACATTTTCGGAAGAAAGGCAAGCCCCCGGGAAACAACTCCGCACAGTATCAAATGCACTCTGCCTGCTTTTATTTTTTAAAATGCCTACATTTCCATTTCTAACTCATCACACAGATTTTAAGATTGCGCAAATCGCTGGACATCTGAGCTCTAATGCCAGCCTCAAAGCTCCTTGCCACGTTCAGCTTCTCTTCCTTTCTTTCATCACAGCGATTTAGTAAAGTCGCACAAGTGATCAAAATTAACATAAATCATTATTAGTTATTAGGATTTGCTCTAAATTACACTGTGAGTATCGCACCAGCCCCATCTGCCGCCCCTGTTCTCGCAGTAATAGATTGCAGATAAAATAAATGTCCTTACCCCATTAGAAGATTCCTGTCTCTGTAGCCAAAAGCCAAACAAAAGCAATAAATACCGGGCTTTTTCTCCCCACTATTCAGCTGTGACTCTTTTCATCAGCTCTTCCTCTAGAAAAGCTCAATAGCTGCCTGAAAATATTGCATTTTATATCACCAAAGGGCGATTAATATTGCATTAACTGTATTTAACATTTTTAAGCGCGAGTAATCGACAATGAGTTAGTTTCTGTTGGTGAGTATAAGGGGTATCAGAGCCACTGCAGACCACTTCGGGTATTCTTATGCACCTATTATTTGTCTCACATGTTGTATTTTAAAAATATATTGTTAATGTGTACCGCGCGATGTTTGAAGTGGAAGAAGTCACGCTAATGGTCTGCTTAAAGTATTCTGACACTGTCTGGAGACAGCCAGGTCTCTGCCTTCATTAAATGTTTATTGTCAACACTTGGCGGGGAGGGGAGGGGGAGAGAGAGACCGGTGTAAGTGCATTTCCATGGCTGGAAATTGTCAACATTTTGTTTTATTCTGATCCAAGTCCACACAAGTTTGTATATATTATGCTGCGGTGAGGCCAGGCGTTCGTTATCAAACAAACTTTTGCTCGTAGTTCGTTTTCCTTCATCAGTGTAACGAGTCTCTTCCCCCTCCGTGCCTCCTTTTACCAGCTCTCCTTCCAGCTCTCTTCGAGCCCCTCCCGTTTCCCTTCACCTGTTCCTGTCCTCTTCCCTTCCGAGTCCGGAGAGAGGCGACCTCCCGCGGACGCAGGCGCGGGCCGGCTGGTTTTCGCCCCACTCCTGGGTTTGCGGGAGACTGAAGCTCTTCTCACTTTGCTCTGCCGGCTTCTCGCAAACCCAAGATTTTCTTCCCTTTGACACTGAAGATTACCCTAAATTCCCCGAGACGAAAACCTAACAACGAGCCAGCCTTTCGCCCCGGGACATAAATCCTTGCCTGATAAATCCAAAGTAGAGCTTTGGCAATGTTGCACCTTGGTAACAAAGCAAAAGCCAAGATCAAGATCGTACTCCTCCCAGTTCTTTCTAAAACGTGTAAAGCAATTTTGAAAGTTTTGTGGCATTTAGGGTGACCGTTGACTTAGGCATCCTGGGCATGCGGAAGACTATTCTTAACCACTGTGAGATTTTAGTCCATTACTTTTTCTTTCAGAATGTCCTCAAAAGCACTTAGTGGGAGGGGACCTCCAGCAGCTCCTAACTTTGAGACTGGAAACCAGCCTCTCTCCGAGGGGCACTCGACGCGCTCAACGCGCATGTGCGGCTCGGCGCGCTCCGCGCGCGCTCCGTGCGCGCCCCATCCGCCCCGCTCCGCGCAGTCTGCACCCCGCCAGCCCTGCGCACGCGCGTGGGATGCCCGCGCCTCCCGTTAACTCACTCGGGTCCTCCAGGACTTGGCCCGGTCCTGGCCGGGGCCGGGGCAGTGGCTGTCTGCCCGCCGTCCGAGCGAAGCGGAGACCCCGGCAGCCAGAAGCCCCTGGCCGCGAGGCTGCTGCAGGGCGCGGAGGGGCGCGGACAGGGCGCGCCGCGGTGGTGGCGGCGCACTTGGTGGCGCGGGGAGCCCAGGCTGGGTGCGTGCTGGGCGGGACAGCGGTGCTCTCCTGGCTGCAGATTCGGCCCTATCCGCTCTGCCTGTGGACTGAAACGGCGCACGCCCACCTGCACGTCCCGAAGTGCAGAAGTTACTCCGAGGAGACCTGCGAGCTGCGGGGCCAGCGAGCGGCCCCGCCAGGCCCGCCGCAGCCACCGGCAAGTCCTGGAGGCCAGGCCCGCGCCCTGCGGATCGGCCGTCCCCGCCCGGCAGTCCGGGAGGGGTGTCTGTCTCCCATCAAGCTGACTTGACAACAATTACGAAAGTTTTTAATTAGCTTCTTGTTATCATTCATTTTATTAATTTCCAGGACTCTCAGGCCATGAATTATGCAAAGGGCCGGCCTACCCGAGCGGGCGGCTGCGCGCCC
>NW_004955404.1:28814217-28819198 GCF_000276665.1 Chinchilla lanigera | reverse complement strand
AGGGCGAGCCGCCCGCGCCCCCGCCGCAGTGGCGCGAAGGTTTGATCAAATATTAAATAACGTAATTATTGCGACAAGGCTTATCTCGCAGGTGGAAAAGAGGCCCCCGTGAGAATTAGATTTTGGATGCAATTTAAAAAAAAAATCAATTAAGCTCGCCGTCTCCTTTGAAACAGCCCTGGAGGATTGTGTGGCTCCCTTCCCGGGGCTAAGACTGCGGCCGCAATAACATCGATGGCAGAAGTTTGTCAATAATAATTGTGGTCGTTGCCTTTATTAGCGCTTTGGACCCCAAAGCTATTAGAATTGGTTTGGGGAACACTGGTTTTAGCCAGGGACAGGGCCCCAGTTTCAACTTCGCGACCTAAACTATGAAAGCCCACGAACCCGGACAGGCAGGGCAGGGGTACGTACTTCCTGCAGGGAGGCGGGACAGGCCGGACAGGGCTGCAGCCCGGGGCTGACCAGAGTGTCCTCCGGCCTTGGGTGCCGCGTGTGGGAACAGGTCCCAAGTAGTCTAAATATCACAGGACAGTAAAAATCGATACAGTCACGGCAGTGGGTGCCTACGGTTTATTTATGAGAGTACAATCGAAGTTGAGAGCAATTTCAGAACACGCATTAAACAAAAATCTATTCAGAAGTTAGTTGATGGATTTTGAGGACATCGTTTCTTAGACCTAAAGAAGGAGCAGGACCCAGTGCGAGGCTGGGGAAAAGAGACAATTTAAAACGAATGCGTGGTATGAATGTGGCAGACGCATTTTAATGCTTTTCTTTTGCTTTTTCTACTCTGCCGCCTGGGTTTCCTCAGAAGCTGAAAAGCAAACGGAGCCCACTTTTGCTCCCTTCTCAAACTTATTTTGAGCTTATTCTTTAAAAGAACGCCGAGTCATACATTTCCACCCACTGACAGACACGAAATTCCTCTTAGCCTGAAGTTCAGCTCTTCAGAACCAGAGAACTTTGAGAGGCCAAACTATGGCTGAGTGCCAGGCTTCTGCGTTCTCTTCAGAAGGACATTTTTGTTTGTTTCTCCATGTTTGACAGTTAAAGGTATTTTAAATGGTCTTATTATTTTTTCCAGCCGTATACAGATTCACTCATCAAAAAGCAAAACATTTTTTATTTTGCACAGTTTCCTACTGTGTAAAATAGGAAACTCTGCAAAACGTGGGTTTTCATGATGTTTTATTAACATAAGTCTTCTCTTGTTAAGGATTTTAATACAAAACAAATGCTTAAATTTTTAATATATACATTATCCATTATTATATAATACAAATGTATTTGCCTGCAACATTTCTGTTTGGGCAGATTTAAAAGAAAAACCTTTGTAAATATTTTCATTTGTTCATTCCTTGTTCTCCAACAATCAAATCTGGTCATACTTTTCTATAAAATAATGTGGTTTTTTTTTACAAATGCATTTTATTAGAAACTTACATGATAATTCAAGTCAGTAACAACAGAAACAAATCAATTTTGATGGACGAGATCTATTTTTAAAAATATCTAGTGCTTTTTAAAACATTAACAACTGTTTAAAATCACAGCTTTTAAAATGTACTATTTTTGAATATCAAGTGTTTTGCTTCACAGATTTGCCGGTGAAAGTAAAGAGATTTAGCTAAAATAGGATGACTTCAGAAGATATACTCCCAGCTATTAAGAAACTTTGTACATTTGGCATCTGATCTAGTCCCAGTCACCAAGAAATAGAGAATTTCTAGTCACTTTGGAGCAATAGGCAGCACACTGAATGTTCCAAATGAACAGAAACATTTGACAAGGTCTGTGGATAGATCAGTAGACGATTTTTAAGTTTATTAACCTTCAAAGAAAAGTCATTTAGTTACAACATTTTTAGAAATTTTTTAGGCTAGAACAGCACATATAAACTCCCCAAATGTCACTGTCCCTGACCCTCAAATGTTTTTTTTTTTTTGGGGGGGGGGGCCTGGTTCTTTATTATCCACCAGTGTCTGCAATTAAAAAAAAAAAACTTTGATAAACACAGCTAATATAGAATTCATTTTATTTAGAGCACCACTTTTCATGAGTTATCTAAAAGTGAATTCTAATTCAGCAAAAAATCCTTTTCTTTGATCCACCTTTCACATCCTCCCCATCTACCCCCTTTTTTGTTTTTGTTTGGTTAGGTTATCTGGTTGAAATGTCTCATTTGCTCAACCACTCTACCAAGACTTGGCCCAAGATAAACACAAAAATGCACCCAAGTCATAAACTGCTATTCTTTCAGTTATGTTTTATTTGTAAGTGTACTGGGACACATCCCTCTCTTGTATTGTGGGGCACAGAAGTGATTCTGATAGAAGTGGGAGACAAGGAAGGTAACAGAGTGGAGACATAACCAAAGAGAAAGCTCAGTAGACACACATGGACAGGTAGATCAACCCGTGAGACGTTTCAGGATTAACACTGGCAGTTTGTAACCACTGTGTGAATGTGTGCATTAAATAAAATATTTACAATAATCTTCCTTTTTTTCTTTTCCCTCTAAATAGAAGAATATGACAAGAATGTTGTGTTTTCAGTGGACACAGGCAGTAGACTGTGAAATAACACTACCCACAAAAAAACAGTCTACCAGAAAGCTAGCCCAGTTTAGTGCTCAGTTTCAAATGCATAGAATGTTTGCGCTGCAAACAATGATATACAACATAATTAAATAAATAATTCCTAACCAGAGTGAGACCTAATTGTTTCTTTCTGCACTTTTCAAGTCATGCATGATATCAGTCTTGTTAAACAGGAAGGTTTTTTTTTCTTTTGCCATTTGTTTTGTGTTAAATTTTTACTTATGGTTAAATGATGGTAATAAACCACCTCCACATGAGATCCAAAGAGTATCTTGTACACAAAGCAGGCATTTTACCTAACCACCTTTAACTGTCTCTCCTTTTTTGATCCATCAGCAGCTTGTAAGTTAACTTGATTATTATTATGAAATACTATACATGATTTTCTATTTGGGAAACTGATAGTGCAAATTAAAGTTCTTGCTACCCAACATTTATCCCCAGTAATAAATGACTCTTGAATAATTATAGCAACAAAAAGGAAACAGTTGTTCTGCCTTCCCCAGGGGAACATGCAGACTTCTTTGAAATAAATGGAGTAGGGGGAGGGCCTTTAAATCTGTCTTCCTCTCTTCTGGGATTTAGGTGATTTTCTCACAGCCAAGTCCTGCCCCAACTGAAAGCAGAAACTTCTCAACATTTCAGTGACTCCATCTTTTCCAAGAGAAGAGGAAAGGGGACCTAGAAGAGCAAGATGAGTCTTATTCAGTGTAGATAGAAAACGGAAGGAAATATCTGTCCTAATATCTTCCAACCCATCAATCTATTTTGAGTCGGTAGGGGAAAAAAGAAACCCAATAAACAGTCTGAGAGAAGCCATTCTGAAAAATAAAGGGCACGCTAAGGCAAAGCCCTGTATGGGGGCGGGGGCCTGTTTAAAAAATAGTCCATTTTCTCTATGCTGTAATTAGATAGGAGCAAAAGAGAACAATCTTGCTATAATTGTTTTATTTTTCTTAGAATAAAATATTTCTTTCGGAGCCCCTAAATTCTTCCTTTTAAACAGCGCAGACTCTCTTCCTAAAGACCCTCAACCAGCCTGGCCCAGGCCTCTGCAGCCAGCGGGCCACTGGGGAACTTAGGTTCCACCTAACTGGGCAGCCCACCTCCCAACCCCACGCCCCTCTCAGCTGCGTCCACACTCGCTGCCCAGCGCAGCCACTGTGGAGCACAGCCACTGGCGCCTCGTTGAAACAGGGAAAACAAATCAAGGAAGATGTGGATAGGGTGGAAATGGGATTTTGAGGGAAAATTTAAACACGAAGACAGAACTAGCTTCGCTGCCCAGAATTTCACCTTCTGGTCTTTTGGTTTTTGACTCGGTTCACGGGTGTAGGGTTGGGGCAGTGGTAATCATGATAGTGCTCTTTTCTCTCTTTCTTGGGGGTAAATGAAGCTGCAGATTATGGCTCCCCGAAGTTAAATTTTTAAAGCATTTTTCTTTGCTTTTGTTTTGTTGTCTTTATTTGTCTAGTTTTTGGTGGTTGGTGAGTTTGATTTTGTACATAGTTCCTTGGTCCCCAGGAGATTTTGATAAATGTCTCTGGTCAAAAACAGTCCATTTCCCAACCCTTCCCACCTCTCCCCCCACCCTGCCCCCAGAACCATCCTGCTCCTCAGAAACCCCAGTCCACTCTCGCTTTCCTTGCCCCTACGCCCTACTCACCTAGACGCTCCCCCCATCTCCCCTGCCATCCTGTCCTTCCTCCACTTCCAGCACTCCTGTCCTCTAGGCCAGGGGACTGCGGGCAGTAAGGGAAGGAAGGGCAGAGTGGGGTGCAGGAAAGAGCAACAGGAGAGGCTTCCCAAACGCAGGCAGGATAACGGACACTCCAAAAGCCAGAGGAAGCAGGCCAGAGGAAAACCCCCCTGAAACGCCCCCTCAGCTCCCGCTCTGCCCCGCCCGGCACCTCCCACCTCCCTCAGTAAGTGGCCGAGAATTTCATCCGCTTCTGCTTCTGTCTCTGGTTGCAAAACCACACCCGCACCACGTTCTTTTTGAGGTCCAGTTTCTCGGCGATGGCGGCAATCTTCTCCGAGGAGGGCCGGGGCTGCACAGCGAAGTAGGCCTCCAGGGAGCGCTTCTCGGGCGCGGCGATGGAAGTCCGCTTGCGTTTCTTCTCGCCGCCGTTGAAGAGCTCAGGCTTGTTCATTTTCTCGCGCTGCGCGCCCTCAGCCTCCTCCAGCCACGCCTGCAGGATGGGCTTGAGCGCGATCATGTTGTTGTGCGAGAGCGTGAGCGACTCGAACCTGCAGATGGTGCTCTGGCTGAGCGAGCCCACGCCCGGGATCTTGAGGTTGGCCAGCGCCGAGCCCACGTCGGCCTGCGTCACGCCCAGCTTGATGCGCCGCTGCTTGAAGCGCTCGGCGAACGCCTC
>NW_004955404.1:28760606-28812896 GCF_000276665.1 Chinchilla lanigera | reverse complement strand
GCCCGGGCGCGGGGCGCTTACCGGCGGCGTGGGCAGGCAGGCCCGCCGGATGGCCTCGGAGCTGGAGTGCAGCGACGGGTACTTGTGCTCAGGGAGGGTGGGATGCATGGCAAAGTGCGGCTGCTTGCTGTTCATGGACATCATCTTGGCCGCTTGGCATGTAAATCCACAAACACTCCGAAAGTCCGCGGGAAAGTGCGCGCGCCGGTGCCCCGGCCTCCCTTCCGAGGTGGCAGCCGCGGACGGTGGCGGCCGCGCCGCGGGCTCCCGCTGCTCCTGCCGTCGCCCGGCGCTCCCTGTGACCGCGCAGAGCGCCGCGCGCCGGCCTCGCGGTCCGCTTCTCCGCGAGCTCTAGCCCCGCGCGCAGACGGGATGCACTCCTCTTACACCTGAGCCCCACTTCTCGCGGCCGGCCCGGGGAGCTCTCGCGAGAGCTCGCAGCCCCGCCGCGTTGACAGGCATCAGCTGTCTCCGTCTGTCTGGCGCGCGCCCTTCCTTTCGGCGGCGCCGTACGTCTGCGCGCGCGCGCACTCGTCGGGCAGCGACTGGCGCGTGGGAGCCGCTCTTATAGTGACCACCAGCAAGGACAGCGCAGGTGATGCACCTGTAGCTGCCCGGTCATGCGCACTGCACGCGTCACCTTTCCACCGCGGGTCTGGGAAGATCAGATGGGTGGGCTATTGTCTCAGGGCAGGCCCCTTTTGGAGGGAGAAAGGCTACATGCACACGCTCCCTTCTGCTGGTTTTCCCCTCCCCTCCCTCGCAAGCTCTGAACACCCGCGCCTCACTTCCGCACAACTCCTTTGCGGGATGCCTAACAAGCAGTTATATAATGTATACAGCTGGGCGTTTGTACGTTAAATGATGCCCGCGAATTCAGAGAAAAATAACACAGAAATGCGGACGATGCTGTCTTTTGCAGCTGGAACCTGTTTCTTTTAAGGTTTATAAATAGGTTCCTGGAGAATAATCGCGGTGACAGACATTTGTTTGAAGCAGTCAGACGCTATTGATTTCCACATAATTTAATTTCCTCTGCATACTTTGTTGTTGTTGTTGTTAATATAACTGTGTCAGGTACCACCAGTGACAGCCACTTAGAAGCCACAAAAAGTATATGCTATTTATTCGGAAAAGGCTGTTGAAATGGAATTGCGCATTTCTCTTATTGTTTGTCTGTAAAACCGTGTACATACCCACGTTTCAAAAGAGTCTGAGTGATCTGAGGGGTCTAGTCATCAAAAGGAAAAATAGTTAACAGGGTGTAGCTAGGGTCCTTTCCTCGCCTTAGTGCGCGCGCACACACACGCACACACGCACACACACGCGCGCGCAGACACGCGCGCGCCCATACACACACACACACACACACACACGCCCTTTATTCTGGAAACTTCAGAAAAAGAAAACCGCTGCAGAAAAAAAGGAGTAAGATACGAAGAGAACTTTCTTTTCTCTTCCATCGTTTTGACTCTGTCACTCTTATTTCTCTTTGCTTGTTTCTTCTTCAATAGAAAACAAGAGCAAGTTAACATATAGGAAAGTGTGATTCAAAACATTAATTCAAATGGATTTGAAAAGCACACGCTTTGGCCCCGCCTTTTTAATTACTGTGAAATCAAGACCTAAGAAGAAGAATAAATCAATTAGCCAACCTGTTACATGGCCCTCGCGTGGCAGACAGATCGAGGCCCTCCTTAGGGAGCTACTGTTCAGGTGCCTGAGTCTCTAGGGACCCACTGCTTACTCCGGGTGATAATAATGGCCCAGATGTTATCACATCTGCCACAAGAGAGCTGGAGAGCGGCAAAGGGCTGCTTATGGGGAATAGAAATCAGATAACTAATCTTTCTGGTCTCTCCCACACCAAAGAGGTCTATATTTTCACCAAAGAGCAGAGCTCATTTCTATAAGCTCATGGACTTGCGCACCCGTGGATTTTATCTTTCCTTTGCATAAACGCGTCCGGATTTAGCATTCCCTACTCACCTATTCAGATCCAAGAAGAGCCCACAGGCGTCACCATGGCTTTTCTTTTCTTTTTTTCTTTCCTTTCTTTTCTGGTCTCTCACCCCCCTCCCTTCCTCCTAGCCTGAGAGGGAAGTGAAAAGGATGTTCACTTGCTGGTTTGAGAAGGAGCCGCTGCTCCATCCATTATGCGTTCCCCTGGGAGCGCTAAATGCAACTTTATCTCGGCGGGGAATGGACGAAGAGTGGGACGTCGCTGGAGGGAAGGAGTGAGTCCTGTGGTCGCTGTCGCAACGGGTGTCTGGGTTTAACCTAATCCTTCCTGACACCCGTCGGGCCGATGGAGAGCTCTCTGGTGGGGGGTAAGAAAGCTCCCCCCAGGGCACCCCACCCTCCCAAGGTCTAGCGCCTGCAGCCAGCACTCCACCTTCCGGGGAAACGCTGGACTCTAAGGACCTTCACAGAAGCAGGGCCCACAGAAATGCGAACAGCCCAGGTTTATGGCCAGGTGGCTCCACGGAGGTGGGGAAGGAGAGAGTTCCTAAGTACCCCAGTCAACCTTGGTTTACCCCTCAGACACTGGGAGTCCTTCACCCCAGGAGAAATACAGCAGCCTGAAATCAGGAGCTTACCATCCCGCCAGAACTCCCTTCTTAGTTCACCTCTCTTTGGACTACAGATGTACTCTTTGAGCTCTGACTGAGATTAGACCTCTGTCTAGAATATCTTGCTCCTCTCCCTCCTGGGACTACAAGTGTGGAAGTTGTGGATACAATCCTTTTTTTTCCTCCCTTTGTGGATTGGATGCCCATTCAGGCCACTTTTGTTTTCCACCAAGCATGTGTAGTGGGGCTCCATCTGAGAGTACGGTGTTTAGCAAAGGAGCGAGGTCATTTGGGGAGGATCAGAAGAAAAAGACGGGGGTCCTTTAATGAGCCAGGGTTCACTGGGAGCTGCTAGAGGATCCCAGATGGGGGTCTCCTTAAAAGGGAGGTGGAGACTGGGCAGAAGGTGTGTGCTTGCCCCAGGCCGAGCTGTTAATCTTCATTCCAGCCTGTTCTTCAGAAACCAATTATTTCACCCCTCCTTCATTTACTTGCTACCTACTCTCCCTTCCCCCAAAGGCTTGCTGAGCAAGACTCCGGAGATGGAATGAGGTATGAAGTAGGGATACCTGCCCTCCAAGAGATGGCATTCTGTGAGCAGGAGGAGGCCACAGGAGAAAGGTGATTATGGTAGGGGTTTAACAGGTGTGATGGGAGGGAATTTCTAGACACATGAGGTGATGCTTAAAGAGTTAGCCTACATATTCCTGCTGGACCTCAGCTCCAGGATAACATATGAGACTGGAGATTCCTTGGACCATATCAAACCCATGAGGGTAAAAGGAAAGGGTGTGTGTGTGTGGTGGGGTGGACTCAGCTCACCCATATGTCACTGCTTTGTTTTCCTGGTTTGGCAACTGTTGTAATTAGTTGGTTCCTGCCGGTGCTAATGATGCCCACATGGGGTCTGAGCCTTGGCATAGATTTCTGGGCATTTTTCCCCACCTTCTTCTTGTTTAATGACCAGCACAGACACACACCCCCCCCATTACACACAATCTCATAGCTTTGGTTTTTATCAAGAGAAGGATAATGAATGCACAGCTATTGATTTCCAAGGAATTTCCTCCCCTAGGGACAGGGAGTCTATCATCTGGATCAGAAACACATTTCTTTCCCTCATTAATTAATTTTCTCCTCCTCCTTTGGCAAGCTTCACTTCGAATTTCCTTTGGCAGCACCCCTTTCCCGAGTCCAGGGAGTGGACTGGTTGGTTGAAGGGAGGACAGACGGAGGCAAACTCCCCTCTCCCTTGACCTACCATCCACTCAGCTGGGGAAGACCCAGCAGACAGAGGAGCTGCCTTTCTTTTTCCAGTGGGACTCAGGGAAAGTTAACGTTTCACACAGCAGCCAGTATCATCTACCTCCGGGAAGGTTGAGCTCAAATTTGGATCAAAGATTTGATCTAGGAAATGTAGAAATAAGTTCATGGAGGCTGTGTATTACCCACATGGGGACAGTGTGGGACCCTAAACTCTAGCAGAAACCCTGGGTTCTGGCCCCACCTGCAGGCCCTGGTACCTGGGTTTGGATAGCTGAAGCTCGAGCTCTGGTTATTGCAGACTGGAGCATGAGGTATTTAGCTCACAGGCGTTGTGCAGTTTGAAAGGAGGCAATGGTCTCCCGAAGATGATGCCAGCCAGGGTAAAGGTTCTGGCTAGGGAGGAGCAGGCCTGGGATACAGGTCAGGTCCTGGAAACAGAGGCTGCACTTGAGCAGTCCCTGTGGCCTCCTGCTTGGGCACTGTCCTAAGTGTGGAGCAGAGGAAGGACTGCGGGAGTACTCTCCCTCCCCCTGGACTGTCTTCCTAAGGCCAAGGGTGGACAGCTTTGACGCCCCTCCCTTACTGCTCCTCCTTATGCATTCCGACCCTACTTCCCCCAGGGTCCCCCACTGACTCCTTGTGGGCCTCTCCTCCCGTGGCCCGCAGACCTCCCCTGACAGCCCCTTATGCCTCGGCCACGGCTCAATCTCTCGTAGTGGGCGGTAGCCCTGCTCTTTGTGGCCCGCAGGGCCCCCAGCAGCGCGAGCTGGAGTCTGGGACGCGCTGTGCATTGCTGGGCTCAGAGATTTGCCAGAGGTTCCTGTCCTCTGCCCGCATCGCCACTCCCTCGGTCCCCACAGTCCAGCTTGAGCGATGCGCTAGGTCGCTCAGGATCTTCTACTTTTCTCTTCTACGGCTCCCAGTTGTGTGTTCAGACTGGGCTCCAGCTGGGCACGCAGACATAGTTCTCAAACAAACCACTGACAAATCCATTGTTTTCTTTCCTTTGGCCATTAAAAGAAATGTCACTTTCATTGGGGACATTTTCCTAAATGGTGTCCCACTCCGAGATGTCGCTGATGACCTTGCGACCTGGATCATGCGTCCCAGCAAAATTCATTGCCGGTCACTCTCTGGGGTACATACACAGATCTTCAAGCACAGCTCAGCACCCTAATCCCTCGTGCACATAAAATCCACCTAACCCTGCAAAAGCCCTAGGGGTGATGCCTGACAATATCTAATAGGATTCGCTCCCTTCCACCCGCCCGCCAGCTGACACAGCCACTTTCAAAGCCGAGTGAGCGAAGTTGTACCACTTCATACGGCCGCGGGCCCCTGTGTTTTAGGCTCGCAGGGGCACAGGATGCTTCACTCCCCACCCCCGCCCGGGCCCAGCCCCTTCCAAGCTGAAGAGCACGCTGGTCCGGGGAGGCGCTTCCAGGTCGCCGGGTTAAAGCAACAACGATAGAAACGACAACAGATGCGCCGGCCCCGCCCGCCCGCCGCGGGACTAGAAGGATCTGTCGCCCGCCCTGTCCCTTGGCCGCCGGCAGCCTCCCGGCCGCTGCACCCAGCCACACGCACCCCGGGTTGCGCGAGCCCAGCGGGCGCAGGCAGACAGCAGAGGACGCCGGGTCCTGGGGAGGTGCGGTTCCGAGGGCCAGGACGCGGACCCGGCGACCTCCCCGCAGAATCCGTCCCGCCGGCAGGAGCGGGGCCCCAGGAGGGTCCGGAAGCCGCGGAGGAAACGGGAGGCAGCGAGCCCGGAGCCGGAGCCGGAGCCGGAGCCGGAGTGCAGAGCTGGGTCCCTCGCCCGGTTCCTCGGCTCGCGGGCGCCGCCACAGCCCCTCCTCCTCCCCGCGCTCGCACAAATCAAAGCCCCTTGCGAGGGACTGGGAAATAGTTGCCTTGTCATGTAACACATTGCCCTGATTTATTATAAAATTTTAACGAAATCATGCATATTTTAACAGCCTTTAATCACTGCATGAAAATTTAATTCATGGACTGTAGCGCGTTTAAATAAATGAAGTGTTAATTCATTAGGATTAATTAATTTGTTAAAGGATTGTGTGCAAGGTTAAGGTGGAAAGAAAACTCTTTGTTGGTTTCGAGTCTTAATCGCCAGGTTTCCAGAGCAGTAATAAAATGAAGGGAAGCCGCAGCCAGGGCCGCTGGCGTGGGGCCCGGGCCGGACCGGCTGAGAGCGCCCCCAAGAGCGCGGGACACTCGCGCTGCACCGCCTGGCGGGCCGTCCTCTCCCGCGCCTGGGGAGTGGGGGTAGGCGGGCGGGCGGGGGTGCGGGACAGCGGGCTCTGCAGGCTAAGCGGCTCCAGCCAGGAAGGGGGCCAGAGCCACTCTTCACTCAACACCAGGACGACCTCGGGGATGAGGCAAGGTTGCTCCCGCCAGCCCTTTCAGTTTAATGGACAGTTGATGGGCCGGCCCGCCACCTCCTGAGCCTTCCAGCGCCTAGGGAGTCACCGCCTCGCCTTCAGGCCGACGGTCGGGGAAGCTAGGTCAGGACCCAGAGCCGCAGGGGGCGGAGCAAAGCCCTCAGGCTGGAGCAATAGGAGAAACCTTTAGTCAGGAGCCCTAACTTTAGGAGGCGGGTTCTTGGGTACCTGTTCTCAGACAGCTGCTAAACAGGCACCCTCTCCAGCCTACTCTGTTGTCCTCTTCAGTGCCGAACTCTTATCCATCCTTCAAGAACCCGGTATGAATATCATGGAGCTGCCAGATTTTCTCATTGCTCAAGTTATCCCTGATATGGTCACTTCTATTTTTTAAAGTAAAAATCAGCTCAGACCAGAACTATACCCTCTTTCCTCACAAGTCTCCCTAAATGTCTAAGTCAAATTCATGTCCCTTGGGAAAAGGTCTTTTCACTCCAAATTATACACATGAAAAGCTCACACTTCAACACACTCGTTTGATCCAACTAACATTAATTAGGGTCTTTTCTCTGTTAAGGAAAGCAGACCTAGGAATCTACTTTGTTTCAAAAAGTGGAGCTGTAACTCAAAGTATTCTAGACTGCTTCAGGCACATAAAACTGAAGATCATCTTAGCTTGTGCTCTAGATGGGTTCTTAAAAGAAATCTGCATCTTAATAGATGCTTCCCTATGAGTGGGGTTCCGAGAATCAGGCAGTAAATGTTCACTATGCACTCTGAGATCACTGCTTAAAAGGTTTTCTCCCTGCCAAGGATTATTAAAGGATCAGGTTACATGGTGATAGGCAAAGGCTCTATCGCAGCCTCCCACAAATAAGCATGAAAGACTTTCTGATTAGGCTTTGGGAAACTCTTCCAATAGGCCACACAACATACACTGCTAAATTCAATCTGGTGCGCTCTACAAATATCGGCCATAGGTACATCCTTTTTTTGAGAGGAAGAAAGTCTTGGGCATCTATTACATTTTGAATAATTGAAAACTACTGAAGTATATAGAAACAGTAAGTTTCTGAAACATTATATAGCCCATGTTTTCCTTGTTCCTTGGGACTTTTAGCTGTTTCAAGCCAGTGTAAATACCACAGATGATAGGAGAAAGCAAAACAAGATTTAAAATTTAGGCACTATCAATCTTAGCCCACAATTTTCAATTTTTAGGTAGTATGATTTTCTAAAAAGTCTTATAATTTTTGGGTGAAATGGCTTTTAAAAATTAAGAGAAGTAGGACATGGTGGCACATGCCTACAATCCCAGCACTTGGGAGGCTGAGGCAGGAGGATCACTGTGCATTCAAGGACAGCCTGGGCTACTTAGTGAGCTCAAGGGCAGCCTGAACTACATAGTGAAATTCTCTCAACACTGCCCCTCGCCAAAAAACGCCTTGTCACATTCTTGTAGTCATAGCATTTTAGAAAGATTAGCAATCAAAAGGTGTTTTTATAAAAACATGCACTAAGTAAGCATCTGCTTACTAATTGCTAGATTGTTTTTACTAATACTGCTTGGTGAAGCTAACCAAGAGGGAGGGGAAGGTTAAATTCATAAAAACACCGAGTTAATGGGAATCTTTAAATTTAAAAGTGGCAATCTCCCATTGAGTTTCTGTTTAATCAGATACAGGAATACAGGCAGGAGCTAAACATTACTTGAAAACAGGCTAATGCTCCCAAAGTACTTTAAAAAAATGAATACTTGGCAAACTTCAAATCCATCCATCCTTTTGTTTGGAAATGTGGACTCCAAAGTATGAGAGGAAGAGCATAGGCTAGAGGCAGAGACCCACTTCCAGGACACAGTTCTACCCCATTCCAGCTGTGTGGCTGATAATCCTCAATTTGCTTCCCTATAAACTGGGGAGAATAGTACTACTTGCCACACACACACAGTTTGAAAAGGGCATGAAATAGAAGTTAGCAAAATATTTGATCTCATTGTTGTTTTGTTTGCAGTATGTGGATATAATAGGTATGTCTGGAAATCTATGAGACCACGTTTACTATGGGAGATTATGGCAAAGAGGTAAAGAGCAACCATGACAATATGTAATTAAAATAAAATCCTGAGTGATTATCCATGTTAACTCATAAATGCCATGGGTTTAACTAGATTAATGCGTGAAATTCTGTTTAGGGAGGACAGACAGATGTTTCTGAAAGCAAGCAGCTGAGAAACACTCTGGCCCAGCAGAGATGCTCTCCCAACACACTGTCGCTACATATGTATTTGGATTAAAAACACATACTCTTGGTTATAGACAGCATTGAGTGACATTTACCCCTAGTCTTAGTCCATTTGAGGTAATGTAAAATACACATCAGAAGATTTATAAACCATAGAAATTTCTCAGTTGTGGCTGAGAAGTCCAAGATCAAGGGACCAGATCTGGTATCTGACAAGAGCTTTTCTGCTACAAAGATGGAGCCTCCTAGCCATGCCCTCACAGTGCTATGTGGCAAAAGGCGAGGGGAGGCCTTGCTCATAAGGCACTAATCCCATTCATGAAGGCAGAGCACTCCCTGTCTAGTCATTTTCCAAGGTCCTCACCTCAATACTATTATTATGGGAGTTATTTAAATATATGAATGGGGGGGCAGTCATACATTCAGACCATAGTACCCTTAAATGTACCCCGTGATGGAAAGAATTTAGATTTCTACATTTGATTTCTTAATATATAACCATATCAGACAAATAATTAACAATTATTGGAAAATACATGACAAGTATGCTTTATATTGGTTTTTTTGGCTATTATTACTTCTGAAAGTGGACAGCATGATTCTCCAAATAAGGAAAGTGGTTTGCTATATGTTTATATTTTCACTCAATTGTCAATGTCTATCATAGCCAAGATTAGCATTTTTTTTGTTTTTTTTTGTTTTTTTTTTCTGGTACCGGGAACCGAACTCAAGACCTTATGCTTGCCAGGCAGGCGCTGTGCCGTTGAGCTCAATCCCCAGCCCCTAAGATAAGCATTTTTTTTTTTTTTCTGTAAAAGCCACACAGTAAATATTTTAGGTTTTGTGAAACACACGGTCTCTTACTACTATCCCTTGGTCACAGTACAAGGGAGTCATGGATAGCATGTAAACAAGTGAGGGTAGCTGCTCCAGTAAGACTATGCAGAAGTAATGAAATATGAACTTCACATAATTTTCCTGCCATAAAACATTCTTTGGATTTAAAAAATAATTTTTTTTTTAAAGTAAAAACTTCAGTTTTGGTCACAGGTCTTTCAAAAATAGGTATAGACCAGATCTGGTACATGGGCCACAGCTGGTATACCCCTGTATTATAAAGTAATTAGCGATAAGTTTTCCGGGTCTATACAGGCTAATTTAGTATCTGAAACATCTTTATTCAATACTTATGACATCCTTTATTCAATTCACATACAAAAGCATGCAGTATTAATGTAAAACAATATGGTATTAATGTAAAAGGTTCAGTGCACATTCAATAAACAAGTCATTAGCATACAAACCCATTTTTTTAAAGGCCTTCATAGGCATACCAAACGTATTCAGAACATACTTTTTTGGAGCCTAACTTGCAAATTGTGCTTAGTTATTACCGATCCTTATCCCTTCAATACTCTTTAAGAAAAAGAAAAGCCTTGAATAAAAGATAGTCCACTGGCCAATTGAAACTTCTTTTTCTTAATAGGGAAAACAGAGCAAGCAAAATGTTACCATGCATTCTGTTTCCACAAAGAACAGTCACATGCAAATAAGAACTTTATCACTTCAAAAACAACTCCCTGGGCTATAAGTGGACCAAGAACTTGGCAAAGATGCTTTTGCATGTATACATCTGGAACAATGAAGCTATAATGTTTAAGTTCTTCCAACAAACCCAACTGCTCCATACCTTCCAAAGTATACTCAATTTCTGGTTTTACATACAAAAAGATGAGCAACTATAAGCTACCTGACATAAGATGAATATGTAAATATAAGCTGTCTGACATAAAATGAAAAAGCAAATGTAAGATGCCTGATATAAAATGAGTATTTTTATATAGAAAAATGTATTCTTTCATAGTAACAGAACATTTTCACAAAACTGGACAAATTACAATGTTAAAAAATGCAAACATAAAAAAATGCAAACATATACATAAAACTTAAAGAAAAAGTAAATGAATACTGGACTAAGGTCAGAGTGCTATTTCTCCACCACAGCCTTGCATAAAATCAGGCTCTCACTAAACATAAATAATTTCCATATTAGGAAAAATCTTTAAGGAAATTCAAGTGTCTTATGATCAGTGCATAGACAATACTAAAAAGTTTGAAGACAACTGAGCCTCATTAGCAGGCCACTGTATCTAACAGTTACATAAGATTCAAGAAACAAAATACACCTCGCCCCGACACATATATGCACTAACAAACAAATAATTCTCTCTTCCTTCTCTGGTCAAAAAGATCCCCACATAAAAAGATCAAAAGGTCTTTTCAAGATGATGTAAAAGGTTCAGTAGGGGCATAGGTTAATACACTATTTTGACTTGACATTTGACAAAAGATTATCAATTCAAACTGTATTCATGAAAGGAAAAAAGTAACTTTAAAAACTTTTACATTCCTTTCAGGACAAAAACACAAATGATACCTTCCTAACGAGTCAACTTTTAGTTGCTTTTGAAGGGCTAGCATTAGAAAGGCTGCTGTGGATTTTTCTTTTTGTTGATTGATTCACATTTTTATTCCTCTTTTCAGGCAGAAAAGCAGCAGACCAAGGAGACTGAAGGTGGTTATGAAGACTGTGCATCTCCGAGGACATCTTAAACAAAGATGACCCAAACCTCTGATCTTCAAATAGTCGATGTGAACTGCTTAACAAAACACCCTGGGAAAACTCTGTCTGAAATAAACAGCTTGGGGGTTTGATTTCATTAGTTTCTGGATTAGAAGTGGGATGGAGTGAAAAATCTTCATTCATTTCTTGGTCAGTTGGAGAAAGGAGAAAATAGGAAGTGGGTTTCCATTCATTTCCATTTTCTAACTGATCAACAGTTAGAGAACCTTTGGGAAGACTGAGCTCAGTTCTTTCTTCCAACTTTTCGGGTTCCTCAAGATACTCAGTGCCTTGAGATGACTTTGATAACCCGTCCAAATCCACTGACTTAAAACCATTATTACAAGGGCTCTTGCTGTTGTCGGACTCTGACATCATTGAATCCAATTCAGAGATTTTGTCAAGGTAAGCAGCATCCATTGATGCTTCGCTGGATGTTCTTGTCCGGTTCATTTCAAAAGAGCGAATAGAATTCAACCTCTTGGACAGACAAGAGGATGATTTCTCACTCAGTTTTGAAGGTATTTCTCCAACAGAATTTGCTATTATGTTCCCCTCTGAATTTTCAAAGTCCAAGCTTTGGGCATAGCTTGTAGAGCAACAATCCCAAAATCCTGTCTTTGGGGAAACAAAGCATTCTGGCTTCTTTTCATTTTCATTTCTACTTATATCACTTTGTGAACAATCCTTATTACAAACATTTGGAGAATCACAAAAATCATCAAACACCAATTTTCTGAGATGATTTGAGTGCTTTTTGGAACCTCCTGCTTTGACTATGGAGCCCTCTCTATTTTCTGGAGTATTTAACTGAAGGCAACTAAGGGACAAAGGAGTACAAGGAGCTGGAAGATCATAAAGCTCTTCATCTTTGTAGGCAACACAATTGCTAGGCTTATTACCCCATTCTCCTTCCAAATAAGTATCCATACTGGTATCTGGCACATCTAACACTATTTCTACCTGTTTCTGATACAGATCTTTGTTCTTAGGATGGTTTGGTTCTGTTTTGCTGGCACTTTCCTGTCTCGCAGTGCTGGTGTCAGAGAGTCTGCTGCTGGAAGGTTGTGCCAGGTGAGAAGAACTAGAGGTGGATGAGCTAGGCTGCTTTCTAGCACTGTCACCTTGATTGTTTGATGCCACATCTTCCTCACTGCCCCCCTTACCATCTGCAGACAGTGCTCTCTGGCAAATGACATCCATTGCTTTCTTTTCTTCATCTGAATTTTTTAGCTGTGAAACTTGAGATTCTAGTTCCTCTATATACTTATCACTTCTTTCCAGGGCTTTCTTAAGGCGGTTGGTCTCACGTTCATACTGTTCTACTTTAGACTGAAGAGCAGCCACTGTAAACCTTCCAAATCTAGAAAGAATGGAAGGATAGTTAGTCATATAGTTCAAGCTGTTTTCTTTTTCAAAGTTTAAGAGTACAAACTGTCCCAGTCCATTCTAATTTCACATAACAATGCATTTCACACCACTAACTGAATAGGACAAAAGCAATGCCAGAGGTAATATCTTCAAAAAAGTATTTCCCCACTAACTTATGAATAATATGCATACTGTAATAACACAAAAGATCTAATAGGTCATTCTAATGGTACAATCAGTATAGTGGTGGAAGAGAGGTAGAAACTCACTGACGATTTCTCTTTCAAGAGCTAGCTCTATCAATTCAGCTCATATATGCATGAAGTTATCCCCTAAAACAATGGCAAAGATTTATGATAACATTTGAACAGTGGTCCACATCTTGAAATATTTACATTCAATCATTTTCCTATCATACAGCAGTGTTTTACAATACATTTCTTATACAATGTCACCTTGTCAAACATAAAACACCAATTTGAAATTCAGAAATCTTAGAAGTCCCAGGAGGGGTGGTTTTAAATACTTATTTGGACCCTTTCAATTATGGCCACCCTTGATATGAAGCTTTTCCTTGGCCTTTCTGAGCACTGGGCTTTAATTCATTTCAGCTCTACTTATTTTTGGCATTTTACAACTGTATAAGACATCAATCTCATTTCTCCAACTTTGAAACACAAAGTCAGTGACAATATACTATACATAAAAACATTTTTGTATTTTCTGAAAGGGAACATGTTTAGAGTGACTAAAAAGAACACATAAAAATTCACTCTTTTACTTCATATTATCTTTTTTTTTTTCATTATTGCATAAAGAATGGATGGGCTCAGCTCTAAAACAATTTTTGAGCACCCAGTATAGATTAAATTGATATATTTGGGGCGAGGACACAAACCTGAGTAAGAATGTTTTAGCTCTAATGACCATCAAATATCTAGCCTACATTTTATCTTGCCACTAAGAAAAATTCTTTCAGGAAACTCCTTCCTATCAAACAATAAACTTAGTTCTTAACACCATGAAATATGTTCAAAATTCTGTTCAAAAGATTTAATCCATCACTTTTCTTGATGATTCACATATTGGTCCATTTCTAAAACTTCAGGGATTATCTGTTTAAGGTACCTGAAAAAGGTAATGTATAAAATCTATTTTTATCTTTGCGTTTACTTTTTTCTTTTCTCCTAATAATAAAAATATTTACAACTAAAAAAGTATTTATTAAAAAATATAAGGAAGCATAAAAAGCCCACAGTAACTGCTTCTTACTATCTACTACAACATACTCTCGACAGTCATCCAAGCTCATCACCTCCTAAGCCCCTGGCCCAATTTACTTCTCAGCTCAGCACCCACATGATCCCCACTCTTTTCTCTATCTAAGAAAAGCAAGCAGAGGCAAAGGTAAATATAGAATCATAAAATACCAGGATTAGAAAGGACATGATTGTTGTGTATTTACCTACTCACAGCAATTAACTAAATTCCCAGAGAGAGCACGCTCTCTTCAGTTTCTAAAATACAAAAGCAAAAACCATAGATATAACAAAAACAAAAGCAACTACAATAACAAGGCTCTCCAGTACAATGATAATGCTTACTACTATGACTATCTGGTTAAGTGAATAACAGGAATTTTCTTTCTTTTCTTCTTCTTAAAATGTTCTGGCTTATAAATACAGCACTTAAAAGAGGTGTAGTTCTATTAAGAAAACATTTTAAAAAGTAGGCAAAGACTTTTGAGTGGAGTTGACAAAAATACTTGTGAGTCTTCAGTGTAACATCTCTGATATAACCAAATAACCCATGTTTTTAAATGGAGAAACTGTGTAGCATATTTAATGCAAATAGCAAAAGTGTTAGATTTACATTTGCTTACCAAGATAAAATTTCTTTTTCAACTATAGTTTTTATAATACAGGTATCTTCATATGAGAAAAATCAAATGATTTAAAATCAAATAATGCTACCAAAGGATATCATTGGTAACTCAGGCCTACATAAAGAAAGACTAGTGATAAGTGAAGAATGCTTTCTCAAATATTAGTGGCTTTTTTCCAGGTTTTAGCTTGAAATTTCAAACACAGTATCATTTTCAAATACTGCTTTTATCCCTAAACTGCTTTTAAACTGTTGGTGTATCTTTGTCATACACAGTAATTACATTCATCTCAGGAAAATGGTACCTACACATATTGAATCTTGATCATTTTACTCCCCCATCTGCACCCTGGCCTCCCACCCCATCACATATCTCTTTCCCATCTGCACGAAGTCTACTTCCCTGTTTCCTACCATCTCTCTTCTATTTTGTTCTTTAAATTATTTATATTTTTGGTTTGCTCCTTTTTGCGTTGTTAGGGTTCAAACTAGGGCCTTGAGCATGCTGGGGAAGTGCTCTACCAGTAAGCCACATTCCTAGCTTGTGTTTTTATATGACTCAACAAACGGTTCTGCGTTCAAGTCAATGATGCCCCTAACATCTTTGTGTTACTTTACAGAGAAAGCTGACATGCCATGCTAACCACAGAGTTCAGCAAAAGAGAACACATGAAAGAGACAAGGATGCAGGAGCCACTGAGGGAGTTGGCTGTTTTCTAAACGACATTGCCTCTAGTTCCCCAAAGTTCAATCATTTAAGGTCTATACTTAAAGTGACCAGACCACTCTGCTCTGCAAATAAGTGACCCATCCTATTGGGCAAACTGACAGCAGTGTAGGGTGAAAACCACGGAACTGATCAATTAATGAGTCAGTCTGCGTAACTTACTTGTTTTTGGTTTCCCCTATTACAGTGGATGCTCCCAGAGAGCAGGAGGCTTGACTTTATTATACACACTGCTAGATCTTCAGAGCAATTCCAAGTATACCACAGTCTTTTATTAAATATTTCTTAAATAAATGTCATTCTCTTACTTTAAAATATGTCAGTACCTTACATTAAGACAGAGTCTACACCACAGGATAAGTAAGTTAAAGGCCTCTGATCCTCTTTACATGTACACTTTATAACCATCGCTCTATTACTAAATTAAATGTGTTATAATTTCATTATTTACTTTCTTTTCACTGACACCAAGGGAAGCAACACAGAGAGACACATACACAGTATAATTCTGCATCATAACATTCTATAAAGCCCCATCCAAAAACCCTCCATTTTTACCTTAGTAAAGAATGCAAATATGAGACTTTTGACATTGGTGTTAGGGGATTAGGGGACTTTTTTTCTGTGTTTTTAGCTGATCCTGAATATCTATATTAAATTTAGCAAAGGGCAACATATCATATAAAAATAACAGGGATAAATATGTGATGCTATGCTTCCATAGAATAAGACAATGAAGAGCTTATTTGTCTTTGGGTTTTAATACGCTCCTTTTCATATGAGTTCCAGTTATTTCCAGAGTAGATAACATTATATGAAGCCATGCCAAAGCAAACCAGAGGGATTTCTAATATCATTTACCATACTTCCTTTTCCTGAGCAAATTTCAAAATGCAGTATTTTTATAAACATTCCATTAGAGACCAAAAGGCTTTGATTTTCAAAGTAGCAGTGATGGCCAAGGGCTTCATTATGCCAGAGAAACACTGCAGAGTAGTTTGGGAGCTGCAACTGATATTGGAAGGACATTCTGCCAAAATCTAGCAGAAACAAGGGATTTTCTTGCAATATTAGCTGAAGCACACTCTAGATGAGAAAGAGGATGAGGTGCCCCTTGTCCAAAATGGTACAGAGGCAGCTACTGGAAGTAAGAAAAATGAAAGGCCCGTTGATTTGACCTTTGAGGCACTGTAACTAAAGTAAGAGCATCTGTAACAAGAACTTCCTAAGGCCATGTTTTCTCACTGCTCACAAAAGGAACAAGATGGTACTGAAGGGGGTCAGAAGAAAATACATGAGGTACAAAATAAATGTCAGAACCAAATATCAAAAGAACTAAGCTCCAATGCTAGGCTGCTATCAACCAGGTGTGCAACTTACACCTGTCTCGCGTGACCCCCAACAAAAGGAATGAGTGCATGAAGCTCACTGTCGCCAAGCCTACCAAACTTCAGAGTCCTTCTTGAGGAACAAGGGGTACAGAAGGGGCCCTCGTCTCTCCTCATGAATCTGCAATTTCATCCGTTCCTCACTTCCGAGCTGAGGTAATGCTAAAACTGCAAGCAATATTTGCAACTGGAACAACTTTTGTGGTCTAGCCTATGTGACAGGTTTTTGGTGCTGATGTCCTTGCTTAACATGGTTTCAATATGCACAAATTTTAGTTGCCCTGGGTTTAGTTAAATAGCCTTAGTCACCCAACAAACATCGTTGAAATTCAGTTGCCACATTATATTGTATTAGTTGTGAATCTCTGCATAAAGGAAAGCCAGTATTTCTAGCTTTTCAGGTCATAAAAGACTACACAAATAAAAAATGTGTATTATGATCAACAACCAGTCAGGTCACCTCTTTCAAAGTCTGTCAGTGATTGGTTACTGTGCTTCTGCTACATAGCTGGCACACAGCACAGAGTGTAACTGTGTTGCCTCCCAATGAAAACCCAGAGGACATTTCATAAAAACAGATAAAAGACAGAACAGGCCAACAAAGATGAAGGTGTTATACAGAAATTAAAAGCGTTCATGCCAGACATATTAGAATTAAATTTAAATGCAGTTATGGAAGGAAAAGCTGACTGTTGGAATATTACAACAATCCAAGACCATTCAAGAGACTAAATATGCCAGAGGAATTTAGTAGAGATAAACTTATTGACAGAGATAAGTAGTTCTAAGGAAGAGGAAGATGTCTACAGGAAATACAGACAAGCAAGTCTACGGCCATACCTGATCAAATATTCTGTTTTTACAAAATAAGAACGCTTTAATTCTCATGTTGCAAATATTTCAAATTGTACTGCATAAACAATACTGCACTAAATAAATACTAGTTTACTGTTTATCCAAATACATCTAAAACTAATAGAAGCGCTAATGTTTTGACAAAATTGTTAAAGCCCAAAAAGCAACTGTAATTTTTCTTGTTGATTATTAAGAACGCTTTGTACAGTTTTAACCTGCATAGTCATTTTTACAGTCCTGAACCATCATGCAAATGTGGATGACCCAAATCACAATAATGGCTGATAAACAAAGCCAAACACATTTACATGAATCTCAAAAAATTTTGTTTAAAGAAGTGCAACAACAACCCTCAGAAGACATGATCCATTCATAGACCAGATGTTCTTGTAATTACCTGTCTACATAGCTGTAATTGCACCTTCCAATCTCCTGACTTTTAAAAATATTAAGTATCTTCATCTTAAACACAGACAGCAGTAAAATTTCCATTGTTTTTCCTTTCCTAGCTATGATTAAAAAATTTGCTGTTTACAATTTTAAAAAGTATTACACTAAAACACATATTGCTTTTAAACTCCCTCAGAACATTCCCCCCTCACTTTCAGCACACACACGTATCCTATCATTCTTGTTATTTTCTGAAGCAGTTCTGTAAATTCTGACTTGTGAGTTTGTTTAGCTGCAATTTAATGGCTGCTTCCATGTGCTGAAGCATGTCCAAATGTCTAACTCTCATGGTCACTCCGGGGAAGAGCCAGAAGTTCTATGGTACCAGACCTGGCGAACAAGGTGGATCAGGACACAACATAATGTTTGTATGAGACTGCCTCTCTGTGATGGCACTTGGCAACAGCATTATTATTTTTAGCAGCATTATTTTTAATCTCGTCTCATAAAGACATTCATGAAAGAGGACTTCCAGAACTGCTTCAGAAAATGGCAAGATGATGGGATAAGTATGCTCAAAGTGAGAGGGAGTGTTCTTAGGGGGATTAATGGCAATCTTTTATTGTAGTAATTTTAAAAATTTAAACATGCACAATATATTTTATCATCCCTCATGCATTTTCCTGAAATATAATCTTAAGAGATCCCTTGAGTTGGCAACTCCTGTTTTTGATTACACAGAACATGAGCCAGTAGCCTGTAATATGCGCTCACAAGGCATCTTCAGTTTTGATAAGAGTGAGACGTCAGAAAGTCCTGGTCTTTGCCTGTGTGTATGTGCACAAGGTATGTAAGGGGATACATTTTAGGTAATGAGGTCAGAGAGAGCCAGGACTGTAGGAATGCAAAATTCTATATTGTGGTGGGGGGAGGGCTCAAATGCCTTAGTAGTTTTTATATCTCACCAGCTTCCTATGCACTGTTTGGACATAACCCTATTTCATTCCTGTGTGTGTGTGTGTGTGTGTTGGGAAGGTAGGGAAGAAGCATTCTGTCTTGAAATGAATAGGGGAGCTTTGGAAAGTGGCCCATGCATTTTCATCTATTGCTGCCCTGTATGACTTGACAATGTGCCCTTAGGAGTTTCCTCTTTTTAAAATTATACTCAGATGCTACATTCCTGGAGAATTTGTTAATCAAAAAGTAGTCTATAGGCCACTCTAGTTACATAGGTCAGTTCCACAAAAATGTTATATAATGAAGCGTGCTGAAAGAATAAACGGGTAGAAATTCTCTCCTAAAAATGTCTGTTCCTTGGCAACAAAATAAATAAAATAAAATAAAATAAAATAAAATAAAATAAGCAAAGTGAACTTTTGGCTGGAATGTACCAAAAGTAATTACTGCAAATCTTTAACAGTGGTATAAACGACTGCCACTGGTGATGATGACACTAAGAACACCAGCACAACTGAGTATTTACTTGGAGTTAAGTACACTATTATATGCTTGATGTGCATTATCCCATTTAACTGTCATGTGAACTTTATGAATCAAGATCCATTATTATTTTAAGATGGGAAATGAGAAGCTTAGGAAGGTTAAAGATCTTGTCTCAAGGTTGCAAAGTAGGTTAAGTGGGAGCAATGGGATTAGAATACAAGTCTTTCTAATACCAAATGCCAAATTAGAAACCATATTCTATAACAATTCTTCTTAGGTAACAACAGGTCTTACTTACACTGTATCAGAGTTAGAAAACTGTAGGAAGACATACAGATATGTGTGCACAAAGTCAATAAACACTTATCAAATAACTGTTATGTTCTAGGAACAAATTCAAGATATTTTGAGACTTCCAAAGATCTTTTATTAAAGTGGTTTTGCAGGAAGCATAGTATACAAGGACCACCTTGGTACATACCAACCAAAATACTTTAACCAGAGACATGAAAACACAGTTTGAATCAGAACCATGCACTGAAAGTACTGCATTCAAATATGCTAAGCGTAGGAAGAATACACGACCAACTTGCCTCCCTATAAATGTAAGCAGACATCTTTGCAAGAAAAGATGTTTCTTAGGTGAGATGACAATTATAAATGCAAAATTTAGGACCTAAATATCTCATAGGTTACTTACTTGTCTTAGGGTCTAGTTTAGGGTGATAAAAAAATACAAACTAAGTTATGTTATATCTTGGTTTTAATCACAAAACAGAAAGTGCTTTAATATTTACACGAATAAAAACTGCCACAATTTTCCCCTTAAAGACAAAGATGACATGATGGGATGAGGCATGAGAATCAAGTAATTCCTTTTGCCTTCATCCTCCAAAAAAAACATGGTACATACCTTACCTATACCTTAAAATGCAAGGTTACAGCTCATATTAGTAATATTTTTTTTTATTTTATGGAAAAAAATAAAACAAAGTTTCATAAAATAGGACAATAATAACAGTTAATACAGGGTGTATTATTATCTTCAAAGTAGTTACTCAGAGCATAAGATATGGGCATAAAAAGTTCTCTAAACAATATTAGCACACACCTTCCTATCTATCTATCTATTTATCTACCTATCTATCTATCTGTCTATCTATCTATCTGAGGCAAGATCTTGCTATGTAGTTCAGGCTGCACTGAATTGTGTAGCCAAGGTTGGCCTTGAACTCTCAGCAATCCTTCTCCCTCAGCCTCTAGCGTACCAGGTTACAGGTGTGCAGCACCACGCATGGCATAGCAATGCAATTACACATTCTCTTGTGTTTATTTTATTAAATCAACTGTGTACATAGTTACAGATTGTAGTACTGAAATTAGAAATTCTTCATAAAAATGACCTGAGTGTTGGGTACCATATGAAGTGAGAGGGAACAGACCAGCCCCTTTTGTGGCAAGTCTCTAGTAAGGGCTGACTGCCATATGGTATCAGCAAAAGTCATAAGGAGAAATACAGACTTGAACGGGTTCATATTACTTACTTCCTTTCCTGGCTTCTGTAGTGACTGAGACTTCTTCCTCTCTAACCTTTTCTTTAGAAACTGCAACTAGTTATCCTATATTTCTAAGGCTTATTTCCTTCTTTCTGGGTACCACACTGGGGAAAACAGCTCAAAATAAGACACTTAATTTCCACACCCTACTGTCTCTGCACTGTCTGTGAGACAGACCACTGTTTCTACTGTGGAACAAATTCCATTCTATGTGGTAAATATGTTTCATTTTGATTCTGTGTAGAAATGCCCTAATTTTCTGTTCTCCTACCTCTAAAAGAGAAGTCTACATTATATGGACAGGGATCCTAATTTTTCATGCTATTTCATTATGACATGCTATTTCATGTGTTTTATATTTTTAAATGGAGTAAAGGACATCTCTTCTCCCCAAATATAGTAACCTTAACAACAAATCTCAATAGTATAAAAGAGTGTGATTTTTGCTGAATGATAAATCGTATTTAAAAATCCTCTGGAGTGGTATCATCATCATCTGTCCATGCATTTTCATTGTAGCTTAATTCATTCTCTCTCTCTGCATGAGAAACAATTTCAAGCAAAATAAAACAAAAACTGATCCAATTTTTTGGAATTATTACTATAATTATTACTTAGCTGAGTTATTGACTAATGTGTGCTGAAAGGCTGTGAGGAAGAAAAAAAGGTAGAAGTTATCATCCTTGTTCTCAAACAGTTCCTAATTTCTCTGACAACCCTATTGCTTAGCTATTAGCACCTACTGCAGGCTCCCAAAAATCTTATCAATACAGTAAAGACAAACTGACAGAAAACTGCTATAACTGTCTATCCCCAATTAGCTGAATATCCAGAGAAGGGCCCCTCAGGCAGTCAAGGGGCCGAGCACAACTGGCTGTCACAGTCTGGCCCCAGGGTATCATCAGGCTCCCCTGACAGTCTACAAGTTCCCCTTCCGGGAAAACCAAAGGGCATAGCACAATCGGTCACCAGATCAGGATGGGGTCAAATACTAGGAATTATTGGGTTTGTCAGAGCAGAATCATGAGAAACAAAAAAGGCCAGAATAGGTCAAGAAGGGACAACAGTGAGAGCCAGCCAGACCAGCAGTGCTGATGAGGAAGCAAAGGTGCTAGTGGTAACTGGCATGTCCAGAACCTCAGTTTAGGAAGAAAAGGCCTGTGAACTAGAACTAGGTTTAGAGTCAGCATGTGGAGACAACAAGTAAGGGCAGGAAAATCTGGTTTGGACAAGAAACCCAGGACTAGAGCCATGCAAGCCCTAAAACAGCCTTCTCCATTCCCCTTTCTAACTCCCAATCTCTGGCACAATTTAGAAAGGAAAACTTCAAGAAACCTCTTACTCTTTTCCCTTGGAGAAAATGCTAGGAATCGTTGACTTTGTGCCCTATAAAATCTTCTGTAGTTTATACTTTGACATGGAAAATCTTAACAATCTGATTAGTTCCTTCAAAGTGCTAGTGCAGAGCATTAAAGCAAAAAGACTCCTTTTTTTCTGCCAGGCCCCACAGAAGACAAACACACACACACACACACACACACTTAAAAAATTATGTCTTCGTGCCAATAAGTTTGGCAGGCTATGTGGGCATGACAGTCATTGGAACCAGTCAGTATACAACATTACTGTTAAAACAACAAAGTAACAGAATAATTAAAAAAATAAGAGAAAAGTGTTCCTTCTGCCTAAGGAAATTATGGAGGGTCTCAAAGATAGTGAGACTTGGGCTAGATTTCCGAGGATGGTAGGAACTAACCAGAGAGTAAACACTAGAGGTAAAACCAGCTGTGGTTGTGATACTCTGAACAACATAGTTAAGACTCTGTTTCAGAGAAGAAACAGAGGGAGACAAACAGAGACAGACAGAGCCACTTGGAGGACCAGAGAAAGCCAGCAAAAAAGACATGAGCAAAGGTACAAAATTATGGCACAGTAAGGCACATGTGGGCCAGGTAGCTAGAGCAGGGGAGAAGCAAAGAACCTGCGATACAACACTAAGAAATTTGGGCTTTAATATGCATGCAATGGGAATCATCAAAAGTTATTAAACAGGATTGAGATAATCATATTTATATTCTAGAATACAGGCAACAATAAAGCAGATGTTCAAGGGTTTGCCATGGAAAAGAAGGGTAAGCAGTCAGAAGGTTGTTACATAGGCAAAGCAGAAAAGTAATACATCCCTAAACTAGCAGGAATGAGGGGAAAAAATGGATTATAGAGGCAATTCAAAGAATCAGATGAATCAAGACATGCACTCTTGTTTAGTTATAGCAGCACAATTTGTGATAGCTACATCCTGGAAACAACCCAAATTCCCATGAACTGAGGAATGGATAAAAAAGATGTGGTATTTTTATACAATTGAGTACTACTCAGCTATAAAGAAAAATAAACCTGAGGCTTTTACAGGTAAATGGATGCAACTAGAGACCACAAGTGAAATAAATCAGACCCACATGTGTAAACATCATATTGTCTCCCCAGTGTAAGAAACTGAAAGAGTAATTAAAATCCAAAAGATACAATAGATATTGTGAAAGAGAAACTGCTCAAAAGGAAAGGCAACTGGGATGGGGGAAAGGAGAAAAGCAAAAGAGATGGGAAAACAATGTGTGTGTATATATATATATATATATATATATATATATATATATATAATATGGCTAAAATAATTGTAGCACTATTTGTTTATTGAAAAGAACACTTAATGCCTAATTGTTTGATCAATTTTGCATGCCTATATTTGGTAATCTGAACAACTACTTTGAAGATAACAATATGAATATAATAACCGTTGTTAATTTCCTATCATCTGGTTTTGAAATTCTGTATCTTTTTTTGTTTGTTTTATTCTCTAAAAAAAAAGAGAATCAAGTGAGAAAGATCACACTGAACAAGCAGGCATGGGGTGAGAGGAAGTGAAACATAAGAAGACTGAGTTTTTATCTTTGGGAATTAGATGAGTAGTGTTCTGATTTGTGTCCAGATGACCCTTCAAAACCTCATGCGGTCATGGTGGGCAGGCTTTTTCAGAAGTGGTTCAATCTAGAGTTTGTGACTGATTCTCAGTCTAATGCTAGGAGTGTGAGCGCTACACCCGCCGCAGGGCAGGTAGCCTGCATACAATATAAAAAAGGTTTGCTCTCCCCTCTTCTAGTTACTTTTGGTGTCTTCCACCATCATGATCTGTTGTCCTTCTGCCATGAGCCACCCTACCTTAGAGCCAGGAGATTATGGACTGAAACCTTTACAGACTGTGAGCTAAACAAACCTTTCCTCCTTTAACTTGGGGTGTTGACTCAGCAATGGAGAAAAGCTACTAAGACAAGTAGTAAAGTTATTAAGAAAGATAGAAACTAAGGAAAACGATAATCTTGTGTGGGGGTAGGAGGAGGATAATGGATACAATTATTTAGACATAAGACACTCCTCCACCTACTTCTTTGTGATATATTGTCTCAAGAACATATATTATTTCCTTTAATACTCTCAAGAATGTATTACCCACATTTTTCAAAAAAAACACAATAGCTTCAAGAGGCTAAATAATTTATCCAATGTTACTTACTTATTCATTTAATTATTCCACAAATATATATCAGGTATCTTTCAGGTACTGGAATTTTGGAAGTGAAAGAGACTAATAGCAAGTTCTTACTCTTAGAGACTGTACAGTTTAGAATGGAGATAGACAGACAATGGGTCAAACAGGTCAAGCAATTAAATGACCAAGATAATTTCATATAGTGACAAGGACCCTCAGGATGATACTATAACATTACCAGACGTTATGGTGCATCTCAAATTTTAGATTGTTTACCTTCATTACAATATGTAAGGTAGATACTATTGGCCCATTTCACTGAAGACAAAAACAGATACAGAAAGGTAAAACATGTTCACCCAAAACAGACACAGTAAACAGACAGAGTCACTGTCCAGTCTTAAGAGTTTGGCTCCAGAGCCTGTGTTCATAATCTACACTCTACTACTTTACTGTACCTTGGCTTTGTCATCAGAGTTGGGTTTTTTTTTTTTTTGGCACTGGGAATCAAACCCATGGACTCATACCTGCTACTGTGCCACTGAGCTACATTCCTGGTCCCTGTTATGGTCTATAATAAGACAAAGTAAGGAAAGTGCTGAAGGGGAGGGTTGTTTTTAATCGAACATTTAGGAAAAGTTCCTCTGAATGAGATGACTGCTGTGATAATCTACTATGCTTTATGGTGAATTTAAGGCATAGGATCTTGGTAGTGTACAAAATAGATGGAAATATAAATCTGCAATTCAAGAGAAAAGGTAATGTCAAAGACTTAAATTTTATTTTACAACTTCCGATACACAGAAAGTGATTACTAAAGCCATAGCAGTAGATAAGATGGTTCAAGAAAAAACGAAAAAATACAGCAAAAGGGGAAGAACACTCAGATCATAATCTGTTAAATATATTCTTTTCCTTTTGGACCACTTCCTTTTATATACTTGTAAGAGGAAATTGCGATTCCTGCCCCAGAGTACCTATAGCCTTTTTCCTCCTAACAGGAGTTAGAACATGGGTGAAGACTGGTTTATAACAACAAGGCTGGGGTTACTATACAGTAACATGAGCATGCAGTGAGACATTCTCAAGCCAAGCCAAGAGATCTCACTAAAAACCAATGATACAATGTGTAACATTTCTAAATATATATTTCTGGAGATAAGCCAATTATGAGAAGAGTGGCATATATATATATATGGCATATATATATGGAAAAAATTCATATTTATGGAGAGAAGCCAATTAATCCAATTGTAACCACGTTTGATTGAAATGACCTACAGAAGCTTGTATATAAAGCTTTATGTCCTATATTGCTATGATGAGTAACCATACAGGACAGCAGAGCAGCTGAGAACAAGAACAGCTGCTCTGCTAAAGCTGCATAACTGGTGACAGAGCACAGTCCCTTGCCTAGAGTGACTAGAGAAATTTTTTTTAAAAAGGCATAACTAATAGACCTGGGAGAAAGGTAGAAATTTCAAATGATTTTTAAATAAATTTTTCACATCTCTTTTTAAGTTCAAAAATCACTAATAAACTTGTAAGTCCATGAAGGACAAATGCATCCATACAAGCCAATACAGATTAGAAGTAGTAATTAAAGTCAAGGAATCTAGGAATATGAGAAACTCAATACTGTTAGTCCCTTTCAGCTTTTTAAACCATTCTTGATGTTTACCACCCTGTGCAGGTGTGCCACTCTTGACACTCCCCACTAAATACTCAGACTGCAAACTGGCCTTTGGCCCTCAGAAGAGAGTGGCGGGTACAGTGGAAGTACTGCGAGTTAGCTTGGTAAGTACAGTGGCAACAGCCACAAGGGAGAGGAGTCAACACTGTGTAGAAGACTTCTGGTCTATGAATGTGATAAGGAAGCCACTGTTTGCTGAGGGGTAACAAGATGCATGTCAGCTATGGGAGAAAAGGGATTACAGCTGCAGGAACCACTTAGTTCTCTTATCAGCCCAAGCTGTTGCCATCCATTCACAACGCCCTCCTCACTGAAATTACTCTTGAGGCTGGGCTCATAGCCTGCCTTTTTGATTAAGACTCCTTGTCACTGCAACCCACTTGCCATTCTCTATACTCATACTGCCACTCTTCTCAAAATTGTATTTGGTTTAGTATTTATTCAGTATTTAAAAGTTCCATGTATTTTTGTCTATTACCTTTATTTGACCAAGAATTTCCTGGATCATGTTTCATTGGTATTAAATTTTTATCATAAAATTGTAAGTACAGAGAAAGCAATATAATTAACCTCTCTATACTCATTTCCCACATTTAAAATTATCAAGACTGTGGCCCTACTAACTCTCATGTCTCTTTTTCTTTGGCTAACATACTCTATAGTTTAAAGTAAGAATTCTAAAAAAAATGGTGCTACAGACTTTTTGTGTACCCCCATTCCAAGTCTTCTGTTGTGTTATATTCTCAGTGGGACGGTACTCAGAGGGAGGGTGTTTGAGAAGTGATCTCTGGTGAACAGACCATGAGGGACCTTCAGATCATGACAGTAAATCAGCATGAATTGGATGAGTACCCTTGTAAACTTTCTGTTAATTTTATTGGTACATTTTAGATATACATAATGATCACATTCATCACAGGGTATTTGTATATATTTTGATTCTTCGCCCCACTAAATTCCTTTGCCTCCCTTCAACCACTCTTCTCTTCCTTATTTACAAAACCATTTTTTCCTTTCTATCATCTTTTTCCTTTCTTTTCTTCCTCCCTCCTCCCTTCTTGCCCTTCCCATCAGAACCTTTTCTTCCCACTTCCCAGTATTTATTATACATTTTGGTCTTGATTTATACTTTCCGCTTCTCATACCAGAGAAACAATGTAATACTTAAATACATGTACCTGATGAGTACCTCTTTAAAAAGGTCCTTCAGAGAGCTCCTGTGCCCCTTTTGCCATGTGAGGATACAGCAAAAGACAGCGTCTACGAACCACGAAGTTAGCCCTCTCCAACCCCTTATCTGCTAGCACTTTGATCCTGGCCTTCTCAGCCTACAGAGCTGAAATGCAAGAAATAAATGTCCCATGTTCATAAGCCACCTAGTGTACGAGTATTTTGCTAAAGGGGCCAAAATGGACTAAGACAAATGTGTATTTTCTTACGTAACCATGATACCTAAATAAAAATTAATAGTAATTCCTTGGTATCATCTAATATATGCTTCATATCTCAATTTCTCAATTAGATCAAAAACATCTTTTTGACAATATCCAGTATTAACCAATATTTGACAATTTTTGATAATATTAACCAATATCCTAATAAGATTCACATTCTGCATTTAAAGTACCTCTTTACTCTACCTCTATCTCTACTCCTACCCTTACTCCCCACCCTTGTTATTTTTTTTCCCCTGGTACCGGGAATCGAACTCATTGCGCTTGCCAGACAGATGCTGTGCCACTGAGCTAAATCGCCAGCACCCCCACCCTCGTTATTTGAGAAAGGGTCTCATCATGTACTTCAGGCTGGCCTCAAACTTGCATTGTTTCTGCCTCAGCTTCCACAGTGTTGGGATTCAGGCATGCATCATCACACTCAGCTTCTTCACTCACTTGCACTGTAAAGCGACATCATATCCCCTGCCAAGGATTTAATAAAGAAATCTACTTATTTTCTCTATTGGGGGTACCACATTCTACTTGACCAGTTTGTATTAGGACCAGGACATGAATCAGGACTCTATAAAATGTAGTAGATATAACAGTAAATATAATTGGTTCAAAAAGAAAAAAAGTCATGAAACACAAAATGTTCATTATCTGCAGTTCTGGCAAGTGCTAAGAAGGAAACTACAAGGCAGTAAGGGAAATTACAGCAACAAAAACTAACCTAATTAGGGGTTAGGAATATTTATTTTGTATCGCTAAAGCCCCTTGTAAAGTACTAATGTAAAAAACAAAACAAAAATAACAAAATTTTAGTAGCATTTCTAGTTTGCCTGGGAGAGAGTTTTCTTCAGATATTAGTCATATAAAGTAAAAGACATATCATGCTTTGAGCTCTGTAGAGCAGACCCTATTCTGAGTCTGTGTTAGGACATACTGAAAAAGGAAACAACTGTCAGTTTCCTCCAGGTGAAAATTAACGAAATTAGTTTAGAAAGAAATGAATTCAAAAGTGGCTAATAGAAAAATAAATACCTGCATTTTGTGGATCACTCACGTAGATATTGAAATAGTGAAACTCTGACAAAAAAACCAAATAGATGTTATTTAATAAGCTTGGCAGGCTATCAACTGGCCACACTGCTCAAGAAGGCTTTTAAAAGTTAACTGTAGTTGAGAAAGGAAAAATGTCCAGGTACCCTTTGAGAGTGCATATAATGAAGTACAAAAGAAACACAATAGCAAAGGAGAGAAGTAATCTTGATATTCATTTTGAAAGATTATAATAATGTCGATTTTTCTTTTGTAGTACTGGAAGTTGAACCCAAGGCCTTCACACTGAGATACAGCCCCAGCCCTCACTTTTATTTTGAGAATTTAAATTGCTGAATTGTTCATGCTGGGCTCAAACTTGCAATCTTCATGCCTCAGCCTCCTACTAAAGTACTGGAGTTACAGCACTATAAAAACGAAATGAATTAATAAATAGATAAAATTTAAAAAGTACTTCTCACCTCTCAAAAAATAAAAACTGAAAAGGAGGGAGGAAGGGGATGTAAAACGATGTGTTATGATGTGTAATGTACCATGATAGATGTAATCACTAAGTACTGCAAACATGTACTGATAAAAATGTTTAAAAACCCATCAATATAAAGTTTAAATTCCCCCTTACATTAAATTGTAGTCTAGCTTTTTGGGAATAGCATAATTGAGTGTCTTGAAAAAGAATAGAATGTACTCCAGAATTCATATATTGAGTTCTAATCCTTCAAGTGACTGGACTCAAATATAGGGTATGTAGGACGTAACTGACAGTTAAATGATATCATAAGGGCAGCACCCTAACCCAATAGGATTAGTGTCCTTATAGGAAGAGGATGAGAGACCAGAGTGTTTTAATTCCTCTCTCCCTACCATATGAGGACATAATGGGAAGGTGGCCACAAGTAAGACAGAAAAAATACCCTGTCAAAACTTTATCTAGGACTTCTAGCCGTAAAAATTGTAAGAAAATAAATTTGTGGTTATGGCAGCTTGAGTTAACATACCTTCCTAATTTTTTCCCTCTCTAGTATTTAAAATTTAAAGTTCTTCTGTAGATTTACAGAATATGTCTGCTCAACTTGTAGGACACATTAGAGACTAAGAATGTGTATTAAAAGTATTCCTTTACATCTAGCCAAGTATGCAATAACAAAAAACTGGTCAAAGTACTTGCTATACTAAGGGAGTAACATATTTTTATTTACATTTACTTTTACATTCTTAAAATTTCATATTCTTTTCTGTAGAAACAGGAGCTCTCCTCAGATGAACCATATCTGGGTATTTTCAGCTGTGGTCAGCTTCTCTCTGAATCCCACTAGGGTTTGGGGATGCAGAATAAACAAAGCTATAAATCAAATGCAATGCATTTAATACCTCAATGCATTGCAAATTGATCTGGAACAGGGGTGAGCTAAAACTGCTTTTCAAGTGAAAGTGTTCCTTTCCTGTGAAGGGAAGGGATGGAACTTAAAGATGGCAACACCTAACATTTTGTTGGATTAGCTATGTGGCTGCTTGTTGGAGAGCAGACAGAGGCCAGGTTGCCTCAGGGGGTTTCTCAGTTTTTATCTGGATGAAGGCATGGATATTTAAAAACACACATCCTTGTAGCTGGCATTAAATCTGCAATCTGGTGGGCAACTTTTCAAGAAATAAAAGCTACAAACAAAATAGCTTTAGTTCCATTCAGCATGCTGTGGGAAATGGCTAATGGACAAGCACTACTATGACTGGCAAAGCAAGCTGCCAATAAATGACAGGAACAGAGATTGAAAGCAACACGTAAAAACAACACTTCCTAAATTTATTCCAATAATTTGTCAAAGTAGGATGTTATCTGAAGGGGAAGAAAAAGAGGGCTGGAGAGCACAGTGGAAGGAATTATTTATAAGTAAAAGCTATGCTTCTTTCTCTACTGGCTAGTAATCTCTGCTTTGTATAATTATGGTTTACTTCTACCATTTCTTCGTACCACATTCGATTTTACTGAGGGCAACTTGTCCTCTTTTTCAAATGACAAGCAAAAGCTATTTTAGTAGGATAAATTTCCGTTGTTTGCTTATCCCTGCCTTGTCTTATGAAAATAGAAAGAAATGAAGTCTAGTGGTTGAATTAGAAGGAAGAGTAGAGTTTGGATATGCTATCTCTCCAAGAGGCTGCCAGACCTCAGGGGAAGGCGACATATTTCTTTTACTTTTTGCCTGGAAAAAAAACTGCAAGTACTATCTGCCATCTCTTCACCATCTGTAACTCTTAAAACTTGACACAGATAAATTAACTGTTAACCAGATCAACACTTGTAATCTTTTATCTTCTAGAATAGAATGGAAACTTTCATCAAAAAGGAAGAATTGACTCAATTGTAGTTTCAAATCACCCCAAAATTCAAAGAGCAATGCTTTAAATCCCACTTCAGACAGTATTTTAATAGTTGAGAGCTCAAACTCCAGGGATGAAATACCAGAGCTCTAATGCCTTTCCTACCACTTACTAGCTGTGCAGATTTAGATGAATTAATTTAATCTCTCTACACTTTCATCTCCTGATCTGTAAATAGAGTAATAATAGTTCTACATTACATACTGTTGAAACTGGTAAAAATCATATACTACATGAACATTAACTCTTACTAGGATGATTATCTCAGAAAACAGCTAAAGGGCTTTATTGTAATCTCACTATTTGTCAATACTATTAAACAGTTTTATGTAAAACCAAGTGAACAGTAATATAAAATGAACCTCTCAGGAATCAAAGGAAAAGAATTCAAAATTTGCCTTAATGGAGACAAAAATTTTACTAGTAACACAAACAATGCACTAGATTTTTAGAGGCAAGTCAGTTTCCTTGATTAAATGAAAACAGTCAAATAAAAACCATGTGCAATCACAAGAGCCTAGTCTAACACACTGACATAATCTGAAACATTGCTCTGTGAGGAAAATACATACTTCTGGGGTGATCTGTTATCAACTTCAGCCTTCAGTCGTAAATTCTCTCTCACCAGGCCACCATTTTCCAATTTCAATTTTTTATTTGCCTTAAAAAAAAAAACAGTTGAATATAATTAAGCACAAGCTAAAATAAAAATGCCTTGTAAAAATTATGACATGAGCCATCTGTATTTTTTAGAGCAATGTCAGAAAACTGAATGCTAGAACATGGTTTTCAGAAACTTACAATTACCACTGGGAATAACATGTGAAACTGTGAACACAACTAAGCATTTCTAATTCATGTTCCCTTAACACTTTACAAATATTCTGTCCAGGAAAACAATGCTATGTTAGGGAGCTAGCTTAGTCATTAAGGCAACATACTAATGGCAAATTTATGTGTTCTTTTTTCTTACACAATTGAATGTTCTAGGAAAGGTAACATTATACCACATAGAAGTATCTGCAAACTAATGTTGATTAGCATTAATTCTTGGCCTACGAGGTTTATTTCTTGGTTGCTATATAAAAATATTGTTGTAGTGATAAATCTAGTGAAATTAAACTATTTGCTTTCTTTCTTCAAAAAAGCCTTCCAATTCTCATACTCACAACTTTTAGGAACCTTAAAATTGGATCAGTATTTTCTAATAAATCTCACAGATTCTTCCTAGAGTTAAAAAAAAGTATGATTTTATTTTCTTGAATTATGTAATACCTAAAAATTACCAAACAAGACACTACTTGTTAGAATAACACAATGGCTCAATATTCATTATGGAAGCATAAAAATGATGGTTTTAAATTTTAGAATCTTCTTAAAAGCTGCTTTCTTTAAATTTCCTAGTCATTGCATTTGTGCACTTCAAACAAAAATAAGACTCTCTAGATTACCAACCAAACTCAAGTCACCTGGCAAAGGAAATTCTTTGACTACAATATTTACATTCAAAGTTAAGGAGTCACAAGAACTACAGTTAAAAAAAAAGTTTAAACCAAAAAGCCTTAAAAATGTATTTCAAAACTTGGACCAATGCTTTTGACTAATTTTCAAAAGTTCTAGGAATTACCTTCTCATCCACCAACATACAAATGTACCAGGACAGTCACAAAAATAAAGCAGAGAACTTTTGGACATACAGCCTAACAATGCAATTACTTAGACTTATCCAGGTTTCTTTTGAGCTAGGGTACGGGTTCATCTTTACGGATGCACACTAACTATGAGTGTGAAGGGTTAATTCTTTAAGTGATTGATAAACACCATTACAGCCCCTCTGCAGATACAAGGAAAGCCATTTACTTCCTCATACATACAGACAATGAATTAAGCTTTCAAGCACTGCACCATAAGGGGAGGCACTTAGTGAATGCTTTCTGATGATGACAAGCTTAAATTAGAAACTCATTTGATTTTCCTTCCCCACCCCCACCCATACTGTATCACCCATTTTTCAAGGGCTCTTGGCAGTCTTGTGGCTCTCTTAATACCTCACAGTATGGGCTAGCTAACTCCTCAACTCTCAGAGGCATTCTCAAGTTCAGGAGAGTTCTGTGAGCAAATGATGCAAAGAACAGAGTTTTGCCTACTGGTCGTCGTACGTAAGAGAGAAATGAAGACTTAAGCTATTCTAACACTGATTAGCTAATGATACTGGTCTCATGATAGTTCAAACTCATTTAGTCCAGGAAATATCAGAAAGTCTATTTTACTCTTGCTAAATAATACTTGATTCTTAAGCTTTTATACTCCTGCATTTGATTTATAGTATATTATTTCTTAGACTGTTCACATTTGAGTTCTGTCTCGGTAGTCCACGTTTTCTTATTTACTGATGATCTGGTTTACAGCCTATTATCTAACATCAGTGGGCATCAAAACTGGGCTTACTAAATATCCCAAATTATCCCGAAGACTAAGGATAACTGTGGGTAATGATTCGTGCTTTGTGTACTTTTAAGTACATTTCCCATACTACCCTTATGAGCCCAGAGTACTTTTTGTACAAAGCTTCTCGCTCTAAGCAGCATTCATTAGCAAAAATGTAGCTAACTATGAAGGAGATCATACAAAATTTACAGATGGCTCAAGAACAGGTACAGGTACAGAAGTTAAAGGACAAATAATAGACTGATAAACACTAACATTTTATGTCATTCCTTTTAATTTTTTTTTTCTTTTAACCTAACACACAAACGTGGGTCATCAATACACAAAGAAACAATACATTTCCACTACCTTGTAACAAAGTAGGTGCAATTATGTTTTACTTTCTTTTGTTTGTTTCCCCTCTGAAAACAGTTTTCTTCTTCCTCTCACCTTGGTCTTTTCTGACCCCAAACAGCATCTATTTTGTATATGGAAGATGCCTAACACTAAGTCACAGACACTTCCCTGCTACTTAACCTCACTGAGGATTCAGAGTCGATATACAGTGGCACTTCTTTATAGGATTATACGGAGCGTATTAATGATTTTAAGGTACAGGACTTGGTAATTCAGTACAAAACCCATATTGTAGGAACTCCACATAGGGTGGCTGTAGACCAGAGTACTATAAAGCCATCTCTATTTAGCACAGCTAGAATCCAGGGCAGATAAACCTAAAGTTAAGCAAAGGTTGGTCTTTGGCCAAGAAGGCATTAGAGCACCTGATTGCCACTACTAGTGCTGAGGCATGAATCTGATCTTTCTTCTAGGCTGGAAAATTGTTGAAGTTTATCGTTATCACTTATGTTCTATTTTGCTAGATGGATGGGAGAATAATTGGAGAAAAAGTGAATAAGCCTCATAAGTCACAATATTCTTTTGCATGGAGTAGTCTCAGTCTACTCTTAGAATTAGTCATCAAGTCTTTCACTATCCATTACTAGTAAGCAAAATCTGAGAAGATATCAAAGATACAGTCAAAAAGAAGATACAAAAGATACACTCAAAATCTTTCCATTTATTTGTAGGGAAATGGGTATGTGTTTGTTTTTATGCATACAAGGCAGTCACTAATACAAGCTTCAAAAAATAAGGCTGACCACAAAAAGGGGAAAATAGAAGCGCATCCTTTAAATTGATACTACTCTTCTAGAAGATGCAATCTCATACAGAAGCACTAGAGTCTCCAATTATAGTCACAAATGGAACCACTTGATATTTGTTGGCAGCTAATGATATTTAATGAAAAAGATTTTCCTACTGCACATAAACATTCATCCAAGAATTCTATCCTTCACTCACAAATCATCTAATGATGAATCAAGACAGTATAGCTATTTATATTTTTGAAGGTGCCTACAGTAGTACAGAATTGTAAAAACAACCATAACACATTTTTCAAAACCACAACTTACTTCTTTTAACTTATCAACATCATCTTTTACTTTCTCGTAAATTTCATTAGCTGTTCTGAGTTTCTTCTTCCACTCTGATACAGTTTCTGGGTCAATTTTACTTGGATTATCTGCAACTGGAAGTTTGTCTTCATTTTGGTTGCCTTGCATCAAGGTTAAAGGATCCAGAATAGTTTTGATCTGTGACTCCAAGCTGAGATTTTTACTTTTAAGCTCTTCCACTTCTTTCTGCAAGCAATCTATTTCATCCTGAAAAAGTATCACATAGTTATTAGGCAGATACAGACACTAAACACACATATGCTAAAAGCTAAAGCAAATGTGTTTTTTAATGTTGTATTCAAGTTTCTGTACATACACAGACTCTTTACACATAATAGTTTTGTAGGGAGAAAGTAATGTACAATTTAAATTTTCAAAATGTATCCTATTTCTAATAAAAACAGACATTTATGCTGCTTGCATTTTTAGCTTTTGTTTAAAAATGTCAAAGCTTTAATTCTATTTAAGGTATCATCCATAAAGTAAAATAAAAATGAAAACCTACAGAGAAGTAGATTCCATTTTTAGAAGAAAAATGTGAGGCATGTTTAATTGCTTTACTGAGGTAAATTACAAGTTTCATGCGACCAAGATGATTAATGTTCTGTTTGATCTATGTATATTTCTCCATACTTGAAGTAGGAGTGAAGTCATGTACCTTTCCAGTTTTCATATCAGAATAATACCTGTAGTTAACTTTTAACTTCTCTAGATCCTTTTCTTTAATTAGCATTATAAGTACTATAGATACTAGGTTTCCCACTCTGAATCTGCTTATTTTATTTATATGGGTTTTTTTGAGACAGGGTCTTGCTATGTAGTTCAGGCTGGCCTTGAACCCACTATGTAGCCCAGCCTGGCCTTGAACTCATGGTGATCCTCCTGCCCAAACCTCCCCAGCATGTGCCCCTATACTGGGCTTTGCTTATTATCTTAGATACAATCACTGAACATCTGGGTTAAGATTTTTCTGTGATGTCATTTATGCTTCTACAAGTATGTCACATTAAACTGTTAAAAACCCTCTTATTAGAAAATAAACTCCAAGTAGCTCAATATGCCAGCACTATAGTTTGAATGTCCTCTCCCAAATCATGTTGAGATTTAATTGCCACTGTAACAGTATTAAAAGCTGAAACTGCTAAGAAGTGATTAGGCCTAAGGTTCTGCCCTCACATGGAGTAAGGTTGTTGTTGCAGGAGTAGGCTAGTCATCAAGGGAGTGGGTTCCAAATAAAAAGGACAAATTCAGGCACCCTTCTCTGTCTTGTTCATGCCCCTTTTCTGCTCCTTCCACCTTCTCCCAGGGGATGATGCAGCACAAAGCCCTGCCCAGATAATGGTGCCATGTGGTTGGACTTTTCAGTCTCAGAAGCAGGAGCCAAATAAATTACATAGTCTCAGATGTGGTATTAGCAGCAACAAACAGATTAAGACAGCCAGTAATCTCTCAGAGGATTAATCTGATTAGTATCCAAGTGTAACAAATACTAAATATGTAAGGATACACTTTAGATTTCATTATCATAGTACTCTATACTATTTTAAATTATAATACATTTCAAATCAAGTAGTTTTATAAGTTCCTTTGTTTACATTAATATATTAACAAATATAAACATGGAGTTTTATTTGCATATATGTGGAAAACACATATATGAATATTTATTCAATCATCTATTTATGCTCCACTGCATTTCAAAAATAATTTTGAGGCAGCTGAGGGTAGTTTCTATGTACATAGTTTAACTTGAAGATATTTTGTATCTAAAGAGGAGATTAAAAAATACCCCTCCTTAGTCAAAATGATAACTGGACTTAATGTCTACTATTAAAAAGTATATTCAATTAGCATGAATGCATTTGGAAAATCCCACCATCATGGCAAATCAGCTTGCTCATTTGCCTTTAGACAGGAATTAGGAAATAGTATATTTTATACCAAAATTGCTGTGCTGATAGTGACATAATACACATTTACCTTACCAGAATTGGTCAGGCTTGTAATCATCAGTGAATTCATACGCTAAAACAAATAGTAAGTGTGGAGTTAGAGCGACTATCAAAAGAGGGTTTTCAATAATCTTTCAACTTTTTGAAGCAAATATAAAACAACACATTTGTAGAGGTACAAATTTTAAATTGAAAACATGAGAAAAAGGGGCAACGCTTCTACCTGTTCCTGTCCTCTGGTGTCCTAGTCTCTCCTTCCCTGGTACTTAAAGGAAAAAAAGAAAAATAAAATATCCCTCTATTTAAAATAAAAAAGGAAAAAAAAGTAAAAGAATTTATTAATAAGACACTTTAAAAATGGAATTTGAAATAAAGTTTCATTGTATGTTTAAGAAGTCTGGGGACTGAGGAAGTTCAATTTTACCTCTATCTCCTTGCTGACATCATTTTAAATGTTAAGTATTGTTTACCTCATATTCTTTATGGAGTAACTCAAGTCTAGTTTTCCGAAGGTGCTTCCTGACTGTATGGCTTAGCATAGGTTCACTTTCACTTGCTCCTCCTACAGGAAAAATAAATAAAAGATCCTAATTTTTGCTGTGATTGGGCAGAAGGAAAATGAACCTTTTCCTCACTGCTTTATGTAGTTTTCCAGCTTAATATCTATACTTTCCCTCACATACACACTTGAGGCTACCATCGAGGTTTTTCATCTATCCTCACCCTGAGAAAAAGTACATATTCACACTACAAAAAATACCTTCAGTTAAATATCACACTGTGTTTACTTACCTATAGATTTTACACAGCAAGCTCAATGGAGGAAATGGCTATATATTAATAATCATATTTGGACTACTGCAAGTCTGAAAATTAGATGACTGATAAATAATAAAAAACCAAGTCACTATATTTTTATTTAACCAACAGACTACACAAAGAACCAATATGTGTGTGTATAAATAATCATAATCAAGGTACTCAAAAAATCACTGGTTAATGGTAACACAATTTTTAAAAATGTGTATTTTCACTAATTATAACAACCTACATACAATGAACTATGGTCACGAAATTAACTGTGTCCTATAACTTGTCAAAAATACACTAAATATGAAGTTTTTTGAGAGCTCTTCACTTATGCTGAGCTTACTTTCTCAGCATCTTGATGTCAAAAAGCCGTTTCCAGTGGTCTTTCAGAACATTCCAGTCAATGCAAAGATGGATAAACTATTTCATTTGAGAAAATTTATGAAATGTAACTGAGATATGGGGCTCTGTATGTAACTCAGTGGTAGAACATTTGCCTAGCATGCGCAAAGTCCTGGGTTCAGTCTCTAGAACTGAAAAAAAAAAAAAAAACGCACAAGCAAACAAAAACTTAGATATGCATGAATAAAGAAAGGTTGTGAAGAAAAGTTGAGTGGAAGAAATATTCAAATAAGTTTAGTCATCAAATTTCATACCCTGCAAGAAAAGACCTGACTCCCTCAAATTTGGTAAATAAAAATGTGGCTAACTATAGATTCACTTTCAGTGTTTCCTAAAGCAAAACCAAGCATCACTTTAATTTTTGCAATCCAAAGAAATAACATGGGCTGGGGATGTAGCTCAGTGGTAGAGCACTTGCCAAACATGCACCAAGTCCTGAGTTTAATCCTCAACACCACAACAGGAAAAATAAATAAATAAGTAAATAAGTAAGTAAATAAATAAGAAAAAAAAATCTATATGAGAAAAATAAAACCAAACACTAAAAAGGCTCTATAAATGTGTTCTTTTTAAAGATCATCTAATTTTTAAAAAAAATTTATTAATACATGTTTGCAGTACCTAACAATTACATTCACTGTGAGGGGGTTGGAACATGTGCAGTACACAACTTAATTCACTTTACTTCCCCTTCTCCTCCCTTCATCTCTTGGCCAACTGTTCCTCATTTGCAAAGAAAATCTATTTTCATATTTCCTATTATCTACCTGCTTTTTAACTTATCTATAATTTAGGTTTCTCATACGAGAGAAACCATGCAATATTTAAACTTGTGTGTCTGATTAATTTTACTTAACATTATGGTAACATGGTGCATCTATTTTCCTACAAATAACTCAAATTTACCCTTCTTAATAGCAGAGTAGTACTCCATTCTATATAAATACATCTTCTTTATCCATTCATCTGTTTTTGGACACACAGGCCACTTACAAAACTTAGCTATTATGAACTGTGGCTATGCATGTATTACTAAAATATGATGTATTTGGTTCTCAGGGGAAGATACCTAGGAGGGGAATAGCTGGGTTAAATGGAATTTGTAGTCTCAGTTACACGAGAAATGTCCATACTGATTTCCACATTAGTTATACCAGTTTACATTCCCATTAACAATGTAGAAGGGATCTTTCTCCCTGCAACCTTGCAAGTATTTATTATCTGATTTCTTGATGATAGCCATGCTTTCTGCAGTAAAATGGAATTTGAGTATTGTTTTAATTTGCCTTTCTCTAATGGTCAGCAGTACTGAACACTTTTTCATGTATTTACTAATCATATGTACTTCCTCTGAGAGGTGCCTATTCATGTCCATTGCCCATTTTTGATTGGATCTTTTTTATTTTGAGGACTTGAATTTTTTTGAGTTCTTAATATTTTCTGGATATTAGTCCTCTGCTCAAGGTATAGCTGACAAAATTTTTTTCCCATTCTGTAGACTGTCTTTTCATTCTTCTGGTTGCTTCCTTTGCTGTGAAGAAATTTTTTAATTTGATATATTATTTCTTACATAATCAGGTTTTTGTTCAGAAGGTCCTTGCCTATGCTTATGTCTTGAAGAGTTTTACCTATTTTATCTTCTAGCAGAGTAAATGTTCTATTTTAATATTTAGCTCTTTCGTCCATTTTGATTTGTTTGTACATGATGAGTGATATGGGTCAAGCTTCAATCTCCTGCATAAAAATATAGAATGCTTCAAGAACTTGTGTGTCATCCTTATGTGGGGGCCATGCTAATCTCTGTATTGCTCCAACTTTAGAATATGTGCTGCCTACGTAAGTACTCTAATTCAAGTAACCCTCTCACCTGCATTAATGTAGCACTCAATTTTTTTTTCAGGCTCATACTCTCCCTTACCTGGGCAAAAATCTCCTGACTCACATTCTGTCTCTCCTACAATACAACCTGTGTATCACTACTCAAGTAATATGCTTAAAGAACACACTGAATCACACCACTCCCTTGTTCTTCATTCTTGCTTCCACCCATAGTTAAGTCCCTGACTTAGTTGTCATTCAAAGTTCTCTATGATAAGGTCTCAACTTACTTTTTCAGTCTTATTTGAGTAGTCAGATCCAAATTAGACTATTGATCATTTTCAAAAGCATGCTCTGTATTTTCCTATATCTGAATCTTTTTTTTCTATATCTGAATCTTAATCACACTATTCTCACTATAGATATAGCAGCTCTAATTTCTACTAGTTAAAATTTTACTCATCCTCAAATGTCCAGTTTAAAGACCATCTACTTTATAAAGCTTTTCTCAATGTTCCTAGGTGAGCTTTTCTAAACTTTCTGTGCACCATCCCCTCCCCACATCTGCTGTTTAACCATGAACATTTTGGTGTACATGCACAGGCGCTACTGGAACGTAAGGTCAAGAGGCATGCTTTGTTCTGCTCAGTTACCCCATAATACATTATACAAATTATTAATTCACCCAGTATGATGTTGGCCAAATAACATCATTAAAAACTGTCAATTTAAGTTTCTCTCAAATATGCATTTGGAAATTGTTTCTAATCTATTTCTATGTGTATATAAAATAGACCCTTACCTATAATCTCTTTGCAAGGATTTTCAGGAGTGATGGGGACTCTGCAAGCTGGACACTGGCTATTATTCTTCAACCACAAATCGATACAAATAGAACAAAATACATGGTTGTTGATGCATATGACAGGTTGGCGCACCTTTGAAAAGAAAAACATTATTTTTAGTATAGGGCAACAGTTACAACCAGATTCCCAACACAATTTTAGAGCAAATAAATTGCTTCTCTAAAGTACAGCAGAATAGCTACTTAGGAGGGAGTACATATGAGTTATACTGCTCTTTCTCTTGACCATACTGTTTCTTGTATATGTATAAAAGACATGCTAGCTGAGATAGCTGGTCAGAAAGACTGAAACTTGCACATACCTTGAAATACTTATTCTAGCTGGGCAGGTTGGCATATGCCTATAAGCCCAGAACTTTTGGGGCTGAGGCAGGAGGATCACAAGTTTGAGACTAGCCTAGACAACTCAGTAAGACTCCTATCTCAACGTAAAAAAAGGCGGGGCTGGGAATGTCGCCCAAGGCAAAGGCCCTGGCTTATGCCCCAGTACCACAAAAAAACTGCTTCAAATTCTATTTTTAATCATAGTCATGGGCAGAAAACACTTTTTGATCTACTAAGGCTGGGACATTTTCCTCAAACCATTTTATTTTAGAATTATGAAATGCAGAATTAGAAAGTTCTTTAAAGATTATGTGCCCAATCATCCATCCGATGCTTTAATCCTTTCCTCAATTTATTCTACTATAGTACAGAATAACAGCAATCAGCCATTAAGCCTTGACATCTGCTACAGTTTGAATATGGTCTGTCCCCAACAAAACTCACAGGGCTTTTAAGAGAGGCGGTTAATGTGTGAAATGGATAACTGCTGATATAAAGGAGTTAGGTCTCAGAGTTATGCTTAGTTCAAGAATCACTTGTTACAAAAGACTGTGCCCAGCCTCTCTGCAGTCTATGTCTTGCCCCTTATAAGCAATTTTCCAAACTAGTCATTAAAGCCCAAACAACCCATATGCACTGAGCCAAACTCAAGAGGTTTTTTTTTTTAAATGTAAACAACAGTGGTGACAGAAACAGTAACATATACCCAACACAAAAATCTCTGACTCCATTTAAACAAGTACAAAATAAAACCTTACATTTATTTAATTATATTTTAAGAGAGGTTTTCACATGCGTATTATCTGTCTTGATCTCTCCTCCCAACAAGTAAATAGGGTTAATGTACTTTACAAATAAAAAAACTAAGGTATACAGAAATTAAATAGCTTCTGCTGCCTTAACTTGAGTGTTTTGATTAAAGTTGTTTTATCAAGGGTGAAACAGAAAAGAAAAAAGTAGAATCTATTCTTGCAACAGCTGAGTTTCAATCACAAAAATCAAACTTTGGCCGATCACCGTCAGCCAAGTGGAAGAACATATCTGTGTGAGGCAAATGCCTCATCACATCCTGCCCATATGAGGCAAACACTGGCTGATGCCAATCAAGTTTTTGTACATCACTTCCTTTCCTCTGTCTGCGAATATAGCCTGCCTATGTGGTAGGGTGGGGCATTCTGAATCAGCTTGGATCCAGAATGCTATTTGATTCCAGAACTGTTTTCTTGCTCAAACAAGTGTGAACTTTAACCCAGCTCAGATTTTTCTTCACTAGTCTCACTGACCTAAATTCTTGGTCTAGAAATTAGGCTGATACTTAGTAGGTACTCAACCAAGGTTTGTTAACTGAATTAACTCTTAAAACAGTATTTAACATTCAATTGGCTGGGGAACTTTCTAGAAGAGAATTATGACAATACTTTTCAAATAGCATAAACAAAAATAACAGAAACAGCAGAGAAACACTTAGGTTTTCAACTGATCTATATGGTTTTTCCACTGTGGGATTTAAGATATTTTATACCCACTTTCAATATTTTCTTATCTAACAGCAAAACTACCAATAAAGCCCTTCTGCCTTAAGGACTAGACTAGAAGATTAAGGGGAAATAGTAGCACCATAAACCACTTTCCTCAGAGAAAAGATTTATGCTGCTCTGTGTCTGCCTTAGAGGATACTATGAGTATTCATTTGAGTGTGGAAAAGGCTTTCCACACTCAAAGAAATCACCAATATACGGTTACTTGTAACAGGCAGGTAATTATTTAAGTTTCACTGCAAAAAGCCAAAGAGCTCTCTGGTCTCAATCTGGCTTCCCAAAACTTATTCTGGTGCTCCCTAATCTAAGAAAACAAAACAGGGAATACAACCAATGACGAATTTAAACTTCGTTTTTGAAAAATGTAATTCTAATCCATTCAGTTCAAAGGGTTTGAGAAGATTCATTTAGAGAAAACAAAAAAACCCCAAAAACATCACAAAGCCTATGGAGCCCAGTGTCTCAAATTCTTTTTCAAACTGCTCCTGCCAGCAGCCACGAGTGAATGCTCATCTCTAATGCATTTCCTGGTCATTCTCAAAAGACATACAAGTCTGAACTTTCACTGCAGGCTGTAAGTCTTAAATGGTCAAGTGATTTGAAAGTCCATATTATATGTTCACATATGTTTTAATTTCATCTTTACGTCATGAGATCTTTCTAGGAATATACTACCATATCTATTTTGCAACCCAAACACACAATCCTCTATCTCTGCAATATTCTAAGAAATAACTTACACCTGAAGCTCAGCTCAAGTAGGAAGAGTTATCTCCTTGGACTGCTAACTACTTTTATAATGGTGTTACTTTATTTTTGTAAGTTATAAATTCACCTGAAAATGGATGAAAGCCAATGTTCAAGACAAAACTGTGCATATATGGTAATACAAATGTTTCCCCCTATAAGAAACACATTTAAAAGCAATCTGCATTTTCTATGTAATTGATCCCATGGTAAAGGTTAAAGAGCTCCACAATCTGAAAAATGGTTTTGGGCAATTCAGTGGTTGGTGTTATCATTTACCGAAATGCCAAAAACAGAGGAGAGGCAATTTTCACACATAGTAAAAATCAAGAATTTTGTTCTGGTCATATTAAGTTTGTGATACCAAGTTCATTTTTAAGTGGACAAGACTAGCAAGCAGGTTTTGAGAGTCACTGGCATAGAAGTAATGGTACTTAAAATCATGGCCCTAGGGGACACGCAGCCAGGGTAGACTGTATTTCAGTAAATAAATGAAGAGAAACCACCAAAGGAAACAGAAAAAGGAGGGTACCTATGACACCAGAAAGGAGAATTATGTATTAAATAAGTCAAGAAAAGTTTATTAAGAGGTAATAGTGACTGATACATAAAATATTGAGAGGTAGTTCAATGTAAACTGAAAGGAGACTATGGGATTTAACTGCGTGGAAGTTACTCTGACTTCTGACTGAAAAGCAGGACTGTTTCATCTAATGGTTCAAAAAGAAACCCAGGGGGCTGGGGATTTAGCTCAGCGGCAAAGCGCCTGCCTGGCAAGCGCAAGGTCGTGAGTTCGGTTCCCGGTACTGGAGAAAAACAAAAAAACCAAAAATCCAAAAAAAAAAAAAAAGAAACCTGGCCGGTAGCTAAGGACAATGAAAGATGAAGGGAAGACACGAAATACAATTCTTTCATGTTCTGAAGCAAAGACGAAAGCATGCCAATTGGACCACAGTTAGGAATGCCAAAGAGAATGACACAGAAAAAAGGAGCTATTAGTGAGGGAGAAAGGAGGGGGTATTATGGACATAAATAGCAAAACTTCTAAGAAGTCAAAGGGGAACAGAATCCAAAGCAAGCACAAGTGGAGATTCTGTCTCACATAGGAGTAAGGTTCCTTCTTCCTTTGTAACAGATGGGCAAGCAGGAATGTGAGAACAAGTATAAAAGGGTTGGAAGATCTACTAATATGAAAGATGCAGAAATTCATGTTCCAGCGGCTCCCACTGTCATTAAATATGAGGTGAGGTTATCAGCTGAAAGTGAGAAGAGAAGTGGGATACAGAGTTGAGAAAAGGAAAATAAAACAGTCATTTAAAAAAGTGAGACAGAAAGTAGGTGTACTAGGGACATGTAGCAGGACTGCTCCACACTGTTAAGGTCTTACTTGAGGTCTGTGGTTTTGAATGCAAAGAAAGACCAATTAGCACAGGTGTATGTTTTTCTTAACCAATATTTAGCTGCTCAGGTTCATGTAGGAAATAGGTAAGTAATTTGGCTTATGTAGAGTTGGGGTTTTCCAAGAAGGAAAGAGAGAAAGGGGAATGACGATAATAAATGACTATGAGTAAGAAGGGAAATGAGTGCTTAGGTGGTAACGATGACAATGAAAAAAAAGACAGTCAATGGGTGGGTTTTGATAAGGCTGGAGTAATGGTGGGGAGTATGATAGAAGCAAGATCAGAGGGTGAGATGCACGTAGTCAGAATACTGAGGATGGCAAACTGCTTTTGCCAGCATTTTGACCTGGACCACTTTATCCGATATGTTCTATTTTTTCTCTTAATCTTATGTATGACTTGGTGCTAATACCTTTCTATTCAACTGAGTCTCTCTCTCCTTTATCTAGTGGACCTCACTCAATAAGAAGCAATTTTAACAGGGCAATCCTGGGGCCAATTCAAGCTCTTCCACTTACTTGAGCTGTTTAATTTCAAATACAGTAATCCCTTTAGTTTCTAGGGCAGTGGTGGCAAACCTATGGCATGAGTGCCACAGCAGGCTATTTGCATCATTGAGGAAAGCTCTACAAGGTTCACCATCACAGTTCTAGAGCATCAATTTCTGCCTCTGAAAATTATAGCTTAATCTAATACTTGCTTCACATTGGTGTTGTTCAACATTAAATAATGGATGTTGGCACAGACACTTTCACAGGCCAATCACACACGCAATAGTATTACTATATCCAGGAGCTAAATCCATGTAAGAGTCCTGCAGCTTCCTCAATCACATGTCTGAAATCAAACCTGGTCTCTTCTGCACCTTCAATCCTCTTCCTGGACTCCCTCCTGTTTAGGGTAACACCATTACCAACTCTCTACTTGAGCTAAAATAGAACTGTTTCTAACTCGCCTCTTTTACTTATCCTCACCATCCAATCTGTCACCAAGTCCTATTAGCTATTTAGTGGTCCTAAATACAGACCAGCAGGGGGCTGGGGATTTAGCTCAGCGGCAAAGTGCCTGCCTGGCAAGTGCAAGGTCGTGAGTTCGGTTCCCAGTACCGGAGAAAAACAAACAACAACAACAAAAAAAATACAGACCAGCAGCTTTCACTGCTCTCTGGAAAGACAGCAATGGTTTTTCCCTGGTGACAATACAGCTTTCAAAGAACATAATCTAGTTCTGCAGACACACAAACTTCAAAAATTATGTGGCTATGGAGGATTCTACCAAGATTTTAAAGAAATACCTGGAAGGCCATGATATGTGTGACAGAGTTGAAGTCCCTGCAAGCAGGCCCTGAAAGGGAGATGTATGAAACAGAGTGAGGCTGAAGCCACAAAGAAGACCCTAGGAAGTTTTCAATGTGAAATGCCTATTTTAAGGAAGCTGCAGGTAGTGAGCAGTCATCAGAGAGTGGCCATGTGGGCTGCAGCCAGCCAAGCCATAGGAATGAGGATACCTAAACCCTTTAAAACCCACCTTGTACCACACTGTGCTTGAAACCAGACATGGAGCACTAGGATTTAATGCTTGCTCTCTCAGGTTTCAGTCTTGCTTTGGTCCCTATCCTTCCTTTCTATACCCCATTCCTCCCTTTCAGAAAGGGACATGTCATTTTATCTTGCAAGTGTGTAATTCACTTTTTGATTCTTCAGGGCTCATAGCTGAGTTTGCCTTGAGTCTCAAAGGGGACTTTGAGGAATGATCTTAACATTAACATCTTGGGGGTTCTTGGAGATGGACCGAATAAACTCACTTGTGAGAAGATATGAAACTTTGGGGACGTGGGGAAGAATGCTACCTTGATGGCCCCCAAAAGCCCATTATAGAAGGCTTAGTCCCCAGCCTCTGGTGCTACTAGGCATGAGGCCTACTAGAAAGAAGTTAAATAATGAGGGGTGTGCCCTGAAGAGGTATTGGGACCCTTGTCCCTCTTCTTCCTGTTTCCTGGCTTCCACGAAATGAACAGTTTTCACTTCCAAAAGTTCCCATCTTGATGTACTGTGCCACCACAGGCCCAAGCAATGAGACCAATCAGTCATCAACTGAAAACTTCAAAACAAATCTTTCCTTCTCATAAAATGATGACCTCAGGTATTTTTGTCACAGTAATGGAAAACTGACTAACACAACCATCTCTTCATTTAATAGGATACTCATTCATTTATTTAATGTTTACTTCTTTTCGCATTGTACCTTAATTAGAAATTGTAGACCTCCTGCCTTCCCTATTAAAGCTCATGTTCCTTGGGTGCAGGATTGTGTCTTGCTCTTTGTATCTGTCTACAGCACCTGCATAATACTTTGCAGACTATAGGATTAATGTAAGTGAATTTTGATGTACTAAAATGAAAGACTAAGATAATGCTCGCCAAAGTCCTTCAAGAAGTAAAAGATCATGGCCATTGCCAAACTGTGGGGAAAAAAAAAAACAAACAAACCTTATTTTCTCCATTTAATATGACAAAATGACAAAAGCACAACAATCACAGGCAGACTAGTCAGCTTTGTCATTAAGAACAATTAACAATGTCCCTCACTACAGAAAGATTTGCAGTATCGAAAATACGGCATTATCACTGTCATTGTGTTGGATTTTTGAAGCTGTTAACTAATTTATTTATTTGAACTAAGCATCACATGATGATTTCTGGACAGTGGTATAAATTTAAGTGAGACAAGAAACTTACAAAGGAAAAAGAACTACTAAGACAAGTTACTTATCATTTATTTGATTGTAACCAGCAATAGTAAAATAGAAAGAAGCTATGCCTCCCTCAATTCTTGTTCATCCATCATCTTCCTCTGCCCAGATCCTGCTATATAAGATATCAAAACAGATTTTTAGTGTTGTTATGGTTGAAACATTGTGTCAACTTGGGGACTCTAGAGGTTTGGCTGAGTGACTCAGCAGGAAGCCCAGGTGCTTACTTTGTATACATCCTGACCCTGTGGAAGAGGAGGGCATGGAGATTATGTGGAGCTACACACCCCTTAGGTGGGGGTAGCCTGTTTACAAAGTAAGGCAGGGAAAAAGAAGCTGCTTGCCACCATTCCTCCCATTTTGCTCTGGCTGTTTGCTGTCCGGCTGCCATTCCCCCCTTTGCTCTTGTTGCTTTGCTGTCTTCTGCCTCGGAGCCAGCCAAGTACGGACTGAAAGCTCCACAAACTGTAAGCTAAATAAACCTTTCCTTCCTTCATTTTGAACGTTGGGTATTTTGTCTCAGCAACGAGAGAAAAGTAACTAAGACAAATGTCTTCCCAGGACACAGAAATGATCACAATTCTCCAATGTTATTGATCTTTCTATCCAATTTACTTCTGAATGAATCTGTAGCAATAAAACTGTAATCTTTTGAAATAAAAATGCAAGAACAAAATGGCAAGGGTGACATGCACAATTCTGAATTCATCTGGAGTAACCATGCTGAAGAGGTATCCTACTGGTGAGAATGAGGAAGAGGAAAGTACCATCTAAAAAATGGACTTTTCTTGACAGGCCTAGTGACACATGCCTATATCCTCACATCTATAGTACTTGGGAGGCTAAAGGCAGGAGGATCATAAGTTTGAACCTAGCCTGGGCAACCTAGTGAGAACTTGTCTCAAAATAAAATAAAAAAAAAAAAATCTTAAAAGGGGCTGGGATGTAGCTTGTTTGAAGCCTTTTTCAAGCCCCATTACAGCAAAAGAAAAAATAAAGGTGTGAGTGGGCAGGCTTTGTTGCCACACTCAATAGTCTTCTTTCGTATTATTCCATTTTCTCTTTTATATGAAGATGTTTCAGTCTTTGGAGAGATTACCACCAAAACCCTCTTCTTAAAGTAGCAAATATACTTGGATGATTAAATTTAAAGTTGTTGTCCATTATGTGGTACCTCGCTTGACAAACTTATTTGTTCCACAATTTTGGAAAAGATGGCCGTGTTTGTGTTTGTGTAGGAAAAATGCTGTGATCACGTCTGTCCCGATGTAGAGTTTGCAAACAAAAATAAAATTTTGCCACTTGTTTGTTAACAATAACAATGTTCATAAACTGAAGTGCCACTGTATTCCTATCATCTTAGACTTATCTACTGCAAGATGAATAGGCTTAGGCCAGGGTTTCTTATCTTTGGCACTACTAACATTCTGGACTAAAGAACTTCTGTTGTAGGTACCTATTACAGTTTGGATCACAAATGACCCCCAAAAGATTTAAGCATTCAGAGGTAGGATTTTTGAAAGGTGATCAGACCATGGAAAAAACAAACTTCATCAGTTGATATATTGTTAGAAGGTAGAACTTCACTGGAGGAAGTAGTTACTGGGTAGATAACCTGGAAAAGCGTATTCTTATCCTTTGTCTCTCTCTCTCTTTCTGGTTCTTTCTCTGCTTTTCCTTTGGGATGTGTTGAGATGGACAGCTTTCCTCTGCCATGCCATTCCTCCATTATATTTCTGCCTTGGAGGAAGGTGACCATTGAATGACTCCTCTGAAACTGTGACTCAAAATAAAGATCCTGAATTTCCTCATTTAAACTGTGCATATAATTGTCCCAGCAACGGAAACCTGACCAATACAAGGACTGTCCTGTATACTGCTACATGTTTAGATAGTAGCATCCCTGAGCTGTACCAACTAGATGCCTATATTACACTATTATGTGTTTAGATAGTAGCATCCCAGGGCTTTACCAACTAGATGCCAGTAGCACCCCTCCTAGCAACAACCAGCAATGTCTTTGGACATTGCCAAATGTCCTTGAAATATACCTCTATCCCACTTAAGAATCACTGGTCTAGGATATTCACATGAGTCTTCCTAAAGATAATGGAGTTGGTAATACCAAATATATTGTTAGCCTTGGAAACTCAAACTCAAGGAAATGATACACATTAAAAATGCCAGAGCCTGCATTTGTCTCCAGTGTCATCCAACTGTAAAATCACATGACCTTTCAATTAAATAAACAGTTCTTTCTTCTTCAGAGCAGGGTCCATAACCAACAATAGGAAAATAAGAAATAGACAACATGTGCCCCAAAAAAGTGAGAGACTAGGTACTAATGGTGGTGATGGGAATCAAGAAGCTACAGGTCAGCTTTATCAACTAATCTGACAATTACACTTAAAATCAACTTCTCTACTCTCTTGGCACTCTTACTAGAAACAAGAGTCAACTTTGTCTCTTGAAAGACATTATTCTTGAAATAATACTGTTCTTTTTAAAAGATCTTGTCAAAATAGTATGGGTTTCCCTAGAAAACTGTGAAAAGAAATTAAGGTTGTAAAAGAAACGTTAAAGAAATGATTATACAGGACCTACCACTTCAGCCTTGGGTATTTGGAAATATTTCAAATAAAGTTCCTGAATTTCTCTTCCTCTCACAGATACTCTGTTTTAAGAAACCTCTTGCCCTGGGCCAGAATTTTGCTATAGAATATAAACCATGTAAACTAAGTCACTTCATAATGCCTTCCCATTCCTGTCTAGATAAAAGATAACTCATTTCCCAGCTCCTACCTTCATCTCCAACTCCTAACAGGAATGCTTTACAGATAAACTGGAATCCTGTTTATAAAGTAAATATGTTAGCTACTACATATCAGCCCTGATAATTATTAGGCTATATCAATACTTTGTGTTAATTTTTTAATTGTAGTCTAAGTATATATAAAAACAGTATTATATGGTTACATTTTTCAAATTTAATTTGGAATAGAAAAATATGGAAGCTGTATTATGACAAATTTCTCGTGAACATTATGTACAAGCCTCATTCTTAAATCCACTCTTAGGTCCTCTAAGGCAATGAGAAGTCAAACATGTGCTCAATGTACTAAGGTGGATCACTTGCTGGTCAATCAACAGCCTTGAGTGAACAGTGATTAATGAATTTTATCAACCCAGAACAAGGACTCTAAGCTGCATAAGGCTTTGTCCCCAGCCCTATCTTTTCAATATTTTTAAACAATATAGGTGAAAAGCAAGCAAGCAGTCCTCCCTGAAAGAAGTGATTCTTTTGGTAGAATTCCTTGGCAGTCCCTAAATTTTAAGGAATTTGGTTTCATTTCTGGTTATTTCAGCCAAAAAACTTGCCTTTAATATTAAGCACAAATCTTAATACTGTGAGCTACATAAAACTTGATTCCTTTCCAAATGAAAAAAACTTTATGATTATTTATATCTAGTACCGCACAAATATGGTGTGTGTTAAATGGTAAGTAGCACAACCAGACTGGATTAGAAAAGGCAATAGTCATAAAGACTATTGTTTAAAACCCTGAATGTATGATGGCAATTTTGAGAAGTGCACTGATCTTCACAAAGCAACTGAAAAAGTGCTTACTGCTCACCAGAAAAGGCTGGTGCCTCAGTGTGACGGCCCGCCTCTATGCCCACAGTAAAGCAAAGAATTACTGGATGTTATATGTCACATTTCGTGCTAAAGAATGCATATATTTCATTTAATCCTTTCCAAAATACAAGGATGGGAGTTGATAGTATTACCATTCCCATTTGACAGATAGGGAAAGTGGGACTCAAGGTAAGTAATTTGTACAAGGTCATATAGCTCACTGTAACTTTGCAAGTGGTGAAACCTAGATTAAAACTCAAGTAGTCTGAATGTAAAACTCAGGCCCTCAGTCACCATACCTTTCTGACTCCACATCAGAGAAAAAAAAAAAAAAGAATGCCTATTTACAAATGTTAATATTTTACCTTTATATAATTTTTATTTTAGAATAAAGTTAACCAATACAAGAAAACAAGTGTCTACTGACTTGGGTGAGTTCAAGTGAATGTTTTAGGAAGTAACCAAATGAAGATACTAATGACAGAAGTTCAACTACCAGAGGCTCTAAGCCGCAGCTTCCAGAGAAAAAGACAGAGAACCCTATCTCTAGGAATAAATGAAAGAATGACCTACAAGTATTCTGTAATCTGCAAAATACTATATTCTATCAGGTATCACTTCTGTTAAATACAAAAAGCATAGATTTGATAAATCAAACAGGCAGAACACATTTCCAAAGCAATTATAAAATACAGCTTTTTAACTAATGGAAATTAGTTATATGTACAATTAAAACCAAAAGGAAATTATCTTCCCACGATATTTTTATCAGGTCAGAAGCTACTGTTGAACAAAATTCACTCAGAACTTAACACATCTGGGGAATTTGTCAGAAGCTAAATGTACAGGTCTGTAGCAAATACACAGAAACATCACCCTCACCGCCCTCCTCGCCTGCGTGTGTGTAGGCAGTGGTAGCAACTGCCAGCTCAAATACCACCCCCAATGAAGCCATTCCTTGATCTCTCTAATCAAAACTGATCTGGCCATCCCGTAAAGTGCTCTCACAGCACATCAGCTATTTTGCCGGCATTCCATTCTGCCTGTAACCCAGAATTATCAGTTGCTTCCAATGCTGACTTCCTTTTACTTCTTCACCTCAGTAACTTCACAATGAACCTTAAACATCTAGGCAGGTGATCTCATTTGCTGGCACTGAGATTAACACTATCAATTCTAAGCCTGAGGATGTACTTTCAGTCTACAAGTTGGGGGCAGGCACACACTGACACTGCAAACATTAAAAGAAAAAAAAAAAAAAATCAGCA
>NW_004955404.1:28758897-28760043 GCF_000276665.1 Chinchilla lanigera | reverse complement strand
GGGCGGGGCGGGGCGGGGCAGGGCCGCCTCGCCGTCCGCTGCGGCGCGGCGCCGTCCTGCTTTGAAAGCCGCCCAGATGAACCCATTAATCACTGCACGTTCGGTCGCCTGGGAGCGGCCTCCCAGCGCCCCAGGAGAAGGCGCCGGGCGTTTCCTCCCGCGTCAGCGCCCGCGGCCCGTCCCCACCCCGCGCGGAGACCGCCCTCGGCCCGGCGGACATTTCACACCCAACGCCGTTGCGTAGCTGTGCCCGCGGTCACCCATTACCTTCCCCAAGCAAATGTGGCACGTGATGGGCAGAGTGAGGGACAATGTAACGTTCTGCACGGTCTGAGCCATGGCAGCGTTCAGAATCCCGCCAACACGGAAGTCCCGCCGACAGCGGTTCCTCGCCACAACTGGCGAAGCGCGAGGCCGGCTACGGCGGCCCGGCAGGGCCATAGCCCGCCCCGGAGAAGGAACGAAAACGCGTTTTTGGAATGCGCTGTTTCCCAGGATTTTTCTTTTATTTATTTATTTATTTATTTTTAAAAAGCCTCTCTGTTCAGGATCTGTAATTGAGGAGCTGTTACTAAGAATGGAAGGAAGGAAGCTAGTGATAGGCGATTTACAATCCTCAGATCTTTCCGAGGGCGATTGTTCGGGGCGGGAGTCTTTCTCTTAAAGATTAAACCCTCAAACTCTAGACCGGGTCAAGACATGAAATGAGGAGACGTTATCTGTTTAGTACTTCAAAACTTTCCGCCTTTCTCAGCTTCTTTTCCATTTTAAGTGACACAACGTGCTTCCAGAATGCACAGTAATTCACTTTAAAAACAGTGATTTTTCCACCCTTATCTTTTGTATCCAGAAATAATCAGGATAACTTTAATCTCAGCTCTTCCTTCAAAATAGACTTTCGCTGTTGGCCCTTCCTTGATTTCCCCCAAAATGAGACAGGGATTCCAGCCAGGACTATGATTCATACCCACAAGTGAGAAAACTCCTACAAATAGTACGAGCCATCCTTCTGCACAATGCATTTTAGCACTTTTATTTCAAGTGCACAGTTGGGTATGAAATGTACCACTGTGTGAACCCCAAGGGAGAATTCGTGAGGTTATAAATTAGCATATGCGAACAAAGAAATATATATATATATATATA
>NW_004955404.1:28757486-28758797 GCF_000276665.1 Chinchilla lanigera | reverse complement strand
GATGCTGCTGCTAATAGTTTATAAGGTATTTTGCTATGATGGTTCCCGATGGTTTAGGAAAACAAACAAAGAAATATATATATATATATATATATATATATATATATATATGTATTTCTGAGTGAATCGAGTATAACAGGTTTGGAAGTTTAACTTCAACTTGCTTTAAGTGAGGAAGAATTGATGTGATAAATTATGCAAACAAATATAATCTATGAGTTGGGAGATTTAGAAATATTACCAAGGAACAACTTTTACTATTAATCTTTCTTATAGAGCATACACTGTCAAGGAGCAGCCTGCGGGTAAGCGTAAGGATTTCTGAATTTCGTGGACTTGGACTGCTGGGATAGAAATCCCTGCCTCACTACCCTGTGGCCTTAGGTTAATTTATTTTTATCTCTTAGCATCTTACTTGAGTTTTGTGCTAAATGAGGGCAATGTGTGCCTATAAAAGAACCCGGCGATAATGTGAAGGGAGCAGGCAGTAATGCGCTTGAAGAATCCCAATCCCAGTTCAAAACTGGCTCACCCGTAGCAGCAAGAATTGTTCCAAACAACTCAGTAACTTTACAGTATTTCTTGGGAATTGGAGATCATCATTTGCTTGGAATTAGAGAGCTATATAAGAGTTGTACTGATTCTGTGTTTAACATTTGATTTGGCTATTTCTCGTGTATTTGAAGACAAAATCATATTTACATGAGGTCCAGAATTCCAATGTTTTTCACCTTTTTGGTTGTGGAGCCCAGACTTTAGAATGAGAAAGCTCCAAGTTATCACCCTCTGTCATTCTGGTTATTCGTATTTCAGTGTTACTGATTTCTTTCCTATTCTCACCTTTCGCACCCTGGTAGATAGCATGGTGCTTTAGGGCCTTCTTCTAATGCCTGGGAGTAACTGGAAGACACTCCTGCCCCTACAGCCCCAGCCCCTTCCACAAATTTTAATTTTGAGACATGGTCTTGCTAAAGCTTTAAATTGCCCAGTCTGCGTTCAAATTTGCAATCCTTTTACCTAAACTTCTGAGAATACTGGGATTACGGGAATGTGCCACCATGCCTGGTCTGAAGGCACTTTTTTAAAAAAAGACTTTTCTGTTGCTTCATAGGTAAGTTCCTTTTGTAAATAAACCTGGTGATTGGTTTTAATATCTTGTTACAAAGATAAATTTTAAAAATCACAACCTGTATTTTAAACAGAATAGTACAATTTCAACTATTTCCAATATTTCTTTTTACATTTATAATCGCTATTATAGCTTCTGAGTGCAATTTTTTGTTTTCGTTTCTCGTTTTTTTTTTTTTTTTT
>NW_004955404.1:28729704-28757386 GCF_000276665.1 Chinchilla lanigera | reverse complement strand
TTTTTTTTTTTTTTGGAAGAGTCTGGCTATGTATGGCCTTGAACTCACTATGTTGCCCAGGCCCTGTGCTCTACCACAGTTTAACAAAGGTGTTTTTTTTGAGACAGAGTCTCACTGTGCAGTCCAGGTTGGCCTTGAACTCACTATGTAGCCCAAACTGGCCTTGAACTTGTGGCGATCCTCCTGCCTTAGCCTAATTGCTGGGGATTATAGGCTTGTGCCACCTTGCCCAGCCTGAGTGCAGTCTTAATGCTGTAGTCATATAACTATTTCTATGCTGATCACATTGTATTGTAGTTGATTACGTATTTACTGCTACAATATACTGTGTGGAGGTCAAGGATTGCATGTAATTTACCTAGTAGCTGGTACTAAGTGACTGTTCGGCAAACAATAATATTTTTCTTAGCCCCAGCCTACCTTTCTTATAAGCTTGGGCTGTTTTATTTTAAACAATATCTTTTACTTTTTTATTTTTACTTCAACATGGAGGACTACGTTGCCTTTTGAGAATTATAAAAATAATGTGGCTCATTTTAGGAAAATTGGCCATTTAAAAATACACAAAATAATAAGCAAAGTTTCCTTTGTTCTGTTGCCTCACCTCTCCTTTGTGGTAACCTCCACTAACATCTAGGGCATATCCTTAAAAACATTTTAATTTATGTGTTGCTGTATGTGTAAGCACAAACGGAATTCTATCACAGCATATCTGCTTTGTCCACTTCCTACTCTGTGGATAAACAAACACAAACACACACATAAACAAGTAATAACATGAACAATACAGGTTGAATAGGATTCTCTCTAGGTCCAGATTGATTCTAGGTCGTTTCCCAGGCTTTGCTTTTAATAATGCAAGCGGTTTAAGGTCAAGAACTATCTTGTACTTCCTCGCTATGAAGGTTATTTCCTTTTTTTTTTTGGCTAATTGTGTTCTATACAGAAGTTGCTTGGACCAAAGTATTAGATGATATAATTATTAATCTAAAAGGAAAACAAAGATTACATGGCTCACTGATTTTCTGCTTAATTTCTGTTTCACTTTAGTAGTCTTATGAGGAACCTGTGATCCCAGCCGTTCAATTATATATATGGTAATGCCTGGAGTAGGTTAAGGTCTCCTAAACCCTTAGAATTACAACTTTATGGAACCAGAAAGGCTTTTTGGGCTTGTTATAAAGGCCTTTCCTTTCCCAGATGAGGAAATTGATGCCTGGCTGAGGTGAAATAACAGATAATATTAGAATTGGAGCTAAATCCTAGATCACACTTGATGGACTTTCTGAGATTGTTGGCCTGATGCCTTCATGTAAGTGCAAGATGTATTATTATTAATAAAGTAGTTCAGTAATAAAAAGTCAGTCATAATTGAATTTCTTTGCTAAGAAAACCATCAAATAGCTATGGAACACCTTTTACCCCTTGTTTAAATCAGATTCATTTTAATGATAAATTATTTAAAAGCAAGTTTAAAAAAATATAAAATCTTAAGTGCTATTAAAAATTGATTAGGAATGCATTATTCTTTCATTGACCCAGTTCAGATTGTTTTTTAATTTTTTTCGGTCAAAGCTAATAAATTTGAGTAGATGTTTCAGACCAACGTTTTGTAATCATTTGGTCATCAGTCAATTAATCACAACTTCATAAATATTGATATCAGATTACATTTATTTTTCATTCCTGAAAGACAATTTTTTGTTTGTTTTAAATTCATACAACCCCCCACCTGGATTGTGGTTAAAACTTAGAAAACTCATAAAAATTGTATTAAAAATTAATCAGAGGTGCTGGCCCACTTGCACTGATGTCAAGCATGGTACTGTCCTCATAGACTGGAAATTCTGAACTAAAATGTCTCAAGATGGTGGCAGGAAAGACGTTTGTCACTACAGGAGAGGAAAATTGTAAAGACAGGAGAACTTGGGTTTCTGTTGTACAGTGGCTTTTTTCTCTTTATTTGACTGGTCCATGTTGTCAACTTTCATTGCAAAACTGTATTCTTCCTTTAATTTATGTGTTTATGAAAAACGTTAAGGACCAATTCAGTCAGACAAAGTTCTGTCTCATGGGGTGTATGTTGTACTGGGAAAGTTAGCCTGCCTTGGCTTGGAATTAACACCACACCTGCACATCAAGTCCAAATTTAATCACAATATAGTTGATGGCAGAATAAATAAATGTACTTGGGTATTTGTTTGTTCCACCAATATTCAAATATTTTTATCTGCCAGGTGCTCTAGCCTAAGGAACCAGTCTATCTGTGAAGTAGACAAGCAGGACTCATTCCTTTATTTATTCATTCAACAAATATCTTACTGACTACCAGTGATGTGGCAGCCACTGTTTTTACTACTGATGAGCCACTTTATAAATGGAACAACTGAGTCCAAATATTTGATTCTGTCACAAAATGCCTGTTTTTACAGTAATTTCTCTTCTGTATAGTGTTATTGTTGACTTGCCCCTGGCTATTGTGACACAGCAGGTTATAATTTTAAATATTTTACAATACCGCAAATTGGGTGATTGTTTTAAATTAGGTCATTTTAAAGAGAATATTTTAGTTGCACCTAAGGCTAAGTGTTGCTTCACAATGCTTACTGAATGCTAGAGAATAAATGAAGGAAATATCACCTGCAGAAATGTTGTAAGAGAACTACTGAGGTGGAGGTTATAGTAAGATTTGAAAAAGTAGCAGAACAGGGAACCCAGTCTGAGATACTGCTGTTGACTTTTTGTTACCTGCCAGAGCATATGTATTTTCTTCCTGCTCTCATTTTAGATATGAGCAAAAGTTCCAGCACGATGCTTCCTCATAGAAAGTGAAAGCTAGGCCTTTTAAAATAAAGCGACTGTGTTCATCTATTTACTGAGGATCTACAAATAATTGTGTCTATTTGAGGGCATCTCTCTCACACAGGCATGAAGCTCAAGGTCATGGGGTCCTCAACAGCTGGCTGGAGTCTTATTAAGTTGATTTTTCTGGAAATTGGACTCCACACTCAGTGCTCCCAGTCATTTTTTAGTAGCTTACTCATTTATTACAAATGTTATTTAGGGTACAGCTTTATTTCCCCAGATCAGGATCCTCAACTTTTTGATTTGTGGCTTTACTTCCTTTTCCTCCTCACACAAATCATTATGAACACCGCATGTACATTTGATGCACAGTAACCTCAGTGACGCTGAGGTTGAGGAGTTAAGGAGGTAGAAGAGAACGCGGGCCTGTACTGCACCTTAGTGCACGGTGGCGTGCAAGTCAAGTACCTTCTCCGTGATGGAGCGCACCTCCGTGGGCACCGGTTCACTCAGCCGTATGTCAGGGGGTTTGGATAAAATAAGTTCAGAAATGTTTCTTAGAACTTAGAAGAGAATCTAAAATGTTAGATTTAATTGCTAAATGTAATTATAGCATAAAAACAACTATCCAATACGGAAGTTCCTCATAGGTTCTAGGGAAGGCAGAAATGGCTGCAACATTCCCAGGGGTAGGTAGGCCACCCAAGAGACCTGAGAAGTAGAAAGATGAACCAGAGGAATGCTATGTGGATGGTCCTATGGGCTGCATTATTTTGATGAATTTAGTTTGCATCAGGTTTTGTTCCAAGCCGGAAAGGCCAGAAACTGGAACATACTGGTACAATTACTAATTATCAGATTCACTTTACTCAGACTCACTTGCATGAATACATAAAGAAGGATGCAAATTCATGAATTCACACAGAGGGAAACCCTTTTCCAGTGACTTGCATTTTTTGTCAAGTAACCATTGCTTTGGAGCAAAGGAACATGGAGAGTCTGGAGGACATGTTTATTTTTTAAAGATCCTCAGTATATTTTAAAAATAATGTCAATACAATGCTACAAATACTGTGATGTGTTTTGAAGATATACATGTAATGAATTAAGTTATTTAACACAAAAATATAGTACAATAAAATTACTTTCATATTGCTTTAGGTATTTGTAAGATTCATCATAATAAGTCTTGTAAGTTCTGAGTGTTGTCTCACAAAGATGGTGTATGTGTGTATGTGTGTATATGTGTTACCCATTAACAGATCATGAAATCAGTTTGTAAGTGAGGAACAGGGCAATCAAGAGCAGATTCAGCTGTAAAAACTATCTTTTTCTGTCTTCTTCCAGCCTGTGCGGATGGACTACAGTTTCTACATAAGAGCTGTGTTTGCTCTCTCCTAAACTGCAGGGCCTCAGGAATTTATTCTACTATCTCTCCCTTCTTTCTCATCTCCTCACTTTTGTCTCCATCTGTGCTGGCTGCAACCAATGCTTTACAATAATTTCTATGCAAGACAACAGAGCTGTGCATTGCACATAGTAATGGAAAGTATTGTTTTGTGCTGGTTGTCCTACAATAGATATCTTTTTTTTTTTTTGGTACTGGGAATCGAACTCAGGACTTTGCACTTGCCAGGCAGGTGCTTGTGCTACTGAGCTATATCCCCAGCCCACAATAGATATCTTACTGTAGTTTATACTAAAATGTTTGAGAGCTTGTATATGTTAGTATACAGGGTTAGACCAAATGACAGATGTCTCTTTTTCATATAATCAGTGTGTCTGTACAGTGAAGTGTTTACATTCTTTTGGAGATGATATTAATAGTCAAAACTGGGTTCATCTTACATAGTCAAGATTTGGGCCAAATGAGTCTTCTAATATTGCTCCACCCAACCACCCTGAACACGATACTATGTTATTATCTAGAGGTGCTTTGGTGAATACCTTCCTTCCTTGTCCCTATTCCTTCCTCCAAAACATATTGCTTTGGCTCTGCAAAAACTGAGTAAAAGCAAGAATATTTATTGTAATTTATTTCTCAAAGATATACCTCTAGAAGAGCTGCAAAAAGTAACCCAATGTGAATAGTGAGTGGTTCAGCCCGGCAGACATTTATGCAATGTATGCTACATATTTCTTACAACACTCCGTTAGGTGGCCTGTCATACTCACTGCTTTATAGTTCAGAGAACTGAGGTTCAGGCAGGGAACAAAGACTACATGGCTATTAAATGCCATTAATGAATTCTCTGATGTATATTCCAGGGGCTAATCAGTCAATGACTATTTGCAAGGGGACACTATATTCCAGAAACTGTGTTACACCCAGAGTTGACATGGTGTCTGCCTGCAAGGAGCTCTAGTCGCTTGATTTAACACTTGATCAACCATGGTAATATAGGGTTGGGATGTAGGTCACTGGTACAGCATTTGCCCAATATGCACAAAGTCCCCTGGGTTCAATGCTCAGCACCACAAAAATACAAGAACCATGATCAAAAAATATGGTGAATATTTAGGTTTAAAGGTTGGTTGCCGTAAAAGACACACTGCCATTAATCCCCCTCAAATACCCTCCTGTGTTTCAAGCACACTGATCTCTTCATTCTTACCACTTTTGAAGCAGTTCTAGAAGTCCTCCTCTGTAAGTGTCTTTGGTTGCACTGTCATGTCCCTCAATGTCTGGAATCAATTTGAAGTCTTTATCTTTCACTGTCATTTTGACTTTAGGGAAGAGCCAGAAGCCCTATAGTGCCAGATCTGCTGAGTGCGTTAGATGAGGACACACCAAAATATTTTTAGGAGCTTGCCTTTCTGCTGGATGGCATTCAGCAGCAGCATTCACCACATTTTATTTTTTAAATAACATCTCATAAATACAAAAGAGGACGTTCAGAAGCGCTTCAGAAAGTGTCAAGAGTGATGGAATAAGTCTGTTTGGAGTGAAAGGGAGTATTGTGAGGGGGATTAATGGCCATGTGTTAGTGGAGTAAAACTTCTTAAAATTTAAATGCTCATCATACATTTTAATCACACTTCATATGTGTGCATGTGTGTGTGTGTGCACACATGTATGTGGATATAGTAAGACAGTATGATAGCCACTACAGCCACTGCATGGGGAGCAGTTACTTTGGGCCAGGCCTGTGATCTGCACAGGAATATGGGGACCCTGAGCAGAAGACCTCTTTCAGGGTAGGAATCCTGTAAGTTTTTCCAACTCTGAGAAAGGATGGTCAGGACATCTAGCAGCAACCAAGAATAGCAAGGCCCTCAGATCCAAGGGACTGCAGCAGTGGAAAACTGGCTGGGTAAGAGAGTACCTTTCGTCATCAGGGAGTAGGCAAGGAGAAAGAGAGCTAGGATCATTCCAGGACTTCCAGCTTGGAAAGCAAGGTGGGAGTGGAACGTGGGCAGTTACAGAATCTGTAAGTTCACTCAAGATTTAGCAATGTGAAGCATGATCTCATGTACACGTGGAATTTAAAAATACCAAACTAATAGAAGTAAAATGTACAACAGTGCTGAGGAGGTATTGGTTAGAGGCTACAACATTTCACTTAGGAAGAGTTTTTAACATCTATTTTACAACATGGCAATTATAGTTAATAACAGCATAGTGAGAATTTTAATTTGCTAGAAGGATAAATTTTGACAAAATAAAACAACAAAAAAGGATAGATTTTGAATGGTTATGCTACAAGAAAAAGTGAGTTTATGGATATGTTAATTAGTTTGATGGAATCATTTCAGAATGTATACATACACTGAAACATAACATTGTTCCCTACAGATATATACAATTATTTGTCAGCTTAAAACATAATAAAGATTCAATGTTGGGGCCTTGAAGTGACTACTCATTGCCTGAAAAATTAAATTGATATTTGCCATGAATAGCTAAGATGTGAGAAAAACTGATTAAATTATAATAATTTCTTTCATTTTAGGAATTTTATTTTTAGAAAACAAAATATATCATGGTGCATATGATATGAAAGCTTTGCATACCTATATCTGGTAATTTGAGCAATTACTCTGAAGATAACAATAAGTATATAATGACTATTTTTGATTTCCTATCATCTTGTTCTGAAATTCTGTATCATTTTTATAGTTTTTGTATTTTTTGTCCTTTTCTTTTTGTCATTTTGTTTTTGTTCTTTTTTGTTTAAAATAATAAAAAAATTAAGAGAAAAAATAATAAAACAAAATTTCAAAACAAAAAAGAAAGCTTTTGATATAAAACATATCCAAAATTTAATGGAGCAAGTTTAAGAGTTTTTATATGTAAATAAACTGATGCAGTAGGTGGACAATAGATGATAATTGCAGAAGATACAGTCTAGCTAAATGAAAACAAACTACAACTAAAACACATGTATATTTATTTATATTTACATTTATGTTTATATTTATATATACAGCAGTACTAGAAATTAAACTCAGGACCTCGTGCATGTTAGGCAAATATTGTACCACTGAGCTAAAAACCGAGCTCAAAAATAAATTTTGAATTATTGATGTTTGATTAACTGTCATTATGTTTTTATCTTAGTCGTTATTTAACCATAGATTCTTAAGAGATAAAACATCATTTCAAAATAAACTTTCAAATACAAAAGAACAAATCTCTTCTATTTAAAGCAGGTGCTTAAGGGAAAAATTTTAAATTTCAAACTGTCTAGAGCCCTTTTCTAAACTGAAAATGTTTCATTTAGGATATATTGTTCTTTAAGGAAAAACAGAAGTAATGTTCTAGAAAAGAAAGGCAAGGCAGGAAAAAATATATGTATTTTGTATTCACACCATATTCATGGTATATGTGCATATATGCACCTACATTATTCTTCCTCACACCTGTCTTCATAAATCCTTGAAATAAAAATCTTTTATCCAGAGTCCTATCAGAAAGCTCAGTGACCAGTGTTATTATTACACAATTATACTTGGAATTCTTAACAATTCTGTGACTCTGAATGAACTTGAGGTGAGTCTAGGGCCCTTAAGAGTATATTAAATTATGTCAAGTTTAGTATTATTGTCAATTATGTTATTATTTGACTATTGGTTATACTTCTGTTATATATTATTTTTCTTTTTTGATCTAAATGATTAATGTAATGTTTTAATTTGCTATATGTGAATATTTGTGAAAAGGTAACTTAACATGCATATTTGATGTCATAACTATTTTTTGACTGTGAAGTAGATGCATTTAATGAAACATTCTTTCAAAATAAAAGAATTACTGTCAACATACCCTACTACTGCCTTATTTGTGTATTTGTTTCTACATTAAAATATTTGAGACAATTTGTTAGGAAAAAATATTTCCTTTTTGTTTAAGAAAAAAGTCCACATATGGTGTTGTTTATGGAATCAGTGAGTTCTTCTTGTTTAATTATTGCACATTCTGAACTTTAGTGATAATGCTTGCTTTGGTAAAGGCATCTCTGTGCAAACCATTCTCTCTACAGTTGCAACACATAGTAACAAGACTGCGTGCTCAGGCCAGAGAACCACATCTTTGGTGCTATTTCTCCACCCAATCTCAATTTGAAGATATGATGGCTAAGTTTTTTTGCAATACTGTAATAATGTCCAGCTTACTAAATTCCACTTGCTAAATTCAAGTTACTGTAAAGAGATTTATTCGATATTTTGCATTTAATTCACAGGACAGGGGCTGGGGATTTAGCTCAGTGGCACAGCGCCTGCCTGGCAAGCGCGAGGTCATGAGTTCGGCTCCCGGTGCTGGAAAAAAAAAACAACAACAAAAAATTCACAGGACAATCTTATGAGATTGTTACCATTTTATTCTTCAAAAAAGGGAGACTTATTCATTCAACAAACATATTTTTAACTCTTACTGTGTGCTAAGTACTGATATAGGATAGAACACACAGCAATTAATCAAATAGACACAAAATTCCTACCCTCCTAGACTTTGCATTCTGATGGCGGAATGGAGAGGTTTGAGACATAGCCTGGAATAATATACATATTGTATGGTGGGTCACAGAGCATGCGCTTGAAGCCCTATGTTTCAGTGTTATTTTTTTCAATCAGGCAGGTTCTAAATTCTTTTTAACTTCCAGTAAAAATGTCGTAGAATCTATTTGGTTCGGCAAATATTTCTAGTGTCTATGTAAATGGCTTAATAAAAATAGCACAAGACCAAAGTCAGGTGCTGTGGATCTGACACCAATATTTAGGGACAGGTTCCCAAGTTTTTCTTCCCCTAAGAGTACTATATGAGAGCTAGTCTCACTTTATGGTGGTTCTATGTACCTAATACTTTTAGTTTCAGTGTATAAAAATGTATGCATCCTAAAAACATGTGCAGATGCTCACTTTTGCCTTGTATAAGTCTTTGTAGTTTTCAAAGCACTTGCAATACATTATCTATTAGCTCATTACAGTGACTGTATGAGTGTACTGGAAAGATGCTCTTATTCTGGCTTTACATTTGAGGAAATGGAAGCTAAGTGGCTTGCTTTGGATGTAGAACTAATAAACATTGGGGCAAGGACTCAAATTCTGGCCCAGCTGTCTCTGTCTGGAAGGCAAAATTGGGTTGAAAAACTGTTTATCAGGTGTTTACTATACTTAATATACCATGATCAAAGACAAGTGGAATATGGGCCCTAACTACTCTTAATGGTACTTTAGAACCCAGCAGGGGTGGCCAAATACTTGTACACAAATAACTGCTAAAACGGAATAGGCTGGTGTATTAATCAGTGCTTACTAGAGAAACAGATTTAATACAAGGTATAAAAGTATATAATAATTTGCAAAATTGGTTTGCAATGGCCGCCTAGTCAGTTATGGAAGAGGGGGAGAGGTCTGTCGGTGTACTGGAGATCTGAAGGATCCAGTTGAAGGCCTAGAGCTCAGTGTAGTGTCCCATGTGAGTCCAAAAGTTCTGCGATGGAAGACTGAAGGTTCTGAGCTGGAATCCAGGAGATGACCTCCAAGGTGAAGACTGGAGCTTCTCCAAAGAAACAGAAGCAATCCTTCCTTCTTTGTTTCCCTTTCATGCCATTCTGGTAACAATCTTCCCTATGGTGTGTTTTCCACACCCAGAACTATGCTGATCAATTTGGGTGTTTCTTACACAAGTTGATACACAATCACATAACTGTCACAGATGGCAAGTGTTTTGAGAGTTCACCTGTGTGATAGTGAAGTTGGGAATGAGGAGGATTATTTTAAGAGTATATACAAAAAACATTATTTGAGCTGGTCACATATAAATATGTGAAAGAGAGACATTATATTCTGGGAGGAGGAGATAGTATAAACTAAGTCATGGGAACTGTAATGCATTAAGAAACAGGCCATAGTTTTGTTGGAACAAAAGTTGGACAAATGACAGTCACAGAAAGATCAAGGAGCTTGCCTGAGAGCCAATAAAAATTTCTGAGCAAGGGATGATACATAGTGAAGATGAACTGGATCATGTTATTTATTTCCATCAAGACTGTAGACAGTATAGGAATAAATTAGATATGCCCTTTAAATAGCAAAGGAAATAAATGAGATTTTGTACTGAGTAAATCCAAGGGTTCAAAAAGCTCACACCTGTAATCATAATAGCTCACACCTGTAATCTCAGCACTTGGGAGGCCAGGGCAGGGGGATCACTGGGAGTTCAAGGCCAGCCTGGGCTATATAGTGAGTTCAAAACCAGCCAGAGCTGCAGGTGTGCGTGCACACACACACACACACATACATGCACACACACACACACACACACACACACACACACGCATACAGAGCTCTGGAATCAACTGAAGATGCAGAGGTAGGCCAGGTACACCTTCTGGACAATGTAGTCCAACTTGAGAGTTCATTGAGGCCAACAGGAATGCCTAGAATCACAAGACATACACAAAAATGTGACTCAACTTTAAGGAGAAGACCAGACTTTGCAATTAGTATCTCCAATAGCACTGAAACTTATGCTATCATCAGTGCATTTATCGGAGATAGAAAAAAGCAGACCAGGTGGCTGGACAAACCACATAAGCTCAGCCTGAAGCAGTGTAGCTGTGTTGTAAACAGCTGGGAAACAGCTGCAACTGACAGCCCCTGCTGACATTCTGCTGTTAGCAACAGGCATGCTCGGTACCTCAAGAAGTGGTGTGGAATCTTCATATAAGCACTGGAGCACTGGGCCTTGCAGGTGAGGCCTGAGATAAGCATAAGAAGGCAGGCTTCCTTCTGCTAGTTGATTGATTATAATTCACTCTCCCTGCAAGGGAACAATACTAGATTATCCAAAAGATAAGAGGATCCATTTTGATTTTTAGGTCTTATATTCCATTGTTATTTACACAGCATCCCTCCCACAGTTGGCAGACTAGTTTATTGGTACATTTGTGTTTTAAGAAACTGAAAAAAAATGTTTTCCAGACTGACTCATCATCTTATGCTTCTACCAGCAGTGTTTGGGAATTGCAGTTGCTCCACATCTTCACCAAAAATCAGACTTTCATCAAGGTTAATCATTTTAATCAGTGTGTAGTGGTATCTATTATTATATTAATTTGCAGTTTCCTGAAGGATCTTTTCATGTGATACTTGCCATCCACATACCTTCTTTGGTAAAACGTCTTTAACCTTTTGTCTAATTTTTAAAAAATCAATTGTCTTCTCTCTTAATTGAAAGAGTTATGTATATATATTCTAGGTACAAGTCCCTTATCAGAGATATGTTTTTGTACATGTGTTCTTCCAGTTTGTGGCTTATATTTCCATCTTCTTAAGTCTATTTTGAAGAGTAACTGTGTTTAATTTTGATGAAGTTGTTGCTTTACCCTTCCCTTATTGTTTTGATTCTTCAGCTGGTAGAAAGAAGCAGATTCTTTTGTCCCATCTTGGCTGCCATCAGAGGAGAGCCACATCAGAGAGCCTTCTTGTGTGCTTGTTTATGCGACAAAGAATTGAGGCATAAGTGAAGAAACATGAAGTGAAGTGAAAGTTTCATGACTGTTATCATCAGGATTTAAATTCAACCAGAAATGGCACTCAACCTACATGCCAATGCATTTTGAGTTTCTCTTCTATTCAGTGGAAGGAGATTCCTTGACAAGAGTTTTCTTGAAGTCCCTGTGTCCTTTGCAAAATGTAAGTTTTGGAAGAAGCCAGGGGAGATTTGAGTTTAAGCCATGTGAATTGTGGTAAAAGATTTCTTGAGAGGACTCCTTATGTGATTTTAAACTACTAAATATGCTTGACCCATTTGTATCATCACTCAAAACTTCAGAGAAAACAAGTTTGCTTTGCTGATTAATCATCTAATTCATTTATTTAGAAAGAAAGTTCATGAAAGCCCGATTTTCTTTTTTTTTTTTTTTTTTTTTCTGGTACCCGGAACCGAACTCACGACCTTGCGCTCGCCAGGCAGGTGCTTTGCCGCTGAGCTAAACCCCCAGCCCAAAGCCCGATTTTCAACAATATTTTAAAATATATTTTAAAAATAATGCTTTATATTCCTTGAAAAACTCTTTATAAAAGTATGGTTGTATGTCAGAAGCATCAGAATAAAAGTGGATATTTGTTTCCAACCCCATACTTATAAATTTCTAGGCTGTGGATTGCCATGTGATTCTTATATACATCTAAATTTACAAAGCATGGGCACAAATGTCTTTCTTTGTAAGTTTGTTCAGTTTTGTAATATGGGTTCTTGTCTCTGTACTGAACACAAGAGTCAGAGGAAAGCAAAATTTATATTCAATCTCATGCCTTTTATATGTAATTAAAATTGTGTGCTTCTAAACAAAGTGTTAGGAAAACTAGAAAAGATTCCCGTACCAACCCTCCTCTGGGCAAGAAGGAGTTAACTCGTAGGATGCTAATATGCTGGGCTAGATTATTACCTGCTCCAGGCAGAAATGCACCTAAATCTATTGGCTGCAGGCAACAGTGTCCCTAAGGGGGTGAGACAGAGACAACAGTGGTCAGAGATATGTTTACTGTCCACTCTGTGGAGCTGAGAAAAGTGAATGTCATTTTATTGAACCTGATCAGTCGTAGAAGAGTATGGCAGAAGTCATTTCCTAGAAGTTTGACATTTGCTGCAGAGATATTACATACGATAAAAATAACTTTTAATTTTTTTCTAATAAAATACAAACTTTCAGTAACTGTTTATGGTAGCTGATATGTAAATATAATGCCAAAAAATGACATGGTGTTAATCATGAAATACAAACAACACCAGGCAAATAAGGTATGTCCTTCATTTACTATATGAGATCATCCCCATGATCTCAGAACTTTCCAGCAGACAGCAGACCTTTTCAGCCATACTGGATATACACCATCCTTTCCTACCTCCACATCACTGTGCACCAACTTTCCCCACAACTCTTATCAATTTTCTCTTCACTCTTTGTAGATAGACATAAATACCACCCACACCAGCACTCTCCACCTTCACCCTCCAGTTTAAAGATTCTCCATGTTTTTCGACTCTCCTCTTTTCTATAGGAACTCATTACTTTGCTCAAATATGTCTCCCGACTGTACTCATGGTGTCAGGCACTGTGATAGAAGCCTAACATTTGTTTTACCATAGGTACCATTTTTCATTGCCTAGAATGCTTTCCATCTTTCTACTTGCTATAGATTGGATCTTCAGTGTACCCTGAAGGCCCATGCTTTGGAGCCAGAAAAGCACTATCGGGAAGTTAGGGAAACTTTAAAAGGTGGGGCCCAGTGAGAGGTCTTTAGCTCATTGGGAGTGTGCTGCTGAAAGGAAGTTATGGGACCGTGATCCCTCCTTCTCTTCCTCCTTCCTTCTTCCCTCCTTCCTCCTATTCCCCCCTTCCTCTTCTTTTCCTTCCAACCAAGATGAGAGAAATTTTGCTCTCCTACATCCCCACCATGATGTGTTTCCTCCTCAGAGACCTAAAAGCAATGCAGGCAATTGATCATGAATTAGATTCTCTGATGTCATAAGCCCAAATAAACCTTTTTTCACTGTAAGTTGAAAATCTCAAGTATTTGGTATGATGATAGAAAATTGGTCAACACACTATTTCATCATGTCCCATATTTTAAGATCAATACAAATCTCATGTCCATTTCAAATTCTTGCCTAACTCTGAAAGGTCATTATTATTTCTGTTTTTTCTGCTACTCTAATTGACAGTAACTCTTCTTTGGCATTTTCCATAATTTGTGTGATTTATTATATTTTATCTTTCAAATTTGATTATAAGTTTGTTGTAGACTGCATGTCTTTAGTATCTTTATCTTCCCCTATAAATCTGTCCTAGGAATCTGGCTATTCTGATATTTCCTGGAGAAATCCAGTACAGTAAGAGAAGGTTCTGGAGGCTGAAGTAATACACACAGTTATACTTTAATGTGAAACTTAGACTGTTATCTGAGTCATATCTGTTCTTCTGGTATCTCACCTATGCTAAACATCTACAGCGAGGACTCACATCTCTCTGTATTACTACTAGATAATAAATTAAGATTTGTAGAATTAGTGATCAGGAAGAACTTTCTTATAAAATCAAAACACATGATATGCTCTACTCCTAACTCAGCACTCTTTCCTGTATTTTTGCCTATGTTTTAATGTGCTTTTTAAAATTCTAGTATCAGTGAGTAGAACTGCATAGACCTACATGTACTCTGCTGTTTTATACATCAAAGTTTTTGTTCATGCAGTTCCCACTGCCCAGAATTCTCTTTCTATTCTTCTTGGTCAATTTTAATTCATTCTTCAAGCCCCAGTTTAGAGTTATCTCTTTTAAGAAATCTTGTTAGAACCTTTACGGGTTGTCATCCTCCTCCCTATATCCAAAGCATGCTGTATATGTATCTATTTTAATCCTTACCAGTATTTAAATTTCCTGCTATATATCTGTTTCCCTTGTTAAACTACATACTCCTCTAAGTCTGAACTATGTCAAGGTCTGACTGTAATTTCTTAACCTAACCTTTATTCATTCTACATCTTGCAGAGTCAGGTTTAGTATCACAGGCATTTAATAAATGTTGTTCTTAACCAAGTAGTGATTTTGTTACCCAGAGTTAATTTGGCAGTACCTGGAGATATTTGTATTTGCCCCAGTGGGGAAGCGGTAGGGTTTGTAACTGACATCTGGTTGGTAGAGGTCAAAAAAGTTGCTAAACATAAGGCACAGCTCAGTTCCTATCCACCACTATCTCAACCCCAAACAAATAATCATATAGTTAAATATATTATTGGTACTGAAGCTGAGAAACCTTGGCTGAAATTGTCCTGCCAAAAAGTGTTTTTTGTTGCAAGCACTACTCCAGAAATTTTGGAGGGTATGTTTGCATCTCTGTATTCTTTGTTTTTTGGGAAGACTTAGATATACATTAAAATTGGGAATGAACCTGTAATAACAGCAATTTCTGATACACCAGTGAAATAGCTTGGTTTCTAAGTGTGATCGATGTTGGAAATTAGAAGTTAAAAGCTTTTGTTCGTGCAGGGTTCTGTAGGTTTACGAAAAACCTCTCTCCACAACTCTATGAATTGCTTTCAAGTAAATTTAAGAAGAACAGATCTTTGTATGTGAAAGATCAATCCCACAGGGATTTGGAATAGCCTCTCCTGGTCATTTATGAACCAAAGTGGGGAACTTTGTGAATTTTATGTACTAAATGTAGCCATACTCCCACATAAAACTGCAGGGGGAACTGTACTTACGCAGGAGAGACTCCGGTATGTAACCTCATGCAAACACAGCTTTCAAATGACTTCAGCTCACCTACTTAGACCAAAGAGGCTGTCAGTTAATTTAACAAACTATCCCTGTTCCCTGATCTTTGGGCCATAAAAATTGTTCATCTGCTCAGTCACAGGCCATTTAATTTTGGATGCATCCTTGCCAGTTGGTTACAGTAATTAGCATTCCCTGTATTGTGGCAGCTTCCCCGAAGCTATGCTAAGTAGGGTTGCACTTTTGTGTGGAAACATAAGCTGGGTTGTGCAAATGAGCCTGGCCACCCATCTTAGAGACAGAAGCCCTAACTACCGTCTTCTTGGCTCGGGGTGCCTTCCAGGCCCACCTGCAGATCTTATTTACTGATTATTAATGACGAGAACTGTAGGCAGCTGTGAAAGGCACAGCATGGCAACTCAAAGCTGCAACTCAAAACTATCCTCTGTGGGACTGTAATTTTCTTGAATGACACCTGACTTCATTTTAATTTCTTTCTTTGCTCCAAATGCACTTGTGCTGGAGAAATGCAATAGAAATTCAATGAGCTCCACATTCAATAGGCAGACTTGCAACATTTGTTGGTGCATCTGTTAGTTTCCTGGCAGAAGTGGTGCGTTTGGAGAGGAAATATATGTTTGTGTTTGTTCCAGAGTTGGCACACAACTTGTAAGGCAATGATTCAGCAGAGCCCCTGGAGAGACATCAAAGAACGAGGTTACCTGGTGGTTCACTAGTTGCCAGTCTATAGAGATCATATATTATATGGGCTGAAAAATCAAATTTGATAGAATCAATGTTAATCTTCAAACAGCACCAGTGTTTATGCTTAGGAGATCAGATTTTAATTTCCGTTTAGAGGAGCATGGTATTTTGCATAAAGTCAGAAAATGAACTGATCTCATTAGGAATTAAAATTGGATTTAGTTATTTGAAATACCTACATCTGCATTTTAGTTTGGTAGGCTGCAGAGTTTTGGTTTCCTGGGAAACAACCAGGCCAGAGTTTGTAAGAAAGAAAGAAAAAAATTCACCATATATTGTTTTATATCCATGGTGGTTTTATTTCTTTTCCTAATATGCAGAAAGTAGTATTTCATGAGAGGAATTCATTTTTGCATGGTTAATTTTCAGATTAATAGAAGGAACACCTTGAATGTAATTAAAAATAGGTTATGTTGTTTTCTTTTACTTGACTGATGCTAATGCAAAGATGAGGCTTTAGCTCACGTTAGTTGCCTTTCTGTCTTTTACTGCGGGGCTGAATTGTTCGAATGAGTAAAAGCATGTTATGTTGAAATTTTTTGAGGTGAGGAACTTGTAAATTTTATGATGGATTAGCTATTTTGTTGTCCTATTTAATCAACATATTCGCTAAGCACAGTGAACTCTGTTAATTAAAAAATGATCTATGTAGTTTGGGTACAATTAATATTTATTTGCATATGTTTCAAGGTAAAATAAAGTAAACATTACAAATAAGGCAAAGAGCCTCTTTCAGCATTTGGTGATTGTGCAGGTAGTGGCTGACAGACTGACAAGATGAAGAAAGGGAATGAGCTTGTAAGTGTTGCTATTTTACTTTATATTTCTTCATAAGAGTCTATAAAGGATCATTTTCATGAATGTGGATATAATTATAAGACTACAATAAGAACAACAGAAAAGACTAAGCCAGTAATTTGTCTGATTATTTGTTACAAAAAAGAAAGAAAGAAAAGATAGAAAAAGCTCACAGAATGCACAACAGAATAGCCACAGCAGGAGAAGCAGGGAGCAAAAAGACCACGGGCCCACAGTTTAGAAATTCCTTTAGAGCACTAGAACTGAGGCTGGAGGGAGAAGTAGGACGAGTCCTCATTGTCCCTGATATGTTTTGTTACAGCACGTACCTTTTAAAACTGTATCAGGAAGTTTTGCTTCCAGTCTCTTGCTATGACTTTTTTTTAAACAGTAACAAAAATAGTCTTGCTTTTCATAGGGGAGGAGGAAAGAATGTAAATACCTCTCTGAGAGTTTTGTGGTGAATGCTTTCGGAAATCTTTATTGACAAGCTCAGCCTCAATTATAAATGAAGGGAAAGGCAAAGTGTTTGTAAAGGCAGTCTTTTTATTGGGGTCTCTCAGCAGGTTATTCTGGTCAGTGTTCAGAATGAAACAAGGAAGTAAGGAATTCAGAGTCTCTAAAATTCTGTGTTCCATTTTACCATCCACAATAGCTGTGGAAAGGGAGTATAAGACTTTGGAGGGGGAGTAATTTCTTGGATCAATGTAAGGAACTTTTATTTTGGCCAAGAAGGCTTTTTCTAGGAAAGTCAGTGGGGTAGAAAGAAACAAAACTCCCAAGTTTTTGAACTTCAGGAGGTTATTACTTGTATGCAGCAAATACACATATTTTGCTCAGTCTCATCTGTTGAAATAACCATTCATCCCTCATAATGTGACCTCAGCAAACAATGTCAAAAGTAGGGGAAAAGAAATGATGGTAAAAGTCATAAAGTTATAGTAAGTAAGAACTGAAAGGAAACTTTAACATCATCCAAACACAGAAAGTAAATTAATAAGAAATGAATTTCTTTCCAGGAAATGGGCAAAACAGTGGACAGGCTGCTTCTTAATTCTTAGCATGCTGCTTGTTCTGCATTGTCATTAACTCCAAGAAAATGATGGAACTGTTACAATATCATTGGATCCTGGATTAAAAAATTCTCTGTGTCAACACTGATTATCTTTGTAATTCCTGGGGAAACAAATGAATCTAAGTCTGCTCTAACTTTTAACAAAGAGGATATTTAATCCTGAAAGTTATCCTAAGGAAGTCAATCAATTCTTCAGTCATTCTGGAAATAGTAGATGCTCTTACCTGTTATTGTACTTTCCATAGTTTCAATTACCAGCTGTCAAACTCAGTCTGGAAATCTCAGGATTTGTCTTAATGAGAGACAGAAAGAGAAAGAGAAAAGAGAGGAGAGAGAGAGAGAGAGAGAGAGAGAGAGAGAGAGAGAGAGACTATGTTCACATAGCTTTTACTACAGTATATTAATATTGTTCAATTTTACTGTAATTGTTAATTATCTCCTCCCATGCCTCATCTATAAACTAAGCTTTATTAGGCGTGTGTATGTAGGGAAAGCCATTGTATATCTGTAAGTTTCCGTATCCTTAGTTTCAGGCATCCACTGGGGACTTGGGACATATTCTCTACAAGTATGTGGTGTGGGTGAGAAACTATTATATTTTTGACTAGTACCAGGTAGATTCAGAGCAGAAGGGAAAGCTTTTCTTTAGTGAATATATTTGCAAATAGATAGTAACAGCTGGGTTAGTTTAGAGATAGGAGAGAGGGGAAACATGGTCATAGGTCTTTGTTGTGCTTTCTGTAAGGAAGACACAGCAGAATAGGGTAGAAATTTTAGGATTCTTAATTTGAACAATTTTTATGGACTCTCGGCTATAAGTTTTCTAGGACAAGGGAAATTTAAGGACAGGGGAAGTATTCGCTTGGTGTGTGAGAATTAGTTAAAGAAAGTGGCCAGGGATATGCCCTTTGGGCTGACTGGTTTGAATATGAAGGGTATGCTGGTAGGTAGTTGTGGGCTATCTCTAGGAATTAGCTAACCCCAGGAGGGCGGGTCTCTTCCTTGGTCCTCGAAACCTTAAGATTTTAAAGCTTCTTTGAATGAAAGAAATGAAAACTGCAACTGATATACTGGTTCTGCTTACATCATTCAGACTATGGGCAGGGCTGCACTGCAATCAAAGGTGAGCTCTTGACCTTGACGTTGACCTTGACCAATCAGAAGGTGAATCTTGGAGAGCTTATTTTAAATGTTTAACCAAATAACACTCAAGGAAATACAACAATAATCATACTTATTTATTAATTGCTCTGTGTCAGATGCTGTGTTTGTACTTTTTATATATTATTTAACAATCTCACATATGCAGGTACTATTGTAGTCATTGCAATAAGAATAAAAATCTTGGAGAGATTTGGCAACTTGTCTGTTTCCTTCACCAAAGAATAGTGTAACAGAGCAAGAATGTAAATCCAGCTTTCACCACAGAGGCTAAGTTGTGTGCTCTCAATCTTCACACACTAACTTGGAGAATTCACAGGGCAATAAAAAAGAAGTAGTGATAGCTATAGATAAACACATTGATTGAGGCTTGCTACCACTTTAGTTTTGCAAAGAAAGACCATCTCATGAAGGACAATATTAATATACTGTCCAAACAAAAGCAAGGTCACTTCTAAAAGAGAAAAAGTAAGAAAAATATGTCAGAATATAAGGCAACTGGCTTTAATGGAAATAAGTACAGTTTTATGAAAACTCATTGCAAGGTCTTAATTTTTCACCTGCAACTGTGATTATATCTGATGGGTCTGGGTACAGGATTGGTCTGTGGCAGTAGAGCAGTGCTAAATTGCAACAGAAGACCTTGATACCTGTTGGACATTAGCTAGAATCTGGTATAGAGACTCTATAGGAACCGAATTCCCTGAGTTGCGAGATTGGATTTGAGGCTAGACTGGCAGATGAGAGCTATGTACAATTATTTCTAGAAACACATTTTCAAAGCTCAGTAATGCCTCAACAGGGGATGAGAAATTTAAGGAAAATAAGAAGAGAAAGAAATAAGTTTGATATCTTGTTTAAGTAAAAGACAATAAGAAAAAGAATTTTTTCATAAGAAAAATTTATGAAAGCTGATGAAGAAAAAGGTGAGGGATGATAGAATAAGGACAGGAGAATATGACTGGTGACCAAATGTTCTACATCCTCATTAAGGACAAAAAGAGGACATTGGCTAAAATAGCAGCAGGAAGGTAATAAATCAGAAATAAAGAGCACATGATGACTATGAGGCTTCTGAAATATTGGAATTAAGAGTAAGAAGCCCCATTTTGACTGCTTAGCTTGATTAATTCTTTGCTGTTGACCAATCTGAATGATGGAATTCATTTTTCTGATCCTCTTGTAGCTATTTAGAGCTGAAGCTGAGTTCTAGGACAGGTCTCTTCCCCTTGCCACCTTGCATTTTTCACTCTGATAAACTATTTTTAAAATTTCTCTCTTAGAGCTGTCTACAAGATTGAAATAAAGAAATTCCTTTTTTAGTTTGGGAAGACAAATATGGAAGATTGGAGAGGGAGACTTCAATTTAGCCTTTAGAAATGACAGCAATACTGTGTCTATAGACACACAGATGGATCTTAATCTACCTATGACTGTGATATTATAACAAGGAACGTATAACTCAGCAATTTGGAAAATGGCTTGGGAGTGGAGGTGAGTATGAGTTTTATAATAAGGGCCCAGCAAAGTCAAACACAGTGTATAAAAGTCTGTTACTCAGTAGACCTGAGTTCTTGTGTTTACCTTTACTCTAAGAAATAGTTTTAGGATTGTTAGCTTTTCACGGTGCACCTAGTTATCCATAGCAAACTAGGGCTATTATGAAGATAGTACATATGTCTTACTATTCTTGGAAATTTTGGAACATGGTTTTACCAGGCACTTTATACTGAGCATTACAGCAACCTGACAAAGGAGATAGTATTTTCTCCACATTATGCATGAGGAATCTGACCCAGCTGTCTTGCTCAAAGCCTTATTGTAGGTAGATCAGATTGAGACCCAAAGCTATCTAGTTCCAAGTCTTGTTTTGATCATCTTCACAAGGACTTCTTCAATTGGATTGTGTATATGGACCACCTAGGGGCTTATTAAAGTACAGATACTTGTTCCATTGTTGAGATAATGGCCTAATATTCTGCTTTTTGAAGCATCTTTCATCAATTTGTGAAGAAGTCGTTAATGAAATCAAGCATCCCGTGATAAAAATTTTCAGCAGTTTATGAATAGGAGGCAACTTATAGACCTTACTTGATGTGAAAAGACTAAATACTTTCCCCCTAAATTCAGGAAAAAATCAATTTATGAGTAAGATGCCTATCATATTACTTGCTACTCAAAGTATGTCCTTCAGACCACCAGTTTGAACATACCTGGGGACATAATCAGCACATCTACAGAAGTCATAGATAGAAATCCAAAGAAAGCAACATAGAAAAATGATGGAAACTTTGATCAAGTTAGGAAAGAATTAAAATGCATGAAAGAGATTCAAAGTGATATCCAGGAAATTAAAAATTCCATTGAAAACTGGTAAAACTGCTTGAAGGAAGCCGAAGTTAAACTTTCACACCTTGAAGACAGCATTTCAGTTAATGATCATGAAAGGAAAGATCTCTTAAAAATAACAAGGAACAAGGAAATAACAATTTAACAGCTGTAAGATGAGGCAAATAAACACAATATAAGACTATTAGGTGTCAACAGATCAGCAGGAGTCACCACAAATGACATAAAAAGACTATTTGCAGAAGTAATAGCAGAAAATTTCTCAAGAATGGAAAAAGAATCTGACATGCAGTAAGTGAGGCATATAGAACTCCAATTAGCCATAACCAAAATAAATCTATACCCAGACATATAATAGTCAGGATCCCAGAAATTCAGCAAAAAAACAGATTATTAAAAGCTATTAGAGAAAAGAAACAGATCATCTATAAAGGAAAGCCCATCAGAATCATGGCAGATTTCAAACCATCAAGTCAAGAAGAGCTTGGAGTGAAGTATTTCAGGTCCTGAAAGAAAACAGCTTTCAATCCAGATTGATGTACCCTGCAAAACTATCCTTTAAAATAAATGGAGAAATAAAATATTTACACAGCAAAGAGCAATTGAAGAAATTCATTAGCACCAAACCAACCCAGCAAGGAATACTAAAAGGTATTCTAGAAAGAGATTATAATGACCACAATTTTAAGAATAACAATAGAAAGGGAACACCAAGCTGAGCAAGCAATTAAGCAGAGGAAAAAACTAGGGAATCAATAGCAGGAAAATAACATGACAAAGGTAAGCCAATATATATCAGTTATAACCATTAATGTAAATGGCCTCAATTCACCAATCAAAAGAGGCAGATTGGCAGAGTGGATCAAGAAATAAAATCTAAAAAGATGTTGTATATAAGAAACACATTTAATGAAAAAGGAAACTCATACACTGAAAGTCAAAGGATGGAAAACAATTCTCCATGTGACAGGAACCCAGAAGAAAGCAGGGGTAGCTATCCTGTTTGCAGACAATATGAACTTCAAACCATTAATGACCAAGAGAGATAAAGAAGGTCCCTACATACTTGTTAGGGAAAACTGTAAGGGGAAGAGATAAAAATCATAAATATGTATGCACCAAATATAGGAGCACCCAACAATATAAGGAAAACCTTAAAGGACATGAGAAATGAAATAACTACTAATACAATTTTAATGGGGACATTAACATCCCATTGACACAAAGAGATAGATCAATTAGACAAAAAATTAGCGAAGAAATAACAGAACTGAACCAAGCTTGTGAACAAATGTACTTAGTGAACATTTACAGAGTGTTCTCACAGCATCAGAATATATATTCTTCTTAGCTGCATATGGGACATTCTCTAAAATAGACCATATACTAGCCCATACAACATGCTTAAGTAAGTGTGAAGAAATTGAAATTATCTCATGCATATTATCTGACCATAGTACAATGACATTAAAAATTAATGGCAAAAGGAACCACAAATATTCCATAAGTACATGGAAATTAAATAATAGCATCCTGAACAACCAATGGGTCACAGATGAAATTAAAGAAGAAATTAAACAGTACCTACAATCAAACAAAATGTAAACACAACTTATGAGAATCCCTGGGATACAATGAAAGCAGTTTTCAAAGAGAAATTTATAGCTGTGAACTCACACATCAGAAAAAAAAAAATTGAGAACAAAAAATAGCCTAATATTGAACCTTAAACTTCTAGAAAAAGAAGAGCAACTCAAGCCCAAAGCCTAAAGAAGTGAGGAAATTGTAAAGATCTGGGCAGAAATTAACACAATTAAGATGAAGAAAACAATACAAAGAATTAATGTATCAAAGAATTGGTTCTTTGAAAGAATAAATAAATTTGATAAACCCCTTGCCAACCTTATCAAAAAAAAAAAAAAAAGGAAAGGAAAAACTCAAATTCATGCAATAAGGAAAGAAAAGTGTGAAATCACTATATATCAAAAATCACTATATAGCACTATATATCAAAAATCACTATATATCAAAAAAAAAAAGGAAAGGAAAAACTCAAATTCATGCAAATAAGGAAAGAAAAGTGTGAAATCTAGATCTTATAGAAATTCAGAAAATCATTGATATCTGCTTTGAAAATCTTTAGTCTTATAGTATGGAAAACACAGAAGAAAGGGACAGATTCCTAGATATGTATGAATTACCAAAGCTAAAGCAAGAAGATATAAAAATTCTGAACAACCCAATATCAGTTAATGAAATTGAAAACATGATTAAACACTTATGAACAAAGAAAAGCTCAAGTCCTGATGGATTCACAGCTGAATTCTACAAGAAATTTAGGGAAGATTTAATGCCAGTACTCCTAAAAACTCTTCAATGAAATTGAAAGTGAAGCAATTCTCCCTAAGTCACTTCTGGAGGCCAGTGTTATACTGATACCAAAACCTGAGAAGGGGCCAGGGATATAGCTCAGCAAGTGCAAGGTCTCCAGTTTGATTCCTGGTACCAAAAAAAAAAAAAAAAAAAAGTCAAAACCAGAGAAAGACCCAACCAAAAAAGAGAACTATAGGCCAATTTCCCTAAAGAACATAGATGTAAAAAAACTCAATAAAGTACTAGCAAACAGAATGTAGCAAATCTTGAAGGTTATACACCATGACCAAGTGAGATTCATCCCAGGGATGCAGGGATGGTTCAATATACACAAATCAATAAATGTAATACACCATATCAACAGAGCCAGACAAAAACCACATGATTATCTCAATAGGTGCAGAAAAACCTTTTGACAAATCCCAACACACATTAATGATAAAACCCCCATAGAAAATTGGAATAGAGGGTCTTTACCTCAATCTGATCAAAACCATCTATGACAAACCAACAACCAACATCATACTAAATGGACAAAAACTAAAAGCTTTCACTTTAAAATCAGGAAGAAGACAAGGATATCTACTGTCACCACTTCTATTCAACATAGTTCTGGAAACATTAGCCAGAGCAATTAGACAAGTGAGAAAAGTAAAAGGAATAAGGATAGGGAAGGAAGAAGTGAAATTAGCATTATTTATAGATGACATGATACTGTACATGGAATACCCAAAAAAACTCCCCCAAAAGACTCCTAGAATTAATAAACAAATTCAGTAGCATAACTAGATACAAAGGCAACACTCCAAAATCAATAGCATTCCTATACACAAACAACAAACACCTGAAAGAGAAATTAGGGAAACCATACCTTTCACAATAGCATCCAAAAAATTGAAATACCTAGGAATCAATCTAATGAAAGAAGTAAAAGATCTATGCAGTGAAAATTACAGTACTCTGAAAAAAGAGATGGAAGAGGATTTCAGAAAATGAAAAGATATTCCTTGCTCATGGGTAGGAAGAACCAACACTGTGAAAATGGTCATACTCCAAAAACTGTTATAGAGCTTCAATGCAATCCTGATCAAAATACCACTAGTATACCTCACAAATCTAGAGAAAACATTCCTAAAATTCATCTGGAAGCAGAAGAGGCCTAGAATAGCAAAAGCAATCCTGGGCAACAAAGGCAAGGCAGGAGACATCACAATCCTTGACTTTAAATTATATTACAAAGCTACTGTGATAAAATCAGCATGATATTGACCAAAAAAAAAAAAAACAGACCTGAGGATCAATGGAACAGACTGGAAGGTGCAACCACAGAAACACTCAACCACTTTATCTTTGACAAAGGGGCCAAACATGTTCACTGGAAGGAAGATAGCCTCTTCAATAAATGGTGCTGGAAAAACTGGCTCTCCACATGCCAAAGACTAAAAGTAGACCCATGTCTATCTCCATGCACTAAACTAAAGTCAAAATGAATTAAAGATCTAAATATTAAAATAGAAACACTAAATATACTGAAAGAGAAAGTAGGTAAAAATCTTGAATACATAGTGGTAGGCAGAGAGTTCATGAACAAAAAATAAACTGCAGGGGAAATACTTCAAAGAATCAACAACTGGGATCTCATCTTATTGAAAAGTTTTGCTCAGCAAAAGAAATCAACAACAGAGTAAAAAGAAAACCCACAAATTGGGAAGAATTTTAGCCAACTGTCCCTCAGACAAAGAACTTCTATCTGGACCACATAAAGAATTAAAAAAATCAGGCCCCCAAATTCAAAGACCCAGTACAAAAATGAGCATCTGAGATCAATACACACATCTCAGACGAAGAAATACAAATGGCAAATAAATACATGAAAAAATGTTCAACATCATCAGTCATTCAAGAAATGCAAATTAAAGCAACACTGAGATTCCATCTCACTCAGAAAGAATGACTATCATCAAGAAATCAACCAATAACAAATGCTGGAGGGGTTGTGGGGAAAAAGGAATCCTCCCCCACTGTTGGTGGGAAGGTAGACTGGTGCAACTACAGTGGAAATCAGTCTGGAGATTCCTCAGTAAACTAGAAGTAGAGGTGTTATTTAACCCAGCTATTTCCCTTTTGGGTATTTTTCCAGAAGAACTGGAAACATCATACCACAACAACATATGTGTACCCATGTTTATAGCAGTGCAATTTGTCATAGCTAAATGTTAGAAACAACCCAAATGCCCATCAACTGAGGAACAGATAAAAAAAATGTGGTATTTTTAGATAACGGAATATTACTCAGCTATAAAGAAAACTATAAACTAAAGCTATAAACTCAAGCCTTTTATAGGTAAATGGATGAAACTAGAGACGATAGTGAGATAAATCAGACTCACATGTGTAAACATTGTATTGTCTCTCTAGTTTAAGAACCTGAAAGAGTAAATAAAATCTGAAAGTTACAATAGATATTGTGAAAAGGAAAGAAATTGCTCAAATAGGAAAGAACAACTGGGATGAGGAAAAGAGAAAAGAAAGAAGGGAGAAATTATGTACATATATGTATACACAATAGCTAAGATAATAGTACTACTAATTTCTATGGGTTTATTGAAAGGAATAGTTGATGTTTCATTATTTAATCAATCTTCCATGCCTATATCTGGTTAACTCAGTAACCAATTTGAAGATAAGAATATGCAATACAACAACCATTGTTAATTTCCTACCACCTTGTTTGAAATTCTATATTGTTTTTATTGTTTTCATGTTGCTTTGTTTATGTCTTTGTATTTGTAAATTTGTTTTTGTTCTTTTCTCTTTAAAATAAAAAAAATTTTAAAAAGAATATTAGGTTTTGCTTTGTTTTCTTTGATGTTTATATTTTACCATTATAAAGTGGTACCAAACATCTTTAGACATATGTTTTTGCTTCATTCTTAATATATTACTTAGGATTCATTACTAGCAGCAAAATTATATCAATATCTTTAAAATTCTTGATGTCTAATTACTTTTAAATAGCAGTATATACTTTAACAATTTTTTATTAGTAAACTTTGTTTTTAGAGCAACTTTAGGTTCATAGCCAATTGAGCAGGAAGTGCAGAAAGTATGCTCTCTCCACCCACGTGCAATTGTTTCTACCATTGGCATGCCACACCATAGTGATACATTTGCTACAACTACAAACATGTACTAACACTTCATTATCATCTAAGTCCATGGCTTATATTATGGTTCATTCTTGGCATTGTACATTCTATGGGTTTTTAAAATGTTATCTCTTCAAATATTTTTATCAAATTGATATTGATGCATCACATTTTAAAATTTACATCTTTATTTCTATGTAGAAAATTCTGATATACTCCCATTGTGTTGTATGTGTTTATTGTCCCTACTACCAAGATACTTTTGTTTGCTTTTGAACTGTAAAATCTTTTTATTTAGTAAGTCTTATAACGCTTTTTTCTGTCCTTATTTAGTGTGTGTCCCCTAATTTATCGTTTAATATTATAATTTGCAGCATCAAATGTATCATAAATTTTTATTTAGTTAAATATTAATTTACTGAAATCTCAATATTTCAATAGCCTTTTTTTTTTTTTTTTTTTTTTTTTTTTTTTTTTTT
>NW_004955404.1:28696864-28729604 GCF_000276665.1 Chinchilla lanigera | reverse complement strand
GTTTTTCTCCGGTACCGGGAACCGAACTCACGACCTTGCGCTTGCCAGGCAGGCGCTTTTGCCGCTGAGCTAAATCCCCAGCCCCTCAATAGCCTTTTTTAAAAAGATTTTTTCTCATCTTCTTGTCATCTTTAAATAAGGATCATTTTCTCTCTTTTTATTCCTTTCTTTTGCAATTCATAAACACATCTTGTCTCTCATTCTTGCCTTTTTGAATTAGCTAAGATTTCCTGACCATTCTTAAAAATAGAAATGTCTTATTGCTCTGTCTTATTGAGATCTTTAATTATCAAGGGTCTATTGTTTTACTGTTTAGAATTATTTCTATTATTATATTCTAACTTCTCATGCAGTGAAAATGGTTTCTTTTTATTTTTAGGTTACAATATGCTTTTATTATAAGCAATGGCTAATTGCTGATTGAGATTTCATCTCATCCCAGTAAGAATGGCTAGCATTAAGAAATCAACCAATAACAAATGCTGACGAGGCTGTGGAGAAATAGGAACTCTTCTCTACTGCTGGTGGGAATGCAGACTGGTGAAGCCACTGTGGAAATCAGTTTGGAGATTCCTCAGAAAACTAGGTCTAGAGGTCCCATTCAACCCAGCTATTCCACTTCTGGGTATTTTCCCAGAAGATTTGAAAACATCATATCACAACAATATATGTGCACCCATGTTCATAGCAGCGCAATTTGTAATTGCTAAATTGTGGAAGCAACCCAAATGTTCATCCACCGAGGATTGGATAAAACAGTTGTGGTACTTTTATATAATGGAATATTACTCATCTATAAAGAAAGATAAATTCAAGGCTTTTAGAGGTAAATGGTCACAACTAGACACCATACTCATAAGTGAAATAAATCAGACCTGCATGTATAAGCACTGCATTATCTCACTAGTGTAAGACCTGAAAAAGCGAATAAAAACTAGGAAGTATGATAGACGTGAAATGAAAGGAAAATGCTCAAAAGTAAAGGGCAACTAGGGTATGGGAAAAGAGAAGGGGAAGAAGGGGAAATTATGTAAGTATGTATACACAGCATAGTTAACATAGCTGTACTACTGTCTTCTATTGCTCTACAGAAAGGAACAGTTAATGATTACTTGTTTGATCAATCTTATATATCTCTATTTGTTTTCCTGAGAAACCACTTTGAAGATATCAGTAAGTAATATAACAACCATGGTTAATTTCCTACAACTGTCTGTAACTCCATTTTGTTTGTATTGTTCTTATGCTATTTTGTAAATGGATGTCTGTCTGTTAATATGTTTTCCTTCTTTTATATTTTAAAATAAAAAAAAAGAAGATACCACCAGTCTGTCACTCTTAACTGTCAGCATCCAGACACTAAGTTGAGACTTCAAACTGCTTAAAGTTTTCCAAGCTTGTTCCTGGGACTCCTTTTGGCAGCAACCATTAAGTTGGAGTCTCTCTCCGGTATTTTTGTACTCTTCAGCTGCACAAAGAGACAAGAAAAATCAATCTAGATTTTAGCTGCTAGAAGTTCCACATTTTGCTAAAAAATCTGCATTTCACCAGAAGCTCCAGAGAAAGCTAAGTCTCCAAATGATCAGAGGCTTCTGCTATTTCCTCTTCATGGCGGAACTCCTGAGGCTTTTACACGGATCAGGAGCCCCTCAGAGCAGCCCTTCAGGTCTGGTACTTTTCAGAGCCCCAGCACTGCTCCTCATCCCTCTTTGTCTACCTGGGGACCACTGATCATGACTGTTTTAGAAATCCTCTGGCCGAGCAATTCCTCCTTGGTTCCTATCCACTTGGAATCAAAAATTCCTAAAGGAAGTAGAGAAACCAAATGTGGGGAAGTAGATAAGCCATTTGATTTTCTCAAAAATGCACTACTTGTATAGAAAGAGACGAGCACTTGCAATTCTGGAAATTACAGAATTGATTTATTGAGAAAAAAGCGGAGAGTAACAGAGTGATGAGTGTACCTTACAGCCTTTTCTCCAGATAAAAGGGTTTGTTGTCCTTGAAAGGTATTTTGATGAAGTGGGTAAAAACAAATATCTGAATCTTGAAAATATGAATCCTGGCTCCAACATATTTTATCTCTTTGGTCTTTCATACATTACTTAACCTCTCTATGTCACAGCTTTTCAGGGCATAGTAAAGGTACCTATCTAATGCAGTGCTGTGGAGTTAAATAATATATTTATATATAATATTTATACATAACCACTACACACTTATTTATAATATATAAATCTATAAGTACTATATATTAATATAGACTATTCATATATAGTGTTCAAAACAAATGCATGACCTATAATAAGCCACCATTATTGAAGTGAAAAATGTTATTCTTCTATTGTTCTAAATCTAATCTCTTTGCTTTTTAATTAGTAGAAAAATCTCTCCAGTTACCAGTGTAAACTTATTTTTAGATCTTGGTAGTGGTGTGAATGTTTTGTTTCAAAAACCACTTTATATACTTGGACACATATAGAGTATGGTATCTGTACTTTATTATTAAAGGAAGAGAAGTTATTATAGCTTGATTGGCAGATAACATCCAAAAACCTGCTTCTCATCCCATAATTTGGAGATAAAGTAGGACATATTTCTACCAGCACAATAATAAGAATTCAGAAATTCTTACAGTGAATATGCTACCATTTGACTAATACCATTAAATTTATGACTAGTCTCAGTAGCATTATTATTAGGTTCAACCTAAATTTTTGAAATAATAGCTCTATGGAAATAAATCTCTAGCTGATATCAAAATAAGTTTTTTTGTATGTTAAATTGTCTATAGGGTAGAATTAATATTTAGAGTGCGATTGTACCCCAGTGCCAGATTTAGTGAGTACCAGTTATAATCTACTATCTTTTTTAACTTCATGCAAAATGTAAATATATACTATTTGCATACATCATTATACGTTCACCTGAAAGATTTTTACTGCTGTTAGAGATAGCAACTGAGGTTATTGATAAAAGGTACTTAATATCTCATAGCCTGAATTGTCATTCGATCTAAAACCTTACTACTTAAAGCTGGGTCTGCAAATTCATAGCATGAGCATAGCTAGGAACCCCTTCTAAGACCTACTGAATCCTTGACAACCCCCAGTGTGACTCATAGGCTTATTACATTTAGGGAACCATTGGCCCAAGGCAGTGGTACTTGACCTTTTCTGTAATACTGAATCATCCAATAAGTCTGCCCAGGCTGCATCCTATAACAACGAACCCAAAATCTCTGAAGGTGGAAACGAAGGTCTCATGATTTTGAAAATGCTCCAAATGATTCCAGATGTTCAGCCAATTTTGAGAATCAGTGATCTAGAGCCAACTAAGAAATCTTCAAGCAAGGGTTTCCTTTGTTTTAAACCTTCAGATTCAGTTAGTTTGTGAGCAAGAGCAACCTGTCTTAGGAGCTAGCGAGCGTAGAGCAAGTTCTCTATGCAATAAGACGCAGGGTCTCCAGAGGCTCAGACATTCAGTTAGGTCTATGTTCTCCATGATTTTAAAGTACCCATAAGAAAAGGTAAGTCAGGGGTAGTACTTCCTGTAATGTGATTTGTGTTGGACATTTTCTAGTGAATGTTATGCAAGGTTGAATAGTGACTAGCAATATAACTACACTTGTTAGATTATATCCTGCATCTCTCATTGTAATACTTATTTTCTTTCTTTTTGAATTTATTAATCCATGTTTGTAGTACATAAGGATTACATTCCTTACACGGTGTTAATACGAACACATAACAAATTTTAATTCTTTTTTTATCCTCTGATTTACAGTGATGATGGAACGCAGAGTTGGTGGAAGGCACCATGCAGTGGTCTGAAATGCCTCTATTTTAGCGCAGTCTGGAGGCTTGACCCAGCACACTGGTGATAAGGCCATAACCCAGACAGCAACAGCGCTGCTGCTTTGAAAAAGACCCATGCCCACAGTTTCCTGAGTTCATTTTTTTTTCTTTTTTTTAACCTCTGTAGAACTTTCCTCATTTGCATCAACTCTCAATGACCTACCTTCAGGCAAATGCCAGCCTACAGCCAGAGGTGTGGTTTAAAATAGAACTGTGTATTTAATAAATGACAATTTCTACATAGAGTGCTTTGTGGTACTTCATGCTAACAGCATCTATACACTTGTGTAGGTGGATCAACCAGGCTGCAGGTCAGAGACTAGCTAGCATAGGTTAGGAGGTAGAAGAGGTAGGGTTAATGATAACAGGGCTACTACTCAAAGCCTTATAGGCTTTCTGCCTAAAACCTCCCTTATTCATTTCATTAATGTGATTATAACCTTTTCTTTTTTTTTTTTGTTTATATACTCACTTGTGACTTGGATCATTAGCAAATGCCCTTTGCAACAAGGGAGGCTGACTGGAGGTGAGAGAAACAGCAGGAAAACATGAACTTATAAAGATTCAGCTTTCGCGGCAGCCTTGCAGCATGAAAACAGATAGCAAAAAAAAAAAAAGAGAATATCACAAATGAGCAAAGCTGTTGTTGATTCGAGTTCTTCCAAATAATTTCCTAGATGCAGGCAATTCTTCATGTTGAAAAATGCCTTGAGAAGGCTGGGGAATAAAAGGGAGCCACCTGAGATACTTAAGTTTAGGGAAAACAACTATTTAGCATGCATGGTGCTACTTTTTCCGCTCTTTAATGTATCCAAATATAGTTTGTATTGTAACAATAATCTCATGGTGGGCCCCAATGAAGCCAATATAGATGGCACTTTGACACTCTTGTTTTGAAGTGATAGCTAACACATTATGATTGCATCATGTCGTAGCAGTGAACAAAGAATGTAGGGGAGTACTGATTTTTTTACACCATTTTAAAATAGAGAAAAGGGTTTCATTTCAAATGATGTGATTAGACAAAATATTAAGTTTGTAAAACTCTCTATTAAGATTTGTTTTTACACGTTTCAGAAAAGCAAAAAGCAATAATGAATTCCATTTCTAGTCTTACTGTGTGCTTGTATGTTTGGGCATTATATAACTTAAACATAAAAGGAAGGGGGTGAACTCTTGATTTTAAAAGACTCAAAGATATTTTTAATCAATTAACATTTATTTCAACATAAGCCACAAATATCTACTGCTCCCTTACTTGGCCATTAATCTCTTTGTGGATCTATAGTTCTAATTATTTCATAGGAATTCACTTTACTTGGAGATAGTAATTAAAACCTGTATAGTTACAGTTTTGCTAATATATTTGCATAGAGTCATTCAGATCTACTGAAAGTCCATTCAATGTAGAATTCTTAAGTTGTGGAGCAACCATAAAAGTTATAGGAATCTTGATTCCTATCCTGAACAAAGAGATAAGGAGCTACCAATTGTGGAGTATTTTCTTTCCAAAAAGCACTTGGATTACTGTGAGGTTATCCCAGAGACCACAGCAATGTCACTGAGGCAGGTCTCACTGTCCCTGTTTTTAAATGGGAAAATTGAGCTAAAAAATGTCAGCTTATTATTGATCAAACCAAGATTCAATCCTTGGTTTTGTTTTGTTTTGTCTTTTTGAGACAGGGTCTTGCTATGCAGTTCAGACTGACCTTGAACTCACTTTGTAGCCCAGGCTGTCCTCAAACTCGCAACGATCCTCCTGCCTCAGGCTCCCGAGTGCTGGGATTACAGGCATGCACCACTATACCCGGCTTCAAACCTTGGTCTGTTTTACATAAAAACCTTGAAAAGGTTTGGAAAGCAAGTAAGCATACACTCAGACATTTTTCATGACCATAGTGTAACAGACCAAAATATACAGATGCAGTGTTAGAATTAACCACTTAGCCCTGAACCAGGAAGACATTTTGGCGGGGGATTTTAAGCACCTTATTTGTAAGTATTACAACTTTAAAAATATAGATCTTTAAAGTAAAAAATTATTAATAAGAGATTATTCACTATAAGGAAAACCAGGTTAATATTGAACTAACACATCTATACTAGTGATAGCCTGGTATTATGACAGCTTATTAATTTCTTCTTATATTAACCCCATGAGCAACTTCAGTGGGCCCATATACTTTGTGGATATTATATGAATTTCATAAAAATGCTACTTTTGGACAACCATTCTTGTAGTAACTGCATTTACCAACAAGAAAGAAAAACAAAAACAGAAACCCTCAGGGACAGATAAGATTTACCTGGGTAACACTTTCCGGGCAGTGGGATCTTCCATGGTATACCCATTTCAAAATTATGCCACTGCTGTTTTAGGCTGGCCCTGTTTGCTGTGGACTGGAATTCTGTTCAGTAATACAAGTAGTAGCACCATTAGTATAGAAGCTGTGCTACTTTCTTGTATTCTTTTAATATTTGTTTCCTGTTAAATTAAATAATCCCTTCTTTGGCTTATGTGAAATATTGAGTTTATTAAGGCAAGCTTTCTGTCCCTATTTAGGGCAAGGTCTCCTGCTGGGCATGAACGAGTGGATTCTAAAGAAACCGACAGTTTGCCTCCTATAGAATGATTTGGGGGTCTCTAAGCTCTTTGGCTGATTATCTACAACAACTAACTCATAAGTCAATACTGATATTATGATCTCAGAATAGCTTTATTGTATTTTACATATTAAAACATAAGCTTTTGATTTTTTTTCTTTGAAAAATAATATGCTGATTTATCCTTTTTGAAATCATGGCATGGATCCTAAGAGTAGAAAATTATTTTAAAAATTCAATATTAGATGATGTCCTTTGATCATATGAGAAATTAGCAACAAAGATTAAGCATATATTGCTCAGAAGAGAGGCTAGTTGGATGTGTTACAGTGGAAAATGTTACTTAAGCTGTTGGTAGGGAAAAGTGATCCATGAAATCATATAGAGAACTCTTAAATGCAAAAACTGTCTTTCATAAAGACAAAGTATGTGTCTTTGTTGTGGAGCCAGGCTATTAAACTAAGAGCTGAACAATCTAGATTCTATTCATGATCCACTTACCATGTAACCATTAAAGTAAAAATCCTGAGTCATATTCTGTGCAAATACCTACCTCCTCAGTATGTAATCCAAGTATTAAGAAACCACTGCTTATAGCCAGTGGTTATATTATTACACCTGCAATCCCAGCACTTGGGGGGGGGGCTGAGGCAGGAGGATTGTTGTGCATTCGAGACCAGCTTGGGTTACAAAGTGAGCTCAAGGACAGTCTGAACGGCATAGCGAGACCTTTTCTCAAAAAGACAACAAAACAAAACAAAACAAACAAACAAAACTATTGCTTATAATAATGTTCTGAAATTTTAATTATATTTTATGGATAGATTTCACAGCTATCTTTCAAAATTACTCATAATACTAGACTCATATTTTCATCAGTACCTTTTTTGGTGTTAAACAATGCTCTCTGCTTTTAAAACTTGGACTTTTCCATGTGGTGTGAATGTATCATTTTCACTACATGACTTTCTGTTTGTAATGATGTTAATGGCCCTATGCCTTTTAGTTTCTCATTTTAAACTTGACAGGAGGTCACCATTTCACTTAGCTATGCTTTTCTCTACCAATCACATTTTTAAAAATTTGTATTTTTTTCTTTTCATGTTGAGTCCTTTCCCATACAGTTACACTATTTAAGAAAATATATTTCCATATAGCATTTCCTATTTTAGAGGAGTAAGGCCCTGTGAAGGATATGTACAACTTAAATAAATTTTATTTCATGAGATTTAAATTATTTTCAGTATAAGACAGGAAATGAGAAGCTGAGAGCAAATTACTTTAAAAAGGGTCAAAAATCAAAAGAAAACAATACAAGGAAAATATAAGAAAGAGAGAGGAGAAAAAACAAATAAAGTTTTGAAAACTTTATCTTGTCTTTATACATCAAGGTCTGGATCTTTGAAGTTCTTCTCCAGTCCAGGTGAACCATGCAAAATCTCTGGTATGTTTTAAACAGTCCACAGAACTAGTAGAATGTGCTGAAAGGTGGCAAAGTACTTAATGACACATGTCAGAGAGACTTGTGCCAGTGTGTGGCCTCTATTTCTTTTCTTTTGCATCCACAGCTTCTTTTCTATGTTTGGGATGGTGATATAGTCAGGACAGACAGGGCATTATTCTTGACGAGATTTTCTCTAGGTTTCACCAGTCTTGAAATATTGAGGAAGAGTATAGCTACAATAGTGCTTAGTATTTATAGGGATCCAAGGAATATTTACTGAGTGAATGAATAAATAACTCAAGAGCTCTGAGATGAATATGGGATGATCCAAATCTGGTTGCAGATGTGGGAGGCAGCAATCCTAAATCTGCTCCATTCTTAGACGGATCCTGGAAATGCGAGGGTCACTTAATGATCATACATAAGGGGAACTACAGAGATTGCTTTCAATATAACCTCATAATCACCAATCACCTCTTTTCTTTTCTTTCTTTTCTCCTTCTTGCTCCTTCCTTCCTTCCTTCCTTCCTTCCTTCCTTCCTTCTTTCCTTCCTTCCTTCCTTCTTTCTTTCCTTCCTTCCTTCCTTCTCTCCTTCTATTTTTTCCTTTGTGCAGTATGAATTACCCAGGGGCTCTTTACCACAGAATGAAATCCCCATTCCCTTTTCATTTATTTATTTATTTATTTGTTTATTTATTTAATTTTTTGACATTGTCTTTCTAAGTTGCCTAGCCTGGCCTTGAACTTGTAATACTCCTACCTTGACCTCCCAAGTAGCTGGAATTATGGTATATACTATGACTCCTGGATACAATCACATTTTAAAAAGTGGCTTTGTAATAAACATGCTGTAAAGATATAAAGATCGAAGTGTTCAGTTCAAAGACATTTAACAAGTGGATAGACCTGTGTAACTATTACCTTCAAAAAGATATAACTTCCATCACCAGCATCTGACATTGCCATTCTGTTTTATTTTTATCCCTCTCAATCGGTATAGAGTGATATTACACAGCATTTTAATCTGAATTTCCTAAATGGAAGATGTTGAACTTCTCTTCATATGTTTATTTGCCAACTGTATATTCTTTTTATTAATATATCTATATCTATCTATCTATCTATATATATATATATGTTAACATCTTTTTCCCATTTTGTGATGGGATTGTTTGGTTTTTTACTGTTGAGTTTTAAGTGTTCCTTATGTATTTTAGATACTAGTCCTTTGAAAGATTTCTGTTTTGAAAATGCTTTCTCCCAGTTTTTTCTAAAGTTTAATAGTTTTACGTTTTGCAGTTAAGTTTATTCATTTTGACTTAGTTTTTGTGTAAGATGTGAGTGTTAGAATAAATTGAAGTTTTTTTTGTCTAAGGATTGCTTCCCACTATTTGTTGAAAAGCTCATTTTTCTTCTGTAGAACTGTTTTTATGTCTTTATTACAAGTCAGTTGAGCACATTTGTATTAATGTATTTCTGAGTTCTTTATTCTATTATTCTATGTATCTATCCCTCCACCAATACTCTATCTTGATTATGGTGGCTATATTCATTAATATCAAACTGAGTGATTATTTCCATTTTAGTCTTATTTTCAAAAATATATGGACTATTGTAGCACTTGTGCCTTTCATATAAATTTTATAATAAGCTTATGTATATCTATAAGAACAGACAAAAGTCTCCTTGTTGGGATTTTGATAGGAATTACATTAAAACTATAGATCATTTGGGGAGAATTGACATTTTTATTATGTTGATGCTTTCAAACCATACACAGCCTATCTCTTCATATATTTAAATATCCTTTGATTTCTGGTAACATTTTGTAATTTTCAGCATGTAGATTGTGTGCATGACTTCTTAAGTTTATACCTACCCATTTTGTTTTCACTGCAGTGATTATATAAATAACAAATGAAAATGTTCAATGCATTTACCCTGTTTCTGTCTCACCATAGTATTTGTTGGGTGGAAGAGGTAAATATCTTGTGTTTGTAGGTGTCAGACCAAGACGAACCATATCTCAATCTGATGGAGAGGTGTCTTGGTTACTTTTCTCTTGTTGCTGAGACAAAATACCCAATGCTTAAAATTAAGGAGGGAAAGGTTTATTTATCTCACAGTTTATGGAGGTTTCAGTCCATACTTGGCTGGCTCCAAGGTAGAGTGGCACTTGGCAAAGGGCAACAGTTCATAGCAGTGGAAAACAGCAAAAGCAGCAAGAGCAAAAAGGGAGGAGTGGCAGACAGCAAGGCTCTTTCCCTCCCATACATTGTACGCAAACTATCCACCCCAGAGCAGGTGTAGCTCCACACCCATAAACCCAGCATTGGACCATGGATCAACCCTAAACTCTAGAAACTGCCCCATAACTGTATGAAGCTTTGGGAGACATCCAGACACAAACCATAACAAGAAGACTGAGCATCTTCTAGAATTCCTGAACATAAAGATAACTTTAATAATTCAATGAAATGTTTTTACTGTCTCTTTTGGGAAATTGGAAAATACTTGCTTTGTACATAAAGATGTACATAAATCTGAGGGGCTGAACAGTGGAAACTATACCCTAAAATTCTATTATTCCTTTTTCATAGTAATGGAATTTTTGGCCTCAAATTACTCATTATTAATTACTCTAGTTTTGCAGCCTTATTTACACCTAGGTGTATGTATGAGATTAAACTCTGGCTAATGGGATACAAGTGACTGTGATGCATGGGATTTTGGAGTTGTATCCGTAAAGGAAAGATTGTGCTTGTCATTTCTTTTTCCTTCCTTCCTTCCTTCCTTCCTTCCTTCCTTCCTTCCTTCCTTCCTTCCTTCCTTCCTTCCTTCCTTCCCACTAACTAGAATGGGATCTCAGGACTAAGCACTGTTAGGTGGAATGAAGGCAACCCTTGGTGATATCAGAGTAACGGGATAGAAGGAGAGGTATCTTTCATACTACGTCAAACAAATTTTTATGTTCTCTTTTTCTACTTTCAGGGGAGAAGTATCTTCATCCTAACCTTAGTCCTGCCAACAGATGAATACCATGAATATTCTTGATGTAGTCATTTTTATAATATTTGAAGTTATATTTTTCTAGGGTCTTGTGCACGCTAGGTCAGCACTTCATCACTGAGATATATTCCCAGCTCTTTACTTCTATATGTACACTAAACAATGTATTGGGATCATCTCTGTCAAAAGATGTATATCTATGAATACTTTTTAAATTTTTCAGTATGGAGGATCAAACCTAGGGCCTCAAACGTGTTAGGCAAGCACTGTAGCATTGAACTATGCCCCATCCCTTACATTTTAAAATAATTCCCACTATTCCCTTATGCAGATGCCTTGAGTTAGTTAGCCATTTCCTCATAATTGGACCACTCTTCTATGGTAAATAGTATTGCCTTGATCATCTTTGTATATAAATCTTTGACCACTTTGGGCCCATTTCTTTATGATAGATCACTAGAATTAGTCATTCCTTTATGAACAACAATATAAAGTTTTTAAAACTGACAAATTGCTTCCAGAAAGTTGTATTAATTTATATGCCTGCAAACACTGTAGGGGAATATATGTTTACCTGTCCCATTACTTAAATAATTAACACTTTAAAATATTTTTGCTATTCAGATACATGAAAATGAAGTTTTATTTCCATTTCAATTTGCATTTTTGAATGACTAATAGGGTTGAATCATTTTTCTCATGTTTATCAAACACATGAAATTCTTATTTTATGAAGTGGCTGATCGTATTCATTTCTCATATTAATGTTGAAGCATAGCTAATGCTTTCCTTGTTCAATTTGTATGAATTTCTTACTCACTGAAAATTCTCATTTTATAACATTCTGTCATGTTTTTCTAATTTGTACTACAGGTTTTAACTTAATGATATTCTTGATAAAAAAAAGTTTGACACATATAACTATTTAAAGCTAAAGCTAAAGCTATTGACATTTCCCTTTGTTGTTCAGTTACTTAAGGATTAGAAAGCATTTCTTCCTTCAAAAATGAGGTATTCCCCAGGCAAGCATGAAGGCAAATGCCTGTAATCACTGTACTTGGGAGGCTGAGGTAGGAGAATTTTGAGCTTGAGGCCAACCTGGTCAACATAGCAATAAACTGACTCCAGAAACAAAACTAAACAAAACAAATACAAAAAAAAGGAAAAAAAACTAAGATATTTCTTTAAAATTTTTTATATTTCAAAGTTATTTAACAATGATTTCTGAAAGAAATTTGAAATGTAATCACTTCTTAGCTTTTTGGGCTAAGACCAAATGTAGAAATTTGAGATATATTTGTGTATGGTATGAGGAACCTAAAAAATTCTTCCTAAATACATATTTCATTTTCTTAGTGAAATTTTTTTATTAATTAAGTTTATTTAGTACATTTTAGATATACATATTGATCCCATTCATCATAGGGAATTTATACCTATACGTGATATACTTGATTTTTTTTTTCCCATTCTCCTACACTCCCTTCAACCCCTCCTCTAGTCCTTATTTACAGAAACTTTATTTCCATCTTTCCCTTATTTTCTCATTTCTTTCTCTTCCCTTCCCCTCCCCCTCCCCCTCCGTAGTTCCCCTTCCCATTTGAACATTTTCTTCCTATTCCACAGTCTTTATGGAATATTTTAAATATTTCATTCCTTCTTCATTGTTTGATGGTTTAACATGTCTCAAGTCATTTGGGGCTGCTGTACTCATAGATTGGGTAGCTTAAGCCACAAGCATTTATTTTTCAAGTTCTGGGGATCAAGGTGCCCACATGGCATGGCTGGGCTCTGGTTAGGGCCCTCCTCCAGGTAATTCCATACTGCTGACTTTTCATCACATCTTTCAGGTGTGAAGAGTGACAGAGAGGAAGCAAACTGATGCCTCTTACAAAGACAATCCCATTCTGTGGCCCCCACCCTTAGGACTCATTTAAATCCTAATGGCACAACTTCCTAATACCGTGCCCTGGGGATGATACTTCAGTGTGTGAAATCTGGCTGACATAAACATCCAGTTTATGACATTATATCTTAAATTTTACATATATTCTTCTTCAAATAAGCTATTAATATTGATTTATTCCTTTATCTTTTAAATTGTGGTTATACTTTTTATGACCTTTTAAATTATTTTTGAAAAATTTAAACATAAAAGCCAAAGGATAATATAACAATCCTCTTTCTTTTATAAGAACTAATAATTATTGACATTTCTATATTTCTATTGTACAAAATAGCTAACAATTTAGGTTTTATAGTATTTTATTAAAACTAGTAGGGTGCTTCCACTTCAACTTTTTCTGGGAAAGTTTCTTATCTATTTTTACTTTTTCATTCTTTAAATGAACTTTAAGACCATTTCACTGGCCAAGCGTGGTGGCGCACACTGTAATCCCAGGAGTCGGGAGGCTGAGGCAGGAGGATTGCTGCAAGTTCAAGACTACCCTGGGCTACAAAGTGAGCTCAAGGCCAGCCTGAACTGCATAGCAAGACCCTGTCTCAAAAAGACAAAAGAAAATAAAAAAAGACCATTTCACTAAGTTCTTTCAGAAATTCATTGAGAATCTTTTAAAATTTTTCTGGTTCATAAAAGAATTTATGTTTTCAACTACAGAAACAAATATTCTCTTTTTTCTTAGCTCTTCTTTATACTTCTTAATAGATTCCCATACTTTTTATTCATATCTCAAACATTTTAAATTGGACTATTTCTTAATATGCAATGATTATTTCAGGTTTGGATATCCTCTTTTCCCAGTGTGTCTTTAAATTGGTCTTAGCAGATATTCTTTATTTGTTTACTCATATATTGGAAGTGAGGAACTTTTACTTTGGAGTGGAGTAGAAATCAGCTTATACATGAAGTGTAAAACTGAGAGATTTTCCTCATGCCTTTTTATGGAAGGTATATTTTACACCAAAGGTATAATATTATTTTGTATTCTGTCATTTGACAAAGAGCCTAAAACACAATGACATGAACTAGAATACAAAGCACTGTGCCAAATACTGTAATGACAAAATAATATTATAAGAACTGGCTTCTTTTTTTGCATTCAAGGCATATACTTTTGTGGAATCACAAAAACCAAGTATAAGGTGCATGCTATTAATTAAAAACTATAGAGCAATTGCTTTGTGATAGGGGCTGCTCTGCGGACTCTGCAAATTGAATGACTGAAAGCAAGATGAGCTTTTCCCAGACTTCCCTTTTTCTTTGTTGCACACTCAGCTCTTTTCTGGCTGCTGCACTTTTTACTGCTCATGCTTATTTTTTGTTCTGGCTTCTAGATGCCTGTGGTTGTGTATTCACCATTGTTAAATAAACAGTCTACATCCTCCAGCTGGATGCCCTGTTTTTTGAGAAATGTTTGTGGTTTTATTGCAACAAATACTAATGAAACTTGGTTCAATTACATAAACTTATTAAATATTATATGAATAACATTGCCACCACCACTGATGTACGTTGTGATTCACTCCTGATTCGCCTAACAATAAATAGTTATTCCCCCAGACAGATCATCATTTGCAGATGGCTACCTCTGCTCCTCAGCTGGCTGCTGTTCCCTCAGAAAGCTGACTTGGCTCCACAGCCACGGAAACTACAGTATAACTAGGATGTTGACGAAGAGCAAGCCAGAAGCAGGGCAGAAAGGGAATCATTTATCACAGGATAAACTTTCTTCCCATCTGCAGTTGTAGGGAGGAGGTGCAGGGTAGCATCAGGAGCAAAGTTCATCTGATAGTTTTATTTTTTAAACAGATGTACCAGAACTTATATCACCAAGGGTTATCCTCTTCACATTCCTCTCAGTAGAATTTGCATGACTCTGTGGCATTCCTGGAGGCATTTCTTTCTGAACATGCCTTTGTTATATGATTTTACACATTTTCGGTGGCACTTTATCTTCTCCCTTCTAGGGCTCCTTTGATTTCTGGAAAATTTAAATTAAAAATCTTCAGTAACATTGGCAAACAAAAATGAAAAGATAAAAAACAAAAACAAAAAATGAAAACCTGGATTTTTAATAAGGATGATGGAGATGTGGTTCCGAAGTGATTAAAAGGATTTTTGTTTGGATTTTTTAACAAGTTTTGTGACTTAAGGAGTTAAAAACATAATGCAGACCTCATTGTTTTATATGAATTTACAGGTTTATAATTTCTGATATTCGTTTCAGGTCATGATTCATTTGTAAGAATACATTCTAGGTTGTCTGGTTAATGCCAATTACATCATCTGAATTTGTCTTTCATGGCTTATCAGGAAATTATGGGATTAACCAGAGCCGCGCTATGTTCTTCTGATGCCAAATTCAGATCTCCTCTTGTTTAGTTTGTTCCTTGTCCAAGGAGCTGATAAAATCCATTTACAACTTGGTCTCACCCTACTCTTGATGGAAGAGACAGTCTCTGAGTATTAGAATGATAAGTTGTTGAGCCTGCTGGCCATTATAGTGGTTTTATTTTCTGAAAATTTCAACCATTTTATTTCTTACTTTTGATGTTTGATGAAAATTTAAACTTGGTCTAAATTTTAACTTGGTTAAAATTTAAACTTGGTTTAAACTAGTTTGATGAAAATTCAAACTTGGTCTCATAGGTGATACTCTTTTATTCTTATTTATAAAGAACTTGGACCTTTTCAAAATAATTTGGTAAAATGTTGGAAGACTTCCTTGACCTCCCTTCTCCTTCTCCTCCTCCTCATACTTCTCCTTCTCCATTTCTTCCTCCTCCTCCTCTTCCTCCCCCTTCTCCTCCATCTCTTCTTCCTCCTCCTCTCCTTTCTCCTCCCCCTCTTCCTCCTCCCCCTCCTCCTCCTTTTCCTCCTCCCTCTCCCCTCTTCTTTCTCTTTCTTTTTCTGGTTTTACTGAGGATTGAACTCACACTGAGCTACATCTCCAGTCCTTTTGAAATTTTTATGTTGATATAGGGTTTCCCTAATTTGCTGTGTTGCCCAGGCTGGACTTAAACTTGGAATCTTCCTGTCTCAGCTTTCCAGAATGCCAGAATTACAGGGGTATGCCACAGTACTGACTTCCATTTTTTAAAAACAGTCAACTGGGTGCTTAGATTATAAAATTCAATTATCAAGTTATAATAATAAAATGAACATGGGCAGTTAAAAAAAGGAAGAGATGAACTGCAGAATCTACTTGATTCATACATGGGTTAAGGCTATGAAAGATGTGTTGGACAGCATGGCAGAGGGAAAAAAGGGGATTTCTTTTTTTTTTTTAACCTCATCAGGTTAATTTAGAACTTGGTTAAAGATACAGAGGTGATATAAAACGTAAAAATGTTATAATATCTACATTTGGGTCTCTGGAAAAATCAATTAATGAAAAAGATGGATTTGGCATGCCATCTAGTCACATGGAGTGAGTTGCTTTACTAAAGAATAAAAGCATTTTCTAGTTATCGTTTTGAGTAATCTAGAATGTGTGAGGGGAGGTTATCTCTGCACAACATTACCATACTTGGATAGTCTCATTCACTGTGTCATTTTGGCTTTCTAATATCAACATTTAATGTGTAGTCTGTCTCCCTCTGAGGCTTTTCTTCCAGATCAGAAAAAGACAGAGTAGCATGGATTATTTTGGTATGTGCATTGCTCCTTCTCTGAGGCAGATATGTTTGCTTTTCTACAGCGAGGTCACTGGGAAACTGCACTAGAATTTCAAATATAGCCTTTGAGTACAAAGTACAGAAATGCAGCACATTTCTCTTGCCTGATTTGCATATTCTTGCTGTATCACCTGTTTGCTTTGAGAGTACTGTTCACACACAGCAGGAGGTTTCCTGCTGCCCAGTGGCAGTGGCTGAGATATTTACACTAGATGGAGGTTGCTCACAAGAATTTGTCCCTCTTTCTTTTTTTTTTTTTTTTGGTTTTTCTCCGGTACCGGGAACCGAACTCACGACCTTGCGCTTGCCAGGCAGGCGCTTTTGCCGCTGAGTTAAATCCCCAGCCCCCCTCTTTCATTTAAATGGATTTTGCCCAAATAGATTTTGAAAATGTCAGGAAGGATTCCTTGTTTTGCACCATGATAGTATTGTGTGTCCCCTGTCATTCCTTCCTTTCCTTTTTTGAGCAGGTTTACTTTGTCCTGTCTTTTCACTTGGGGTTTGTTAAATTGTTAATTGTTGGCTTCCCTACCATATTGTAAGCACCCTCTATCTTGTTCAAAACTAAATAATCAGCACATCACCAAGTTATCGACACTCTTGGGCTGTTTGTAGAATGACTGAGTGTTAAATAAGTGGTTAACTTCAGTGATTTCTTTATAGAACATTTGCCCTCAGAATTGAACTTGGTCATTTCCTTAGGAACATATGTTACTCTTGCAGTACAACAAGCCAAGTACTTACAGATATTTCACAATGCATTTACAAGAAGACTAAACCACCTGAGAAGCAGGGTCAGGAAAGAAGTTCCTACATACACAAACATGGCATCGGCTCCTCTCTTTTGTCTACCCCTGGTTGCAAAGGGATTGAATCTTCTCCAGCATTTTCCCACTGCAGCTGTTGCCCGTGGGGGATTGTGCAAGCTTCCAAAGCTGAGCGGCCGTGAAACTGCAGAGGCTGTTGCCCATAGGGAAACTGATGGGCTAGTGTCGACTTTGGCTGCCAGTGCCACTAGAACGTATTCACAGGTTCGCATGGTAACCCAGACACTACACACAAATGCAGAAAGATGAGGGTTTAAGAGAAAGATATCAATACAAAGGAAGGACTATTCTGTTCTTGTTTAAAAAAGATGAGTCATACTGAAGGAAATATAGACACTTAGATGTTCAACTTTATTAGCTTTTTATTTAGTTTCCCTTTCATATTATTTCTACCTTCATTTCAAATCCTTTTTTGGTGGAAAGGAAAAAATGCAGAAAATATATATTCTTTGTCATAACTTTTTGTTCTTGCTCAGAAATAATATGAGCTATCTTCTTATAGTAGAAGACTAATATAGGTGAGTTAGCCAGATGACTTAGCCCAATTCAAGTTAATTTTTATATCTATTGTGATACAGGGCCAATGTTATGATATGGACCCTTTTAGTTCAACTTAACACATATTTATCAAATTTTAAATATACTTCAGATAATGTATTCCTTTAGGAGAATGATTATTATTGTGTTGCCAGTTCTACTAGTGATCTTTTGCTTCCACAAATACTTAAAAAAGAAGTCCTCTTGATTTTTTTAAGTCAACTTAAAAAAAACCCAGAGTTTTCCTAGTGTTTTTTATTAGTAGCTTCTTGAATATTTCCTGTAAAAGTGACTTTGTATAGATACATATGTATGTCATGAACTTATGGGGACACATATTTAGACACTCCAAATATGAAGTCAGGCTCAATTAGTTGCCTTACACTTTTACTGTCATATTCTGCACTTTTGTCTACTATTCTTGATTCATCTGGGTCTAACCAAACAGAAATATAAAATCTTAGCCTGTAAATTACTGGGTTACATGGCTAGCCCTGGTAAGATAAAGTGACTAGGGACACAACCAACAAAGGAGTCTAAAATTATACCATCATGACTGACTTGTGAATGAATTTGTTTTTTGTTTTTTGTTTTTTTTGTTTTTTTCTGGTACCAGGAATCGAACTGACAACCTCACGCTTGCCAGGTAGGCGCTGTGCCACTGAGCTAAATCCCCAGGCCCTGTGAATGAATTTGATTGAAAGAGAATAACTATTAATGATGAAAGAGCAAAGGTAGTTTAAAGATTAAGATATTAAATGGTGCAAAAGGATCTACTACTTATATATTGTGAATGAAGTCCATTAAATTTTTATTAGAAAAATAGTTGGAATTGCTTCAGCTTGCAGTACCAAAACATGCAACCCAAGACAGAAGTCTTGATGGTACAGCTCAGATCTGAGTTAGAGGGAGCTACTTGAGAAGGCAGAGCTAAGTGAAACGTCATCACAAAGGCAGGTGGCAGCACATGAGCATAAGGGCCTACTGGGTGGATTTCCAAACTGCAGGCTGTACTACAAGAGATTTGGGAGCAGGAAGCAAATGCCTTGTTTAAAGAAACCTTGAATAAGACAAACAGTTTCAGTTCTGCATTTTAGCCTGTGCAAACTCTTTAGAACCAGTCTCGCTTCCAACACATATGTGTTATTGTTCTTCAACTACATAAGTAATGGTTTGGTATATATTTTCCATTGAAAATTGATGTGGCTGAGTATTTTATATAGGTTAAAACTGAATTATTCTTTTTAAATAGCATCTTGAAAATGTATCATGTACAGCTAAAGCAAAGCCACATAATTTTAACAAATGGATATTGGCTTTTAAAGACTTTGTTTTGTCATCCAGTTCTTTTTCTTTATTTCTTTTTTCAGTCACACCGTTTTGTTCCCTTTAAGATATGTTGCATTCAGCATTCTAAGCAACCCCAGTCTATGAAGCCCTCATCTGCCTTATCTTGTATTGTGCCAATTTCTAGAGTATGCAAACAAATGCTCAGAAACAAATCTCTGTCTCTGTCTCTCTAGTTCTTAATCAACAGCTCCAGTGTTAAGCATAACTAGTTATTCAGGAAATATCGGTTTTCTTACCTTTTCTAATATACATTATAAATAGAAATATTATAAGTAGAAATAGATGGTATATTTTCCTTCTATTAACCTAGTCTTATCCATGAAAACTCATGGATAAACAAAGCATATGATCGTCTGCAATGCAGCAAGCATTGTGCTTCATGTACAGTGTATGGATATGAAAAATTGATTCTGTGTTCATGGAAGTCATAGTCATAGTCAAGGGGGGATATAGTCAAGGAGACGTATATAAAAAACTGAAATTCACAGTTCAATATGGTAGTGCTAAGAATTATGAAGACACGAAAGAATTCTATCATTTAGCTGAGAGAGGGAGAATATAAAGAAAAGAGATTACAATTAAGCCAAGTTCTTAAAGGATCAGAGAAAATAAGGAGGTATAGAGAAGTCCAGACAAGGTCTATTCATTCATTAGGAAGGTATCTAAAGAAGATTAAGAGATAAGTGCTATGGGGAAAATTCCTTGCATAGGTCAAAAAACACCGGCAGAGCAGGCGTTGAGGATGTGAGACACAAAGGAGTCATGCAAAAGAATGTGAACTCTCACCTGAATGCTAAGAAATGTACAGACAGGTATGGAAGGATTTCAAGTAGGTGCAAGACGAGATATTTACATGTAAGAAAGGCGGTTCAGGAAGATTTGATTAGTGTGTGTTGGTTGGAGGTGGTAAGAAGGGCTTCTTTTGAGATGAGTTAGGAGATATGCATTAATTCAGCTAAAACATGAAGCTTTTTAGCCAAGGCACAAAAATGAGTTCTAGATAGAGATAGGTACAAGACTTTCTTAGGAGGAAGACTCTATGGAACTTGGTGGCTGATGATACTATGGGTAAAGAGTTTGAGAGATGATAGAGTTGAGATTTATTTTCAGGTTTCTGTTTTAAGTAACTAATGTTTCCTTATTATCGAGACAAAAGTATAAAACAAAAGGATTTGGGGGAATAGAATTAGAATAAGTTGTATTTGAATGTCTGTGGACTATAACTGGAGAGGTCTGGGTGACAGTTCATGTGGCACTGAGAGGTACATGTGACTTGGAAAGAGGCAGGAGCCTCAGTAGATAGGAGCTATTTCCTAGCATGTGGAAAGGATGAGGAAAGTGAGATCAGTGACGTCCGTATGAATAACAGTTATCTGTCACATGATAATTCACTAGATGAGGAGTTTCCTTAATATACGTGAATATATTCATGCCTTAGACTAACAAACAAAAACATTTAGCTTATGTTTAAAGTAAAATTTCTAATTATTGCATCTATATGTCCTTCCTTTTTGTTGTTGTTGTTCTTCTCTGCAGTTCTGGGGCCCTCTGATCTATACTTCCTGGTAATACCAAAGTACATGTTACTGAATTAGCTTAGTAGTTCTCTTCACTACTAATCAGAACCTACTTTGAAAATTTGCTTGTCTTTAAGATTATTGTTGTTACCTTTGTTTCCATTCTAGATATTAGAAGTAACCTAACCACCAGTAGGCGAATAGAGAAAAAAAATGTGTGTGTGTGTGTGTGTGTGTATGTAGAGAGAGAGAGAGAAAATGTGAGAGAGAGAGAGAGAGATGGAGAGAGAGATCCCACAGACACACATATGGTATGCATATATAGATGTAGCATTTACACAAATGTACATATGTACGTACACATATAGACACAAAATAGAAAATTTCTCTGCCTTAAAAAGAAGAGAATTGTGCCATTTGTGACAACTTGGATGCACTCAAAGGACATGCTAAGTGTAGAAAGTTAGACATAGAAAAACAATTTACTTCACATTTTCATTTAAATGTGAAATCAAAAATAGTCAAACTTAGAAATAAAGCATAGAATGGTGGTTGCTAAGGGCTCCAGGGAAGAGTAAATGGGGGATATTTGTTAAAGGGTGCAAATTTTCAGTGACATAAAGTGAATAAATTTTGGTGATCTAATGTATGACACTGACTGTATTATACAATACTGTATTATATAGTTAAAAACACTAACAGAATGTAAGTACTCTTATCATAGACCTAAAAAAGAAAATGGTAACTATATGATGGATACGTTCGTTAGACTGATTATGGTGGCCATTTCACAATATATACAATGTATATTTTAAAATGTCATGTTTTAAAAAGCTGTCTTGAAATGTGAGCATTGTGATTTAATAAAGACCCAGTTCAATCTTTGGGATTGCAAAGATTGGGATCAATACCCAATGCAATTGCTGCCTTTCTTCCCAGCAACAAACAGTTGTTCAGACACTTTCCAGGATCCAGGGATTCTGCGATGAAGCCCTTCGGTCTTCACAGAGAGGCAGTACAGAGACTGTCTTGACCTTCAGTCCTCGACAGCAGCAGAGGATCCCCAGGAACTAGGCAGGAGGCTGGAGGTGAGGCAGAAGAGTCCTTACAGCTGGAGGTGCAGAAGAACATGAGACCACCACTTTTTCCAATTGTGTTGTCTTTGTTATATTTTTTTTCTCATTTTGCTATCTGTACTTTTTACCATTCTGGAAGTGACTTGTATCAACGCCTTCATTGCCAGTGCCATTGTCTGTCTCTTACTGTTTCCTGATTGCTTTCCCTAGAGCACCCATCCTGTCTCCAATGACCCATTTTCCTGGATCTATGGAAAGTGCTATTTTTCTTTACGTCTGCTGCCTGATACTGTGGGCTTTGACCTCTCTAGGCAGCATCTGCCTAAGTGTCACATATGATCTGCTACTCATGGGTGTCCAGCTCCACAAATTGAAGATGTACATAAAAAGGGGCATGAACTTCCTCCTAAGACCACTTTCAGAAGAATGGCATGTGTGTGCTTTTTTCTTAGATGAAAATGCCCCCAGTGTAAGTTTACATTTAGTAAACCATGGGCTTTCGTTTCCCTAGGTACAATGCTATATAAGTACAATTCTCTATGTAACCTTGTCTTGTTCTCTTGGGACCAAAAGTGGTCACTTTCAGGACGGTTAGCTGGGTGTCCAGTCTGGAAATTCTGGGAAGTATCAACCCAAATGCTGGGCCGGGGATATAGCTCAGCAGCACAGCACCTGCCTGGCAAGCCCAAGGTCCTGAGTTTGATTCCCGGTATCAAAAACAAACAAACAAACAACCCAAATGCTGCCTAGTGATGTATGCCTAGCCTTTCTTCATCACTCTCCACCATGCAGACATTCTTTGCTACTTTACCACTCCCTGAAGGCAGATAATTCCTCCACTCTTTGTGTTCTAAAGTGAAGGTGAGTCAACCCAGCATGACAGGTAAAGCATCTACTATGCATAAGATACTGTGCTTTGTTCTAGAGATAACATCCCCAAAGGGTGCTGTCAGTGTTTCAAAGGGGCAGATAGTTGTGTAAAGGATACAGTATTTGCATAAGCGAGGATAGGGTGAACATTTTGAGCCTTTGATTTCTCTTTCTACTAGATTCCTTCTGGGAGCCTGTTCTGTTTTATTAGGAGGGTAACACTAGTTTATTTAATAATTATTTTGCATGGAGGCTTCTAACAACCCCTCTAACTTGTGGACTCCTATTCATACATACTTTCTGTACTCTTTCTTGTCAAATTTTTCTTTTTTTGTATTTTTTAACACAAGCATATATTTTTAACACAGCATATATTGCCTTATTTTTAAAAAAATCTATTGTCTTCTCTTGTGGCATGAAGTCAAGCTTTATTCATTGTTATATACCCTAGGCCTCAGCAAATATTAGTTAATTGAATGAATGAATGAATGATTACATACATGTACTCAATCTTTCACTGAATATGTAGTAGCTACTTAGTATACAATGGTCAATTGCTAAACAAAATAAAATGAAATAAAATGATCTTGTCTTTTTGTAGTATCTATTTGGTGGGAAAGATCAACATTAACTAGTCACAATAACAGTTACAAAATGTATTTGTATATTCTGTCCCAATAAGTAATCAATAACTACTATACTAACAACTCACTTATACCACAACCTCTAAATCATCTAAATCTGCCTCTCAATCTGCAAAGTAGAGATTTATCATCACCAGATTTGAGAAGACAGCGAAATCGAACGCTTCTTGGCACTGATTAAGAATAACATAACACTGCACTGCCCTCTTCCAGTCCAGCTTGCGTTTGGAAGATTAATTTGATAAAGAAAGTTAATATCATATACTTATGATGGCATTTTCTTACCTGTTCAGTGTATCTGGAGGATTAGTACCCAGATTAAATACTTAGAACATTTGCCACTGAACACATATCCTGAGCAACTCTTTTCTGGGCGAAGTCTTATTTCAACAAACGAAGTTTCAGAACTTTTAATGCTGTAACAAAGATACCAGATTTGTCAGCATTAATTGAAGCTATTTCATGCTTATTGAATTTATTGTCCTTTTAGGTAAAATATAACCCAGCCTGAACTTTTAGTTTCAAAACACACATGTTCTGTTCAAGCAGGACTTTCAGTGCTTTATTATTTTCAAGGAGAATGTAACTTCATTTGAGATGGAGTTTCTAGAGGCAAATACCATATTAGTTTTGTGGGAAAGTATGCCAATCAGCAACTGCTCACATTCTTCCTAAGCACGTTTGCCAAGAGGTCTAAATCATAGTTGTCTGAAAGTTCCAACCGTGATTAACCTCATCTTGGTAATGTTACTCCTTTATGTTCAGTTGCTCCAATAAGCAATCCTCCAAGTCGTAGTTGATAAATAAAGTTGTCATATATATTGACAGTAATAACTAAACTATCACTGCCCACAGGCCCTCCTCCCTTCCCCAAATTTTAGGATTGTGGAATTAACACAGCACATTTTTTAAAAGATCTAAATACATACCAGCTGCAGTCTTTGAAAGTCTCATATCATTTTGTTAGCACAATGCCTGCCTACGTGAGCAAAAACATGGGAACTGCATCCGAATGCCGTTGACAAGATTTTTTATTTTCATGATTACTTCTCTGCCTTTTTTTATTTTGCCTGCAGGCAAAGGTTGGCATACATGTCAAGAGAATGTTCTCCAGCTGGGGCCTGCAGTACAGAGAATTGTATATACCAGAGGGCTCATGGGACTCTAGGCAGATTATTATGGTAATATTGGAGGCTGTTGTCCTCTCCCTCCCACAGCTGGGCCGCCTCTCTCATTGTAAGTATTGAAGCAATATGTTTTGCAAATTATACGTTGGGAACAACAGGGACCCAGTAAAGTGAGGAAAAAGAGAAACATTGCAAAATGTTGCCTTTAATATTATATTTTTCTTGTTCATCAAGCAAAATAAATTAAAGCTTTAATTTTTTTATATTAAATGAGGATCATATATTGAAAAAAGAGCTATAAGAGTAAAAACTTAATATTGATTTTATTGAGTGAGAGTTTTAAGAAAATATCGTTGCAGAGAAATTAGACAGTAGCCTGATTCAAGCGAATCACGGTAAGATTACATAATAGCCTTTATTATGGATTTCAAAAATCCTTTTGAGTCCAATGAAGCTGGGTTAGCAAAACCTGCACAAAAAATATCATTTTAATTAGTGCTAATGTGATCTCGTCATGGTCCAGCTGTTTCACACAAGATGAAAGCGCATGTTACTTTATTAGTAATGCATCTTAGAAAAAAATGTCACTTATGATTTCAAACATTTGTTATTAAAGTACATTTTAATATAATGGTAGAACAACATGATTGATTCAGCCAAATGAAGCATTAGTGAAATTCAGGCAAAAAGGCTTAAAAGCCTTAATGGAGAAAGAAATGTTTTCCTTCTGTCTGGTCTTCCTTTCTGGAAATATTAATAACAAAGCAAGAATTATATTTCTACTGTGGATTTTGAAGACATATATAAGTGAGAGTTAAACTGTCAATAATTCACAAATCAGCACTTTCCCCTCAGAGAACACAAAGTTTCCTCCAAAATGTAAAGTTGTAGACTAATTTTAATAAATGCTAGCTGCTTCAGTTTTCAATAATGAATTTAAATTTATTCATCAGCAAACATTTCCGTAGATCTCTCTACAGAGTCTCCAACTCGTTCTTTTCGGATTCCGCTGTCATTATTTCAGCCAATTTTAGTTTCATCTAGATATGAAATCCAGCATCTTTAGAAAAAGATCTATATTCTAATTTAAAAACTTGGGGATATAGCTTAAATGGGTCCCTGAATTTTTATTTGGTTTAGCAAGATTGCACCTTCTCACATGAGAAATTATTTTAAGTACAGTACGTTTATTTGTAATACGTCTTCTATTCTTTTACCACATTTTCACCACACACCTATAAAATAGCTCACCATGAACAATCTTGTGCTAGACTAATATATTTATCTACTCTATTTATTTGATATCATGCCAATATATTTTAGCTTCCTATTGATAGGGGTGTTCACATACAATTTATTCCCTTCAGCTAGATATTCATTTAGGGGAATTTAGTAAATAAAAGGCTGGTAGGAAGTGATGTTCAGCATAAATGCCAGCCTCTATGATCTTTTACTGAGTTATAGCCATCATTTGGAAGTGGGAGTAGAGAGGAGGGGAGAAGCCAGTAGTTCTCTATTGTTTTTCAGCTTGTTTCTCATCATTCCAATCATTGTCTCGGTGTTTAGTCAAAAAGAACACAAGTACTCAAGTTGATTGATGCTACCAGGGAACTTATTTGTCTGTTTCAAGACTCCGCTGTGTGATGTAAGACAGTTCTGTTTTATTGTACTTTTAACTCTTCTGCTTACATAGACTCAAGCAAATTTATTCCTTTGAAAGTCCGAGAGGCTAAACAAAAGGTAACTTTCGTTATATAAAATAAGCACTTTCTTCAAAGGTTCTTTCTCGTGGGTAGGACAGCCTTTGTTGGCAAAACAATTTTCTAACAAAATCCCAGTTAAGGTGTAATTAACATGTCATTTTGAAGAGCAGTTAAAAAAAGAGACACGATTTTTCTATACATTATGCCATACTATAGAATGTGGTAGCAAATAAAGTTTTCTTGTGACTTTATTGGGAAGAGAATGTAGACATTGGAAAGCCTGAAAAAGGAGTAAGACTTACTCCCATGTTGCTTTGGTCCTACTGATCCTTATATTGCACATCCAGGGTGTACTGAACTGGTCCCCAATAGGAGAAGTAATATTCCACATTAAGTATATTTCCAGAATTTTACTTTGAAGTTTTCATAATTTTGAAGCATACTTTGGTGATTTTTTTCCCATGTATTGAAAATATAAATACCTTTCTGCTTGGCAGTATGACTGCTCTCTACATACTAGGAGCAAAACCAAAAAAAAAAAAAAAAAAAAAAAAAAAAAAACAAAAAAAAAAAAAAAAAAAAAAAAAAAAAAAAAAAAAAAAAAAAAAAAAAAAAAAAAGACCAGGAATTATTACAGGATATTTTTTCTCTTTCTCCACCATTTACAGATATGTCTAAATAAAAGTGGATCTTGCCCCAACTAGGATTTCCACCACACAAAAACGGGAATTCCATTATACCAAGATACTGTCCAGAGTTTACATAGCAATGGAGAGTGTCACAGATGTACTATAAAAAGGGCCTGGTAGCTCTATGGGCCACCACCTACAAACACCTGATGTTTTTCAGGAATCACATGACACTTTTGGGGATAGTCATGAAATTCAATATATTTAAATTGTATTTATAATATGACTACTATGTGTGAGGTATATGCCAGGTATCACAAGGTTTCAAATGAAATTAAACAGAATTTCTACTCTTAGAAGAGCTTACAATTTTGTTAGGGAGGCAAATATCATAAAAGGATACAGTATAGGCTAAAAATTGTTAGAGATTCCGATGGTAGACATCAAGAGCTGCAGAATGCTATGTAATCACCATGGGCAGAGGCATCTGGCTATGTTTTCAGTGGAAGAGCTGGATGGGAATACCAATGTCTACAGGATTTTGAATGTCATTCAAGGGGCTGAATTGGTTTACGTACTTAATTTTTTTTACAAGTTTGGGGAACATAGCTGCATTTGTGTTTGTGTGGGGAAGACGGTCATGGTCATGTTTGTTATACAATGCAGAGTTTGCAAATAGAAGCAAAATTTTGCCAAAGGCCTTTGTTTTTGAATAGAATTGTTTGCCAACAGAAGCATTCACCAACTGAGGTATTACTGTATTTCTATATTTGATTGATTGATGGCCAATCCTGTTTGCATTGTGAGGATTTTTTCACTGGTAGATTTCAAATTTTACTGTACATAAATATCACCATGTATATTATTAAAAATACAAATTCTTGAGCTGAGGGAGTGAGAGACAGAAAGAGAGAGAGAGGGAACACAGTATTCAAAGTGCATTTTTCTGAGTCAGATTTGATAAAAAATCATAGTTTTGGATTCTACCATTCAGGCTAATATATTCTCAGCATTGGTATATCCCAGGTGTAGTACTACAGTCTTTTAAAATTACTGTTCCTTCTAATGTCCATAATATTGTTATAGGGGTAGGTGCTTTATTTTACGACCTTATAGATGGATAAACAAGCCCTAGGAAATTAATCACGGTGAGGCAATCACCCAAAAAGGAAATTAAGTGACATAGTTGGGATTCAACCCTTAAATCCCAGTTACTACCAGTGCTCTTGCTGGTTTTTCTCTGCTGCCTACGGGGATCTTCATGTAGCTTCTTTACTAAACAGCTGCATGGCCTGAGCACAACAATATTATAAGTTCTTTCTATTAATAATATATGGAGTGCATATTTAGGTGGGAAAGTCTACCAATGCCAGCATTGCACAATACCCTCAAATCTCTTCTTTTGAATCGGCTCTGCCATTGTTGGAGTAGCGATGTGAAGGTTGAGTGAGAATGTACGGATAGATAAATGTAGAGTAAGTTAACTCCATTTAAGTCATTGAAACTGAACATATTTTGTTTGTGAAACTAAGGAGAAAGAGATGGATGGAGGCAGAGGGAATGGGGGAAGGGGATGTAAAAAATTAAAATGTGTTCCATATTATGTGCCAATTCCCCATGTTCAATGTAGTTATTATGTACTGCAAATGTGTACTAATAAAATTTTTTTTAAATCACTCTAAAACTCAGGAGTTTCTTTTGCAAGGAAGCTAAATAGAACTGTAAGGGAGCATAAAGGTCATTGCAAGACATGTATGTGAAGAATGATGTCAGTACTACCTGTTCAACCTTTTCAGTCCCCACCAATAAAGCATTAATTTGCAGTACAGAACTGTGAATAGGGACAGAAGCTCTGAAGTCAGATTCGTTGCTATAAAATCTGACTTCTGTCATGAATGTGTGTGACATCAGACACTTGTCTACATTTCCTGAGTCTTAGTCTCCCCATCAGTAAAATGTGAATAAATATAGACTCATCCTTGAGAGATTTTTATGAAGATTAAATGAGGAACCTAGGTAAAACTTCTTAGCGGTTGGGTACTTATCAGAATTCAGCCAGAGAGCCTTTCCAAATCTCATAGCTTTAACCATTCTGATCCTTAGCAATTTTGATACCTCCTATCAGCAATTCTGATACCTCTTTCTTCTTTCTGATACTTCCTCCTTCCAAATGCCTCTACAAAAAGGCATTTGACAGAGTTTTTACCCTTTCATATGGGTTAAAAGGAACCAGACTTTGGATCTTTTGAAAAACCTATTTCTGCCTATTAAAATACTAAAGAAGTTATCTCAAGATCTACGTAGTAAAGCTTGTTAATGAGTGTTTGCGATGGTACATGATTCATTTCTGATTCATTTCTGAGTGAATCAGAATTCATTTCTCCATGATTCATTTCTGAATCATCACAGAATGATGGTGTGTGTGTGTGTGTGTGTATGTGTGTGTGCATGCGTGTGTGTTTAATATAGATATTTTCAATTGTTCCTATAAATTCTTGAAGAAGGATGAAGTGATTAAAAACTTCTCTGAGTGAATTTAGATTTGCATAACTGGATTTTGCTGTGTCAGAGGCTTTTTTGCAAGAAGAATTAATAGTACATTATTTGAAGATTTAGAATTATACTTTCAGATTGGCAACTATAATATTTAGTATATTTAGATTATTCTTTCTGTGATGACTTTGGTAAGAGGCAAAAGTTTTATTCTTTCACATTTGTGGCAATTCTGAGTAAAGCTAGAATGAGATTAAGCTAAAAAGAAAAGATTTCTAACTCCTCCAGAATTGCTGATTATTTGTGCTCTACAGAAAGGTTTCTTGAGGGACTTTTATTTGCTGATTGTTTATCAATTTTATTTCTGTATGTATTATGTGATGTTACTGTTATTATTATTGTTTATCTCTATATCACTGCTGAAGACAGGATCACATTTTGCTTTGCTAGATTTTCTTTTTTGTCTAGCATAGAGAACATCAAAATTTAAATATTTACGGTAGGAATCATTTTAAGATGTATTTTTCTTTTCCTCCTAACCACTTCTAACAAGAGATATAACAGAACAATATGAGAAAGTTCAGACAATATTTGTCTTTGTTGGTGTTTTCATGCTGTTTTCCAGTTGATTTATCTCATTATTTAATGCCAAAATGTGAGACCTGATAAAATAATAATGCAAAATGCTGTATGCTTGCTTGGTTTTTATTGTATCAATTTGTATTGAAAATACATAAAATATTTAAAAAATAATAATGCAAAAATTAATTAGGTCTGATGAACACGGCGGTGTTCATCTTGGCAGTCCTTGAGTAACTGCATTTGGGTTCTGAGGAGGGTGTACCATAGAAATGGAAGAAAGGAAGAGTTGGTTGAAGACTAAAATATCAACAGTCGCCCCTGCCTCCCAGGCATTTTAATTTTCTTCAAGAATCCCACAGAGGCTTTAGGTTTGTGAAAACTGTTGTTAGTAAGCAGGGATTAATCAATGAATATTTTTTGCACAGAATTTACCAACCGCTATTCATCTGTGTTGTCTAATATAACACTTACCCCAACTCTGAGGTACTAAACTTTACCTTGAAACAACTATGAGCCTATTTCTAGTTACACAGCAAAGCCAGTATCTAAATTCTGAAATGTCTGCCCTAGCTAGATATTAGGGCCTGTGCTAAGTGTTTTATGAATATTATCTAAAATTCTCTTACCAATTCTGTAAATGATATTGCTATGCTTTATTTTGAGATGATTCAATGAAAGTTTAGTAAGTCAAGAACCTTGCCCAACACCACATCGCTTGTGGTAGATTGGAATTATGGTATGTCAGATCCCAGGATCTGCATTAAAACTCCATGCTTCCTCCGTGTTCTTCACACCAGCTTCCAAAAAAAATCCTCAGCATGTACCACCCATATTTAATTCTCTAACCAGCCATTATGTACCAACATTTCTTAAATCAGTGGTAAGAATTACGAAAGGCATTTGACAGAGTTTTTACCCTTTCATATGGGTTAAAAAGGAATCAGACTTTGGATCTTTTGAAAATCTATTTCTGCCTATTAAAATACTAAGGAAGTTATCTCAAGATCTACATAGTAAAGCGTGTTAATGAGTGTTTGTGATGGTACATTATCTCAGCTAAGGCAAAAGAAATAGACTTAAACTGTGAAAGGAGAATGCAAATTAGTAATTACGCCCATTTATCCTGCTTCTGCAGGGTACAGGCCAGGGACAACGGAAGGATAAATGAGGAATGCAAGACAAAATTCTTGTCATTGCAGTATTTATAATCCAGCTGGGTAGACCGAATCTACACGCCTATTCACTGTATGTGTCCTGCACCACAAGAGAAATCCTGGTTGATTTGAGCACTTTATATTTGCTATCTCCCTGGAGCAATTCTAGCTCCATGATTATACCAAACAGCTAGAATTAGGGAGTTTTAAGTAACCAGAAAATACTTCTGCCTCCAGCCAATATACAAAGGTTGATCAAAATATACAGTGAATGTTTAAGTAAAAATTGTTCTCTCAAAACACTCTTCCCTCATTTTGAACATTGTTCTTGGCACTCTGTGAAGCAGTTCTGGAAGGCCTCTTTATGAGCATCTTTAAGAGTTGTGATCAAAAATACAGTGAAGTCTTCTGCTTAAAGCCATCCAACAACAAAGCAGATTTATAAAACTAGCCCGGTGTGTCCTCACCCACCTTATTCACCAGATCTGGTACTGTGTGACTTCTGGCTCTTCCTCAAAATCAAAATAACTATGAAAGGTTAACATTCTGAATTAATTCAGGTCATTGAGGCAGCCACCACAGTGCAACTAAAGACCTTCGTGAAAGAGGACCTCCATGTAGAACTGCTTCAAAAAGTGGCAAGAATGATAGGATAATTGTGTCTGAAACCAAAGGAAGGATTTTGAAGGGAATTAATAGCAATGAATTTTTTCTATAATAAATTTAAAAATATAAGCATTCACTGCTTTTTTTGGATATGCCTCATAGAGTAACAGGGATCAGAGTCGCCATCCCATCTGACACCCGCTAAACCAGGTAAAATATTTGAAACCACAAAGGACAGTGATCCCTGAGAGACACGATTGTCAGGAGGTGAGCTGTATGATTGTTCTAGCTAACTACATGCAGGACACTTCTAGGTCATGGCTCAGAAAAGGACTTAGGCTACAACTGGCCAACTCCCTACACTGAGGAAATGGAGTTGTAAGTCTGGGCATACCAAGGCAGCTGGAGTTCACAGGACAGAGTACTTGAGAGAAAGAATCCCAGATATATACAGAGTCCTCTTTGTATATTCAGCTAAATGCTGATTACTGGATGCATGTGAGGAAGCTACCCACAACTGAGGAAAGGCCCATCTGAAAGAATTAGAAAGATATATGTCTCGGAATAGTGTCTGTTCCCACAAGCAAGGCTAGAGCACATTATAATTTATGGGGCATTGGGCAGATTACTCAGAAAGGGCTTATTTCAGTGGTAGGAATAATTAGTCCTACACTAAACAAAGCTCTGATCTCAGCTCAAATACTAAAGTCAAGACCTGAAAAAATCACACTGTTTTCAGGTATCTTAACCACATCCCAGAATAAAACTCAAGAGTATTTAATATTTATAGGAATACAAAATATTCAGTATCTAATTAAGTAAAATTCCTAAAATCTGGCAACCAATCAAAGAAAACAAAGCATGGAAAGAAGCAGGAAAATATGACCATTACACAACTAGAGACCATACTCAAAAGCGAAATAAATCAAACATACATGTGCAAGCACCGCATTGTTTCTGTAGTGTAAGGTCTGAAAGAGTTAATTTAAACTAGGAGATATGACAGACATTGGGAATTGATAGGAAAGCACTCATAGGTAAAGGATAACTGGAATATGGGAAAAGAGAAGGGA
>NW_004955404.1:28695239-28696764 GCF_000276665.1 Chinchilla lanigera | reverse complement strand
CATTGAAGATATCAATATGTAATACAATAAGCATTGTTAATTCCCTACCAATCTGTTTGTAACTCTGTAATGTCTGTACTGATCCTTTGCTATTTTGTAAAATTTTGTTGATCTGTTAGTATTTTCCTCCTTTTATTTCTAAAATAAAAAAATAAAAAAAAGAAAATATGACCATTAATAAGGAGAAAAGTCAATGAATTGCAACAAGCTCAGAACTCATATGAATGTTAGAACAACAGACAAAAACTCTAAAATAATTTTTATAATTGCATGCATATTCAAAAAGTAAAGCACAACCATGAAATATATTTTCAAGGCTCAAGTAGAGCTTTGGAGGTGAAGACTGCAATGTGTGTGATTAAAAACATTAGTTTAGATGAATGGTAGATTAATCATGACAAAAGAAAAGACTGGTAAGGCCATAAGCTTAGAAACCATACAAAAATCCCAAAGAGATTTTCTTTTCTTTTCCAGATATACAAACATGGAAAGAAAGCATCACATAAAACTTCTGTAAGAAACATTAGAAGTATTTCACATAGAAGAAAAGTGATACTAGATGAATGGAAGCAATAGAAAGAAAAGCACTAGAAACACTTTTGTGGACATGATTTTTATCTACATCATCTGATATGGTCCTCACAATGGTTCTGGGAAGTAGGAACTGATCTTCACAATGAAATTATTAACCACTGGTCACATAAGTAGTTATCACAGCTATGCTTAGTGAATTAGGAAATAGGAAAAAACCCAGAAGATTGATAAAACCGATGAACATGTAACCAAGTTGATTAGGAAAGAAATGAATCCTCAATAGCAGAAATGATAATGACAGCATCACTGCAGATGCTGAAGAATTAAGAAGATACAGTATTAAAAGATTTTTTGTAGTAAAATTCTACAATTTAGAGAAAACAGACCCATTCTTTAAAGACATACATTACCCAATCTTACTTATAAAGAAATACATCTAAAAAAGTTAAGAGGAGAACTACTTTCAAACTAATTCTATAATGTCAAAATAGCCCTGGTTCCAAAATTAGCCAAAGATAGTACAAGTAATGAAAATAATAGACCAATATTCCTGATGAGCAGAAATGCTAAGACTACAAACAAAATATTGGCAAATTGTATCTAATAAAACACAAATAATAATTCATCCCAAATGGGATTCATCCCAGGAATGCAGAATTGGCTTAACTTCTGAAATCAAGAAATATAATTCTTCATATTAAATAATTAAAAGCAAACAACAACATATAAATGTCTTAGTAATGATAAGAGAACCTAAAAAATCTGTTACACATTTTCCTCCATTTTTCCTTTTCTTTTGCCTTTCCTTCCTTCCTTCCTTTCCTTTCCTTTCCTTTCCTCTCCTCTCCTCTCCTTTCCTCTTTTCTCTTCTCTTCTTTTCTTTCTTTTTTTTTTTTTTAATTTTATTTTAAGGATAAAAGGAGGGAAACATTAACAGACATACAACATTTTACAACATATCACAAGCACAATACAGACAATACAGAGTTAC
>NW_004955404.1:28682098-28689309 GCF_000276665.1 Chinchilla lanigera | reverse complement strand
GCTGCCTGGGCGCAAGGCGCGGGGGGCTGGGGGAGCCTGCTCGGCCGGCTCCGAGGGCCTGCTCGCCCCGCCCGTCCCCTCCTTTTCTTTCTTTTTCTCTTTCTTTCTTCTTTCTTTTTTTCTCTCTCTTTCTTTCTTTCTTTTTCTTTCTTTCCTTCTTCTCCCTCCCTCCCTTCCTTCCTTTCCTTTTTCGTTGTACTGGGAATCATATCCAGGGATGATCCACCACTTCCCAGACCTTTTAAAAATTTTGTTTTTGAAACAGAATCTTGCTAAATTGTCCAGGCTGGGTTGAACTTCCCATACTTTTTCCTCAGTCACCTGTGCAGCTGGAATTACAAGCATGTCCACCATGCCCCTGGTCCTAGTCTCATCAAAAATTTTAAAATCTCTTAATAAATAGGAATGAAGGGGAAATTCCTCAACTTGATAAGGAAATCTACAAATGGATCTAAAATTCTTTTGGTACAAACTGAGTACTTCTCCCAAGATTGGGAACAGTGTGAGGATGTCTGTTCTTATCATTTGTACTCAATGTTGAGCTGCTAGCCAGTATAGTAAGTCAAGGAAAGCAATTAATTTTGTAGTGAAGTGGAACAAGTTTAACTGACTTTATTTACAGATGACATGATTGCCCACATAGATGACATGGTTATCCATATAGGGATTTAAGATAAAGTTACTATAACTAATATTAGGAAGTTGCAGCATACATTATCAGTCAACAGATATTGTTGTGTCTATTTATTAGCAAGAATAATACAAATTAGAATAAAAATACCATTAACAATAACCATCAGTAATATTGGATGCTCAGAGTTAAAAGTTATACAAGATATGCATGACCTACATAATAAAAATCATAAAATATTGCTGAAAGAATAAAGAATTTAAATAAATGGAGAGAGGATTTACACTAAATATAATATACAAAAATTAACTTAAGATAGATGATAGGCCAGATGATGCTAAACCTAAATTTATAAAGCTTCTAGCAGAAAAATCAAAAGAAAATGTGATTTTAGTTAGCAAAAGATTTCTTAGGTATGGAATCAAAAGCACAATATATTGGAGCATAAATTGATAAGCTTCACTGAAATTAAAACCTTTAGCTTTTTAAAAGAAACTATTAAAACAACCCCACTGGGAGAAAGTATTTGCCAAGCACATAGCCCCTAAAAGGATTTGTATCCAAAATATATAAAAAACATTCAAAACTCAATTTTATGAAGACAATCAATTCATTTAAAATATAAAACAGATCACTCACCAAATAAAATTTTTAGACATTAAATGAACTCATACAAAGATGCTGCCATCATTAGTACTAGAGAAAAATAAATGAAAAGCATAATGAGCTATCACTATTCCCATAATAGAATGATTAAAGAGATCAGCCAAAATCAAGTTTAGTGAGTATGTAGCAGAGGAACTGAAACTTTTATGTACTTCTACTTGGAATGTAAAATTGTAAGACCACTTTAGAAAAGTTTGACAATTTCTTAAAAAGTTATATGCTAGTATGTGACCTAGCCATTCAACCTGTTTACCCAATAGAACAAAAAAAACATGGCTATACAAAGACTTGAATATGAATGTTATAGCAGCTTTATTTGTAACAGTGAAAACAGAAGCAATCTAAATGTCCCTCAGCAGATGAGAAGATTAGTTATGGCTAATCTAAATGTTATATGAACAGTTGTTATATTGTAACATTCAGGGAATAATGACAAGAAAAGTCTGTATATATTTAGTATAGATGAAAGTTTGTTTCAAATAATTTTTAATTTAATTTTTCATTTTATTAGTACTTAATTTGTAGTCTGTGCAGTTTACCGTCATCTTGGGGAGTGGTTACATGCACATACCATAGTTTGTTTATTTATTTTTAATCCCCTTCCCCTTACCTCCCCCTCTCTCCTCCAATTCCCCTATTCTATTTTTCATCTTTGATGAAATTACTAATCTTAACTCATGTTGTGGCACCAGCTTGGTAATTTTTCTTGTTCCTGAGACAAAGGTTTATTGTAGCTCAGAGTCTGTAGAGGTTTCAGTTCATAGTTGGTTGGCTCCAAGACAGGGTGGCATGTCAGAACAGGATGGCAGAGGAGAAACAATTCCTGGTGGGCAGAAGGTAGGAAAAGAGAAAAGCAGCAAAGCAATATGAGGAAGCAAGTGACCAACAGCAAGCCACAACAACAGCTTTCTTTATATTCTGGCCCTTATATTCTATCTAGGCTACATGTGCTTAGCGCATTTAGCACTCACACGCAGGGTGGGTCTTCCTATTAACCATACTGAGAACCATGCCAAACTAACCAGTGACCTAATTTAGTAATCACACTTCTTTGATCCCAACATCACACTTAAGTCCAGTATTACACGCTCTAGATCCAGCCACCCCTGAAAAGCTGCCCATTCCACTGCATGAGGCTTTAGGAGCACATTTAGACACAAGCTATAACAAGCATATAATGTTTACATAAAATTTGCCTCATGTTTAATTGAGGTTATTAGGTTCCTATATGTTGGGTATCTTCATTCTACTTTTTTCCCTTTCCCCTCCTCCTCATCCCTCATCCATTTTCCCTTGGACCACTTCCTTATTGTAAGGGATCCATCTCCTTGTCACCTTATATCTATCCTTTATTATTCTCTTTGCTTGCACTTTGCCTCACTCAGATGAGAGATGCCATATGATATTTAAGCTTGTGTGTCTGGTTTGTTTAAATCAACATTATATTTCCCATTATATTGCACTCATTTTCCTACAAATGTCTCAAATCCATCATTCTTTATATAAGACTAGTATTCCAATATATATATATATATTTCTTTTTTGATTGCAGAGGGTGGAATGCAAGGATTCAGAGCAAGAATATATGGAGGGCTGACTATATCTGTACCATAGATTACTATTCTTAGCCAAGAATAAGAATAAACTGTTTAAGATAAGGATGTCCACTATCACCACTTCTATTTAATATGGTTCTGAAAACATTAGCTGAGCAATTAGATAAGAAAAAGAAATAAAACAAATAAAGTTAGGAAAAGAAGATGTTAAATTGTCATTATTTGCAGATGACCAAATACTCTACATGAAACATCCCAAAAACTCCATCACAAGACTTGGAGATTTAATAACCAAATTCAGTAGTGTAGCTGGATACAAAGTTAACACTCAAAAATCAATAGTATTTCTTTTTTTTTTGGTTTTGGTTTTTCTCCGGTACCGGGAACCGAACTCACAACCTTGCGCTTGCCAGGCAGGCGCTTTTGCCGCTGAGCTAAATCCCCAGCCCCAGTATTTCTGTACAGAAACAACAGGTGCACTGAGAGATATCAGAAAAACAATATCTTTCATAATAGAATTATAAAAAGGGAAATACTTAGGAATCAATTTAACAAAGGAAGTAAATGATCCATACATTGAAAATTATAGTGCTCTAAGAAAAAAAACAGAGAACAAAGAAGGTATCAGAAAATGGAAAGAGAACCCTTGCTCATGGGTAGGGAGAACCAATGTAGTGAAAATGGACATACTTCCAAAATTGTTATACGGATTTAATGTAATTCCAGTCAAAATATCATTATCATACATTACAAAACTGGAGAAAATTCATTTGGAATTTTAGGAAAATTCCTAAAATTCATTTGGAACCACAATAAACTTAAGATACCAAAAACAATCCTAGGTAACAAAGGTAAGGCATGGGGCATCACAATCCATGACTTAACTTACAGAGCTACTGTGATAAAAGCAGCACAGTATTGGCAAAAACAATAATAGCAATTGACCTGAGGATGTATGAAACAGGTTAGAAGAAACAAATCCAAACACACTCAGCCACATTATCCTTGACAAAGTGGTCAAGCTTGTTGACTGGAAGAAAAATAGCCTCTTTAATAAATGGTGGTGTAAAGACTGGTTTTCCACATGCTGAAAACTAAAACTAGACCCATGTCTATCATCATGCACTAAACTAAAATCAAAATGGGTTAAAGAGCAAAATATTAAAACAGAAACACTAAATCTGCTGGGAGAGAGAATAAGTAGAACTCTTGAAGACATAGATGTGGACAAAAATTTCATGAACAAAACCCTGGTTGCTAGGGAAATACTACAAAAAAACAACTGAGATGGCAGTGGGGAACAGAAACACTGAAACATCACCCAGGGTTTGGAGGCAGATTTATTTAATATCAATGGGCCTGATAAGGATTCAGTCACCAAAATATCAGGTCCCAAAGGCTCAGAGAGGGAAGTTTTCATGGGGTCACAAAGGAAAGTACAGAGGTAGAATGTCTTGTCAACTGGGGATTGGTTCCTACAGTGTACATATAGTGATCAGCCATATCTGGGAAACAGAAGTAACAGGAAAGTGCAGGGCTAAACAAGAGGGGAGCTGACTGGCTCTTTGTCAGCCACTCTGATGTCTTTGAGAAGCACTTGACTGGGTTGCTTTGTTTCTTTTTTTTGGATTTTGGGCTCCTAGTGGGGTGACCTTTGGGAAAGGCCATGGCAACCCATTTATCAGGGCTGACAGTCCATGATGGAATTTCTCTCTTTTAATCAATTTTTTCTCAGTCAAAATGTGGCAATGTTTCTGTGTTGGAATTGACAGTCTTCTCAGGTGGCTGTTAGATGATGCCATCTGACCAGGATAGATGTGTAAGACTAGCTGTGAAGCAGAAGACTCCACAGGGAGGACCTCTATGGCTGCGCAGAGGAAATGACTGATTGAACAGGAAAGAGAGCAGTTGCTGGAAGTAGACAAGTTCAGAACGGTGGTGAAACTGTAGGTGTTGGCAGCAACTACAGTGTCCAACAAGGGGTGATTCATCTGCCAAGATGGAATTTTTAGGAAGGATGAATCCTTTTTTTCAGTCTGGTTTGATTTTAACTCTATAATCCCCCGAAAAAACCCTTTTTAAAAATTTGTGGGCCTGCAGTCAGGTATCATAGGTTTGGACTAATTAGTTCTCATTTCTGACTTCTTACATGTATGTTGTGTATCCTTGAATGATGGTGCAACAGACAAAAGGTGGGTGCTCCTCAGAAAGAGAGACCATTCAGATATCCGCCTAGCCATTTGCCTCTCAGCAACATTAGGACTGTCCAGACTACGGAGAAGTGTCAGCACGTTCTCCATTTTGTCCTTTATAGACTCACCCATGGAACTGCAGGTTGGGGCCCAGTCAAGCTCCATAGTTTGGAGAGAAACACCTCCTCCTCATCATGGAGCACAGACAGAACGGTCTATTGCTTTCACTACCAGTTATAAACACACAATCATTGAACAAGCATTTAGAGGTTAAAACATTCCCTCCCCCAAACCATGGGGAGGCTTAACTAATGAGAGGTGATCAGGCTTTCCTTCTGCTTGAGCTGAGCAGGCACAGACTGAAACTGCTGCCTCTGGGGGTCTTACCAGAATGAGGCAAGCAGGCAGGCAGACTGTGTCTTCCTCCCTTTTGGGTCTGATGTGTGTCACTCAAGTGGCAGCTAGGAATCCTCCTCCAGACCTCTGAGGGGACTTGAGAAATCTCAAGGGCATACTTTCCCTTCAAGACCTTAGGAGGTCCTGCCTCCATCCATGAGGGACTTGACTGGTGATCAAAGAGGTCAGTACAGTTGGTCTTCCTAGCCAACCCACCAGATGCAGCTGCAAATAGAAATACCAAAACGTCACCATGGATTTGGAGGCAAGTTTATTTAATATCAATGGGCCTGATATGGATTCAATCACCAAAATATCAGGCCCTGAAGACTCTGGGGGGGGAGGCTTTTATGGGATTGAAAAGGGAAGTATAGAAGCAGAATGTCTTATCAACTGGGGATTGGTTCATACAGTGTGTATCACAGTAACCAGCCATACATGGTAGTGACTGGCCATTTCTGGGAAACAAGTAACATGAAATGTGACAGGAACTAAAGTAAACTGGAGGCTACCTGGGCAACGGGGCGGGGAGCATTTTTCTGCTATAGGACCTCATCCTACTAAAAAGCTTTTGTACAGCAAAAGAAATTACCATGAGAGTGAAAAGATAACCCACAGAGTGGGGAAAAATTTTAGTCAGTTGTCTCACAGACAAAGAACTAATATCTAGAACTTATAAAGAACTGAAAAAATCAGACACTGCATATTTAATGACCAATCCAGACCAGGCATCTGAAATGAATAGACACTTTTCAAAAGAAGAAGTACAAACAGTAAATAAATACATGAAAAAACGTTCAACATCAGTGATCATTCAAGAGATGTAAATTGAACAACACTGTGATTTCATTTCACTCCAGAAAGAATGGCTACTATCAAGAAATCAACCAATAACAAATACTGGAGGTGCTGTAGGGAAAAAGGAGCATTTTTCCACTGTTGGTAGTACAGACTTGTGTAACTACTGTGCAAATCAGTATGGAGATTTTTCAAAAATCTAGGATTAGACATCCCGTTTGACCCAGCAATTCCCTTTTTGAGTATCTTCCCAGAAGAATTAAAAACATCATATCACAGCAATATATGCACACCCATGTTTATAGCAGCATAGCTTGTAACAGTTAAATATTGGAAACAACTTAAATGTCCACCAGGCAAATAATGGATTAAAAAGTTGTGAATTCTTTATAGAATGGAGTACTACTCAGTCATAAAGAAAGATGAACTTGAGGCATTTATAGGTAAATGGATGCACCTTGAGACCATACTCTTAAGTGAAATAAATCAAACACATATGTGTAAATATCACATTGTTTCTCTGATGTGAGAAATTGAAAGTGTAAACAAGGACCAAAATGTATCATAAATATTGTGAAACTGGAAGAAATTGTGCAAAAGAAATGAGAACTATGGAGCGGAGAGGGCGAAAGGAAGGGAAAAGAGAAAAAAATATTAAAAGAAGGATAAAATGGAAACAAAGCTTTGCAAATAAGGAGGAGGAGAGGGGTTGAAGGGAGGTAAAGGAATTGAGGAAAACTAGAGGAATCAAGATGTATCTTGGACATACAAACTCCCTATGATGAATATGATCATTGTGTATATCTAAATTGTACCAATAAATTAATTTTAAAAAGAAAAAAGAATAAACTATTGATACATAGAAGACAATAAATGGATCTCAAATACACTGAGAGAAAGAAGCTAAATGAAAAAGTATACATGATACAACTCCACATGATACTGTACAATTTCACTGCTTTAAAAGTTAGA
>NW_004955404.1:28538565-28681998 GCF_000276665.1 Chinchilla lanigera | reverse complement strand
ATTATATAATAAAATATATTATAAGAATATATCATATATAATACAAATATATTATATAGTCATATATATCTAATATATATATATGTAATCAAAAATTGAAGGAGTGGTCACTTGGACCTTGTAGCAATATTTAGAACAGAGCATGAGCAAACCCGGATAACTAACTTGATTGTGGTTATGATTTCATGGGTATACCATAACTTTAAATCATAAACTTTAAATATGCACCCTGTATGGTATATTAGTTATATGTCAAAGAAATGAAAATCTCCCCCAAATAAAAAATGAAATTATAAATAAGGTCTAACAAACCTCCAAGAAAACAATCATTTGAAAAAAATTAACATTTTTCTGTTTAGCATTTTGCAAACTGATTAGTACTTTTCCATTGAGCACCTTGTTCCTCTTTTGGGATTCTTTTTTTGCTATGCCTCTCACTTCCATAAGCTTATTAATGATTCCCAGGGTCTTGATTCCATGAGGCTCCCTAGATATGTGGTATTTGCCTTTTTAAAATTTTTCTGTTTTGAGGGTGCTCATTCTAGACATTGTTTAAGCCTGGCTTAGGATTGCTCTTTTTTTTTTTTTTTTTCTTTTTTCATTCATTCTTTTTTTTCCAGATTCTTATATTTTTGAAAAAAGTGACCAGTGATATATTTGTATTATAAGCCTCAAGATTTTAGGCACTTTCAATATTTGAATGTATGTATTACATGGGCTATATTCAATGCATGCTCATTATTAAAGTCATTGATCATTTTACTTAGCAGATGGAGGTAAAAAATGCTACATACATTCCTTCTGGGGAAGAAAAGATCCATAAGAAAGCATATAGAAATGTAGATTTGTTTAAAAAAGTCTTGGAGGTATACAAGAAAATAAATATTACCCTTTTCCAAATTAAACTGAAATAATAATAATAATGTAAAGCAATAATTCTCAAACCTAGTTACATTTTAAAACAGATTCAGAAGACTTAAAAATATCTACCCAGGGCCCAGTTTCACACTCTGCCAATAGACTCAGAATCCTTGGGAATGGGGCTCTGCGCTGGTATTTTTAAAAATTTTCCCAAGTGACTGTAATTGTCAGAATTTTAAGACCTGTGGATATACTTTCAAGGACCTTGGGTGTTAGAATAGGAAGATTGTCCTTTGCCACTTTCAACCTGAGGGACCCTGGAAGGTAGGTATTGAAAACGTGGTACTCAAGTGTGGCTGCACATCAGAGTCACCTGAGGCCTGGTTGCCATCCCAAAGACACTACTTTAGTGCTCTGCAGTTCAGAGCTATTTCTCAGAACTGTTTGAGGTGATTCTAGTGTGCAAACAAAATTATGAACCATTCATTATTCTACAATGAGCTTCCTTATCTAGGACCTGGGGACAATACCTCAAAGTTTAGTTTTAGTCTATTTTTCATGGTGCTGCAATGACTATGAAACAATGAAATAATGTATATGAAGCGTTTACAAAGCTGTTAGGCTTATGATGAGCAGTTGATAAAAGATAGCCATTATTTTTGTGTCTTCTGAAACCCTTGTAGTCTGGAAAAGTGGGACTGATACAAGGGAAATCCAAACCAGGAAGACTTGCTAAACTCTGCAAAAGTAACACCTAGACCGTATTTGAACATGTCTAAACCCATGAAGAACTGTATGGGAGAATGTTATTTTAAATAGGATGGGCTAAGGTATAAGAAAGCTCTACCAAAGTATCAGAATCAATCTTATTTCCTTTGAGAGAAAAGTTTATTTTATGAAAAAATATTGGAACGAGATGATATCTTAGTCACTTTCTAGTCACTGTGACAAAACACCCAACACCCACGACTTACAGGGGAAGTTTATTTTCATTCATGGTTTCAGTCAGTGGTTGGGTGGATTGAAGAAACAGCATAGTGGAAGGGTATAGCAGAGGAAAATGTGCTCAACCCATGTCACTGAAGAAGCAGAAAGAGAAAAGGGAAGAATCAGGGGGGAGACATACCTTCTAACTCGTGCTCCCAGTGACCGCCTTTAACCAGCACCCCCCTCCCCCAACAGCAAGTCATCTATGAATTTATCAATGGATCAGTCCACTAGTGAAATAGTACTTCTATCCAATTGCCTTCCAAACACGTAAGAATTTGTGGGGACATTTCAGATCTAAATCATAACAGATGTTGTGAATACAAGGGCCAAAGGGGCTTGTAACCAGTCTTAGCTTTATTTGGAACCTGGGCAAAATGAAATAGTTTCTAGAAAAAACTTGACTTTTTAAAAAGTAAGTCTTTCTATTGGTAAATAACTTTATCTCAGCCATTCAATGTGAGTCAACAAGTCTGCAGTCATTGCCCTAAACATATGGTCACATTGGATCCTAGCAGAGCTTCCACAGCACTGAGACTGCTCCAAACAGGAGCAGTCATCTTATAGATAAAAGAATAAGCAATGAGGACATGCTCACAGCCATGTTGCAGAACCAGAGCTGCGACAGTGGTCAAGAAGATACCAGCCACAGAGGCAAATCCATAAAAGCTGGTCTCAATCTTTAGTTAATAGACCAACGGGTCTTCTTTATCAACTCCTAAGCTGAAGTCTCTGCTTATTTTCAAACCACCTATATGGATGCATTGAGGTTCCCATTTCCTCTTTGTAGGGACCTCTCCAGACACCACTGAATATTCAATATTTGGTGATTATCTACCACCTTTGAGAGGGATTTTTGGACTAGAGGGAGATTTGTTCTTAATTAGATTCCTCTAACATTAGGTTTTGGTTATTTGAAGCAAATTCAAAATATTAGTAGGTTTTAGTTCCCTAAAATCTTTTTTCAAGTATTCATGGATTGTTCATTTCTGTTGTACATTTCTAATGATTTTTTCTTCCAAATGTAGAATGGACATTTAAAGGCTGAATTCTTCTTTTCTTAGGGATAATTTCAACAATCTTTGCATTCATAACAATAATGTTTGGCTCCTTTCAATGTTGTGTTATCTGTCCAAAGATAATCATGATGAGATTTAGGGTTCTCTTGAATTTCTCCTGTTGGTGTATTTATTTGCTTGCTAGTGCCATATAAAGTGGCACACACTGAATGGTTTAAATAACAGAAATTTATTTTCTCACCATTCTGGAGGCCAACAGCCTAAGATCAAGTGTCACCAAGGCTACTTTCTTCTGAGCACTCTGTCTCTCTCTTGTTAGTTTATAGGTGGGCACCTGCTTCCTACATATTCACATGACCTTTCCTCTGTACATGTCTGTATTTTGATTTCCTGTTCTTGCGAACTCCAGTCATATTAGATTAGGACCAATACTGTAACCTCATTTTTAACTCAATTACCTTTTTAAAAATCCTGCCTCCTAACAGGGACACATTCTAAGGTTAGGACTTCAACGTAAGAAATTGCGGCAACCACAGTTCAGTCCACAGTGTGATAGCAAGTTAGAGGCTGCTTTCATTACAAAGCATTGGGTCTTCACTTGGACCTGAAGATGCCTAATGGGTAATGAAAAGCAGGGCACTACCCCGGCACCTCTGCTTTCATTTTGTCTCTGTTTTCTTTACTACCCTAAACTTTTGTGTCAGACTCTTGTTCAGCTGTGCATCTATACATCTTATTCAGTTAAAGAGCATTAATCTAAGGCTGATAACCCTCCCTTTTTAAGAGTGAAGGCAACAAGATAAAAGTAAGACATTTTCAAATTTTGCAGCAATATCTTATTTAGCAGATTGTCTATTGTCAACTTTTACACCATCGTGTTCTACACTACTGGGACAGGAATCAGAAGTCTCCAGTCATTACTCTAAGCCTAAAGACCTAATTAATTCCGCCTTACCCTATTAACTTGTCCTTCTTTCCCAGTCATTCTTCCCTGATGTCACCTAGGACCCCAAGAGTTGAAACTACCCTCCCACATGTACAGCAATTATTTTCTTATGTGGCAATGCCTTGCCTAACTGATCCTGAGCTAATGGTCAACCAGATTATGCCTGAGCAAGACTGAAAATTAACTATGCAAGGCCCAGATCTTTGCTATACAACCTTCAAACTGTTAGTTATACAACCATTCAGACAGATTTTCAGTCACTAGTCTGCTGGTGTTTTTTTTCCATTGTGGCCCCATTAAGACTAAATTCCTTTCCTGTGTTCATCATCATTCAGCTCTTCAGTTGGCCTTTTAGGACATGAGAGCAAATGTGGTTCATTGGTGCCCCTAGAGTCAAGCCTCTGGCTTAGACTTCCATTTATAGCATTAATGTATATATTCAAGTTGTCATTCAAAATTCTGCAATAACACTTTTATCAAAATGCTTTGGAGACCAGAATATGCTTGTAATTCTATACTATTCAAATAAAAATACAGAGTGCTCAGAATACACAGTGAATGTTTAAATGAAAAAAATTATTAGAATAAAAGGGCATTGCCCTTAATCAAATCACTCCCAAATTACTCTCCTCACTTCAGCCACACTCATCCCATTGTCTTTGACACTTTCTGAAGCAGTTCTGCAAGTCCACTTTCGTGTCTCTATGTAGCACGAAAACAAATATGGTGAATGCTGCTGACAAGTGCCGTCCAATTGAAAGACAAGCTTGTAAAAACATTACAGTGCATCCTCATCTACCTTATTCATCAGATCTAGCACTATTTTTTTTATCTTTTTTTTTTTTTTCTGTTTTTTTTTCCGGTACCGGGAATCAAACTCATGACCTCATGCTTGCCAGGCAGGTACTGCACCGCTGAGCTAAATCCCCAGCCCCAGATCTAGCACTATTGACTTCAGCTTCATCCCTAAAGTCAAAAAGACCATGAAAAGCGAATGTTTTTAATTGATTCAGGACATGGAGGCAGCTGCCATAGTGCAACTAAAGACAGTCATGAAAAAAACTTCCAGAATTGCTTAGAAAGTAGAGAAAATGGTGGGATAAGTATGTTTTAAGCAAGGAGCGAGGGTTAATGGCATTGTGTCTTTTACTGTAATAATTTTTCAAAAAAAATAAACACTGTATTTTTTTACCACCACATATATTTGACATTCTACTTACATTGGTCAGTAGAATCAATATCTCCAAGTCGGGAACCTATGCTATAGTTTTTTGTTTTGTTTCGTTTAGTGTTTTTGGTACCGGGAATTGAACTCAGGACCTTGTGTTTGCCAGGCAGGCGCTATGCCACAGAGCTATATCCCTGGCCCCCAATACTATAGTTTGTGTTATGTTTGTTTCTAAGAATATAGGATTGCTTTTGAGTAATAATATATGTTGATGATGTGTTCCTTCAAAGGAAAATCAAAGTGTTTTATGGAAAGTACTCCCTACATCTTCTGAAAATGCATCTAGATAATCTGAAAACGTACCTCAAGACTTTTAGTAGTCTCACATTGGCATAGTAAGTTATGCTTTACATATGACAGAATATAATGTTTTTTTATTGTAACTTCCACCCTAAGTCCCAGGCATGTGAAGCCCCCCAAATAGTACTTATGGCTACTAATTAAAACTCAGTTCTCTTGATGTCCACTATCTTATGCATGCAGGAAGAGATAACAAACATACACATTTCCCAAACTTCACATGTACGTGCATCCATTAAGAAGTCAGTGCTCGTCACCAAGCACAAAGTGACTTGCCACCAGATTCGAGCCTTAGAGAAAGAAGAAGGATGAAGAAATGTTACAAGACGGACATATTTTCTCCTTAGACATTGTGTTTGTCTCCTTCTATTAGCTTATTTTTGGCATGCAGAAGAACCCATCCATATGGGGAACATTTCAAAATTGCTTGTGAAGAGCAGGCGTATTTCCAAGAGGAAATGTAACCTTGCCTTCATCTGGTGTATCAGATCAATGCACCGTAAAAGATCATGTTCAGTTACCTCATTTTTTTGAATTAGAATTAATGGCTCATTAGTCTTGATCATATCAATATTATAACACCACTTACATTGGGTAGAAAAGGGAAGGAGGCTGATGGAGTGCACTTACTCCCTTTTGCTCTTAGAGAGTAGACTGTGTGCCAGCCTCAGGGAAATGTAGCAAGATCACGAGGTGGCCCTTTGCAAACAGGCCCCATTTAGGGCAAATGTGGATTCTTTTGTTCGAGGCTGTTGGAAGAACAGTTAAAAGGTTCTAAAGGTTTGGGTCACTTGGGACATATATTAATGTTTCCCCTGCTTCAGGCAGCTGGCCAGAGTGGGGGAACCAGACACCCTCAGCACTTCTTTGGCCGCATGTTGGACCATATGTTGGAAGCTGAAAAAAACAGACATTAAGAATCTCTTGAACATCACTCCCATGAGAAATCCCTTCTCCAAAGGAGCATATATTTATGCAGGACACAGAGAAAGATGGAGGTTGAGGGTTTAGAAATAGAAATGAGAAACGTCAGATATTTGAGGATATTATTTTAAAATCTTCTCCTTTATTACTGCTAGATTAGGCCAAAAAGAAATAGTAATCTAATGGGCTCTAAACTTAAAGCAAAGCAAAGCAATGCAAAAACAAAATCTAACTTCATGGGAGAAAATTCTAGACCAGGATTCAGGAACTCTAGCTGTTTACTGATTTTGTCACTACCTAACCATGGACTGCGAGTAGGGGCCACAGTTACTTTTCTGAGTGGTTTTTCTTTGGGAGTCACATCCCCTTTCCCGTACACCTGACTGGACCGCATCCCTGTAGCACATCTCTGGCCACAGGCATTGGCTCAAGGACCAATAACCTTGGAACCAATTATTGTCTTCCATAAGATTTTTCTGGAACTCCTAGGAAACAAGCACTGCTTTTTCATTGGGATTATGAATCAAAATGATGATCTAAACTCAAATTGCTGGTCTCCATCTTTGTCACATAAAAACCAACTTAGAGGGGAACGGGCCTGACCCAGAAAGATGCATCTTGAGGTGACAAATATTTACAGACTTGTATTGCACCAAGTCTGAAGATGGCCTCCCTGCAATCCCTTTTGAAGTTGGGAAATACACTCCCATAGTTCCAGTTGTGACTTTGCCACCTGGAACCTGATTGCTCTGCTTTGTATATTTTGGTTTGTTCCTCTGAATCTCTCCCTTCTCATTTGTGAAGGAAAAATTCATCTGGTGGATTAGTAATCTTCTTTCCATCTCTGCACTTAAGACTAAATCTGTATATCTTCGCATGTTTTCCATATTAGTTTATTGGGATAGTATTTATTCATGGACAGATAACCTATCTCAGAAATCCCAAAAATGTTTCTCAAAAGCTTCCTCCAGTTACGTGGAATTTTATAATTATATGAGGTTAAATTTATCTTTACTTTAACAATGGATAAAATGCTTGATAGAAAAAAGTTCACAGCATAAACAGTATCAGAAAGTACAAAATCCTTTTAAAAATGCAGACAGCTTTTAGAAGCGAGAGAGGCATGATAAAAATCTAACATCTGTTCATTAGAGTATGCCTAAGTGTTAAATACAGCTATTATATCTACCTGAATGCAGTACAAGTGTTTTTCTAAAAACTTAATTAATAACTAAGACCAGACAATCCCTCTAGTTATTTCAACTCTCTACACCAAACAACATATACAGTTGATTCCATTCCACAGATATCTTCAACAAAATCTCTTTTTATTTTTGAATACTTCAACAGCATGACTACTTCAGCAGCAAAGAAAGAGAACTGCAGTAGACAGCACAAAATTCACCTTGAGAGTAGATATTTAAGATGGGGGGATGTTGGTCAAGACCAGCACGTTTTAAAAAATAAAGTGTCCTGAGCTCAGATTTCTTTCATTGGCACTTGCCTAGTTTTCTGAACCTTAGGCAGAAGACCACATTAAAAACCTAATATAGGGGCTGGAGATTTAGCTCAGAGGTACAGCGCCTGCCTGGCAAGCGTGAGGTCTTGAGTTCAATTCCCAGTACTGGGAAAAAAAAAACCCAAAAACCTAATATAAATATTTTTCTTCTCCTACACTTTAAAGAGGCCCATAAAGTTTTACTAAGCTAACTTTTAGCTGAAATTCAGCATGAATGGAAATGTCATTTTGACAGCCTGGAAGTATGACATCTCTCTGCAAAATGGGCTCAAAGGAATAGTAGCACTTAGCATTTGTAGCACTTGAAAGCTATTTACTAGCACACTTAGCATCATGATATGAGACCATGAGTTATACAACTTGAGGATAATGATAATCAGAGTGGGGAAATGAGGCTGGAGGAAGCTGCATCAGTCTTAAAACTCATAGCTTTCAATGACATGATAATATTTGCCTAATGCTATTTGGACTGGACCAGCTTTCTGTGAGGAGAGGGCCCTGTCCTTCACCCTTTCTGTGTTCCCTGGAGCTCTTCTACGTACAGCATGTTAGCGTCTTGTGTGGTTCCCTGTGAGTGCTTTCCTGAGGTTTGGGAAGAAATGGCTTCACTTCAGTTGTGGGGTCTTTAATGTATTGTCAGGGGCCAGAGGAAAAAAGATAATCTATTTTCTAATGCAGAAGTGACTTAGGAAATCCCTGATGGGAAAGTTCATCTCTGACTATTTTTGAAAGTGTTTTCCAGTGGTAATTTATAAGTAGATTCTGCGGTTTGAGTGCCTTTGCAGAAGACGTCAGAGACTGAAGCATCTGAGGAGTAAGGGATGCTTATGCATTATCAGTTCTATGTTTGTTTGTGCAGGCAGACCAAAAATAAAAGTGGCCATGTCCAATTCCTACCAACTTATCTGGTAGGATTCCTCTTTATAAGCAGAGAATAAGTTCATCTGACCAGCACTTGTGAATTCCCTGAGGGTGACATACTACAGCCTTGTGCGGGTTAATAGTTTTCAAACTTTGAGGTGCATAAGACTTTCCTGGGGAGTTTATTAAATTATGAGTTTCTAGGAGGAAGCTCCAGAAATAATTGATCTAGCAAAGGTGGAACAGGAGAGTTTAATTATGCAACTTCAAACTGATGGATTCACAAACACCCTTGCCTCCCTAACTCTAATGTTTTGAGGTAGGGACAGTATAAACCCCTAAGTCCCAGAGCCAGAGGAGGCCCAGGGGCTCACACAATGAAATGCATGTGGGCAAACATGCCCAGAAGACCAGACAGTACTATGGCTCAGGAATGCACAGCAAGGTGAATTTTAAAATACCATGAGATACTAAGCACGAGGAATGAAGATTTCCAAAGTAACTTGGACATTAAAGGAAGTTAAATCCTATCAATCACTCCATGTTTTTCATAGGAGAAAAATGAGATGCAGAGACAGAGGTTAAATGACAGGACCCTGATCAATTAGCTCAGAGCTGAAGAGCAAGGACTAGAAGCGGCGCCTTTAACCTTTGTGTCCAAACCACTCAAAGCTGCAGCAGCCCTTGGAGAGTCAGCCAGTGGAAGAAGGGATGCAGAAAGTAGTCTATTTAAATGACACAGGAAACACTAATGACCTGGCTAATTAATAATACTGGCTTTAGATTTGTCTTGACAAAACAGGGGAAATCTGCCACTGCTTTGCATAGATACACAGGCGATATACCATGTGGAAAGAAAGGGGTTCCAGGGGGTCCTGTATAGATTTTCATAGTGAGTCAGAATACACGGTAATACTGTATTAGCATGGTCATTGAATGCTATTAACTCTTCTCATGAGTAAATCAATTTAATCTTCTCAAAGAAAAAGGTAAGACGGTGAAAGGGAGGAAGTTTTATCCTTAATTTATAAATGAGAAAACCAAGTCACAAAAATACTATGAAACTTGTCAAAGTTTACACAGTTAGCAAATAGTGAGGTATAGAGGTAAATAAAAAGGGCATCTTCCTTCCCAGCTCTCTCCAAACCAACACTATGTACAGAAATTTATGCATGGGTATATGGCAGCTCCATGCCTGATGACATCCTTACCAGACGGCAGGATCAAGATTTTTAAAAGGTCCTGGTAGATTAAAACTAAAGTAAGGACAAATGTGAAATTCTACATTTAAGTTAGAAAATCAGCTTGTGAGTACAAGAATGCTAGTAAGAGCTGGCTAACTACAATCTATATGAAAAAGACCTAGCGGCTTCAGCTGACTTTGCACTCATAAAACATTGTAAAGTAGCTGCCAAAAAGCTTATGCAATCTCGGACATAAGCCACAAGGTATAGATAAGTCCCACAGCATTTTAGAAATGTTAGATCACAATTAGAGCTAATTTATATGTATACACATACATATGTACGTATATATATATATATATTTTGGAAAGTCATTTGTGTGGTAAAGAGGAGATCTGTAGTTTTTGACAGCTTAGCATGTAGATATATTCTTTAAACTGTTTTCTCCTTGCACTTCTTACTCCTTTTTCTTTACCTCCTCGTTCTCCTCCTCCTCCTCCTCCTCCTCCATCTTCTTCCTCTTCTCTTTCCTCCTCTTCCTTCTCCTTTTTCTTCCTCCTCCTCCTTCTCCTCCTCTATTTCTCTCTCTCTCTCACACACACACACACACACACACACACACACACACCATGCTTAGAATAATAGTAGTAAATGAAAAGTAGAAACATATTGTATGCATCTACTTACCCTCACCTCTATCTTGTGGTCCTGGTTGAACTATAAGCCATAGTGTCCTTGTGCTCTACTGCCCATTCCTGCCCCTCTGGTCAAGAGGCATCTCCACAACCAAAACTGAGTCACACGCCATCTTTTGGTGATTTTATCTGTAACAGAATGATACACAAGAAAAGATGTTTGGTTGGTCCTGTCACAAACCAAACTGTAGCCACAGGGAATATATAAGTCCTACTGCATTTTAGAAATGTTACATCACAATTGTATGTATATTTACATTTTTTTAGAAAGTCATTTGTGTGGTAAAGTGGAAATCTGTAGTTTCTGGGCAGTTCTGTGGAACTCCAATAAGAAATCAAAATGTCTGATATCATGCTGGTGTCTTTAATAACAGAGTTCAGAAGCCAAACAAGGTAACCGTTCCTTAGTATTAGCTAAAGATTTTTCCGAAAGCAAAAGGCACAAGAAAAGAAAGAACTGTGTTCTGACTGGAGTTTGTATTAAGTGCCTGATTCCTGCTGTGAACAGTGGTATGTGGTTGTTTTACAAATTAGCCACATTTGAATTCTAAATTACTATAGGTGCAACAGAGCATTTGATATAAGACTAAGCTTATTTTCTAACAAACAAAATAATTGCTCAATATTGGAGAGTTGGTGGGCATGAGGGTAAAAGAGTTGGCTGCCTAGATAGCATTCCCAATATCTAGCAGTACAAAATAATGGTATTGATATGATGAATAAATCTGATTCTGGTTATTTTATGTCAAATTTGTAGAAGACAAATTTTTATGCAAGTATGCAGAAAAGTAATAAACCTGCTTAAGGAACAAATTTAATGGTTTCTAAGACTATATATTTGCTATAATTGTTTATCTTTTAAATTTAACACTATTATTCTAAGCAGGAAGCTTGTTTCAAGTGGTGTAAAGATTGGAATAAAATTAAAGATTCTGAATTTTCCAATAGGAGTTTCCAAGGGAATCCACCATGATTAGATACGATTTCTGTCATGATCAGTTCCTTGTCTCAAAGCTCCTGTAGTAAATCTTGAGTGCATTGCAGTAGCTCTTCTCCGTTCTCACTCCTGGTAGGAGTGACAGATCAGTAAGAAGGAAGGAGGCTGCAGTCTGAGGACATTTTTCTATAAATTATTTTTTGATTTATTAAAAAAGATATTTGCACAATTTCTATGTGTCTGTTTTAGTCTTCACTTAAGAAATTAAAAACATCAAACTTTAACCTGATGGTTTTTACAAAAATCAAATGAGTGTTTGGGAGCAGGCAGGAAGGAGCTACTAGGAGTCATTCAAGGAGGCATCAAGCAATCAAGAAAATCATTTCTGGCTGTTCTTTGGGTCATGAGAAATTAATCTGGGCTTTTCTAGCTGATCCCTCCCACTACCCAAGTCAGATCACCTCTCTGGGCCCTGTGTCCAAAAGTCAAGCATTCAGCTTTACAAAGCAGGTTTGAAGTCTGCTGGCGAGCCAATCTGGAAACTCCTGCAGCCATTGCTTTGGTTCTGCCTCTCTGGGGATCTGTAAAACCCTCTGTCTTCTGGGCTGTCCAGTCAGCACTTTCCAGGAGCACTTAGGAACGATGGCACCCCCACCTCTCCATCAACGACAGCCAAAGCCCTAACTCCTAGACACTGCATAATGGGGAACAAGAGGAGCTTTAGAAAGGGTCTCAGGAAATACTTTGCCAGAGCAAGTCAATATGAATGTGAGGCTGACTTCCAGAATGAGCGGTAAAGTCCCATCACTAAGATTCTGCCCACTGTGCTATTAATACAGCTGGCTGCTCTCGTGGCACTGCACGTTGATCAAGCACCTCTCGTACATTAGGCTCCTTGTGGAGCAGACTTAGACAGAGTGTCTGCAAGACGAAGCACTCCAGAACGTTGTGCAGGAAACAATCCCGCGCTGACACGGGGAGAGGAATGGATGGTCTCCTTCCCAGGTCTCTGTTTCTATTATAAATTAGATGCCTAACTAAAAAATGAGCAAAGCATAAATAATTTAAAGCAAATCAAAGGCCTTTATTACCACCACTGAACCCAGGCTTTTGAAGATAACTCGTCTACCCCGGCACATTTATGGATGCTTGCTCTGCTTTGCTCTCTATTCCTTTCACAACCATACACACACTAAGAAAAGCAAAGACAAAACAACAAGAAAGGAAAACAAACAAAATGCCCACTAAGATTTTCAATCTAATGTCACTTGCAAATCCCAGGCCTCCAGGGAGCTAGAGTTTATTCTTGATACAATTGCATCCTTGGTCTGACTTGAGCTTATTTCCCTTTCCACTCCAAAGGAATGGATTACCCAAAAAACAAATGGAAGATCCCAGGACAAAGCCACAAGAGATGTCCTGGGAACCATTTAAAACAAATGCGTATTTACCCAGCTCTTCTCATCTATCCTTATTTTTTCCAGTTCTTGTAGGGCCACAATTTCACCTATTTTGTAGTAACAGAGACCTGATGACCACTACCCTGATTATCCTGTTGTTGGTAGTATTCCATTATTTAACTGTGTGTTTAAATTGTGCTTGTTTTTGCAGTAAGGTGATCTGACTCCCTCACAAACAAAATACAAAGGTAATCTTTCACCAGGGGACATGAAATCCAATGAAGAATAACTGCCTCTGATGTACACAAATACTTTAGCTTAAATGAGAAAGTAAGAATAGAAAACTAAAAGTATCTCTGACTCCGGAAAAGTGTGTAAAGACTTCTGTTTTGTTATGATTAAAAGATATTAATTAGGGGAGGTAAAACTTGAGAGCTCTGGCCCAGGCAAAATACTAAGAGTACAACCTATCACTTGCGGGGGGAGGCTTATTAACAATGCAGGCTTCCTGGATTCACACTGGAGACAGAACATCAGGAAATTGGGAGTATGAGGTTCAAGAATAGGCACTTAGGAATCTCTACTCTAAGAAGCAATGAAAGCAATGAAATGGAAGCCAACACTCATATCCTTGCCACATCAAACCCTGAAATAAAGGCAGACCAGATAAGACTAGAGCCTGTAGTGAGCTGGGGGCTGTAAGAAATTTCAGTAGTCATTAGATGTTGAGATTTATGGCAGTTTCTGTGAATTGTAATATTTTTATTCTTTTATAATAATTCAGAAAGTATGGAGAATGCCTTTGTAGTTATTTGTCAAAAGAGAGACAGTTTAGTAGCTGGACTAACAGAGTGAAGGTCTGCTCATCATGCATTGGCTGGCACTTTTCTGTAACTTATGTTATCTGAGCAATCTTATCCTATTAACCATCATGAAAGGCAGGAGGATCACCATGAGTTCGAGGCCAGCACGGGCTACAGGGTGAGTTCAAGGCCAGAATTTGACTGGAGAACTGATCTAATTTCATCAATTCTGTGATCTCTATCCCTGGTGCCTACTTCACCTTCCCAAATCTAGTAATTAAAATGACCAATTGGGTCAGCAGCAAAGTATAATAAGAAAGGAAAGGATCTTCCCTTATGGAATGAGGCTCTACAGCTTCTCTTTTTGTTTTTCGTTTGTTTGCTTTTGTGGGTGCACACGTGTGTGTGTGTGTGTGTGTGTGTGTGTGTGTGTGTGTGTTTGAGACCGTATTCCCAGCTGGCTTTGAACTCATGACGATTATTCTGCCTCAGCCTCCCGAGTGCAGGGATTACTGGTGTGTGCCACCATGCCTGGCAGCTTCTCTCACAAGGGTTTAAAATCTTTTGACCCTTTTCTAAATTTTTAATTTGTATGCTGAATGAATCACGAAGTCATATTATCCCATGATGCCAAAGGCATCTCCCAGGTGGTGGTGGTCATTGTATAGGAACTTTATATACAGACATCACACACTCATTTAAAATACTCTCATGCTGAGCCCTAATATCATTATGTCAGCCCTGTTATAGGACAAAAGAAGCTTCTCTTTCTCTCTAATACCTTCCTTTCTCTTCCTTTTTACACACCTTCCCAGCAGAGGGAAATCTAGGATTGCCTGAGGCCAGCTCTCCTTCTTCTCTTCTTAACTCTACCCTTTTCTGCAATCCCTTGTCAAATTCTAACAACAGAGCAACCGCCTGACTCAGGCCAGAGGAGAACTTACCCTCCGCAGCAGCACCTTGCTTTTCCCTCCTCGCCCTTCCTCTCATACTGCTCACAGACCAGTGCAGCAGGAAAGGCAGTTCATGCTCAGCGAGAACCTCCAGTGTCCCAGCCACTTCCATAAACATGGTGAATCTCATCTCATGCAAAGTAACCCTTCAGATCCTTTCTTTTGTAGACAGTTACGCTAACACTGCTCAGAGTCACCCAAGCATCTGTCAGATGACAACATTCATCCTTTTGGATCACTGCAAGACATGCTCCCTTCACCCGGGAGTGGCTAACTGTGTTCCTTTACAGAGACAAAGTCAGCTACACTTGTATTCACTTCCTCTGTTCATTACACAAAGCAGATCCCTCAGTCCTATCAGTACGGTCCTTGTCATAAGCCTCATAGTTGTCTCCCTGCATCTTGATTTCACTCTAATGAAGACTTCAAGTCCTTCTTTTGTCTCAGCTGCCTTCTGAGAATGGCCTCCTTTCTCACTCTGCTCTCACCTTCTGGAGCAGGAGAGGAGACTTAGGTCAGGATCTGGGCACCACACCCAGAGTCCCTGGGTCCTAGCCTTTCCTCTGCCAGTTCCTGACTTCTGTGTACTCTTGGATAGTTGCTTTAAATTCTCGATGTTCTCAATTCCTCATCTATAACCTGGCTTTTACTGAAGTAAAAGTATTCACCTCTGTGGAGACTAAATGGGCTGATGCATGTAAAGCTTTTCAAATCGTCCTAAGCATCCTCTTAATAAGGGGTAGCTGTCAGTCTACTTTCCCGGCTACATAGCTCCCATCAGCCTGGTGGAACAAGTGCCCATCACACCCATTTCAAATCAAAGGAAGACCAGACTCATAGGTTTGTGCTTCCATGCTCTCTGCTGCCTTCCTCCAACCTATTGCAAGCTTCTTTTTCATTAATTTCCATATACGCCTCCCCTGAGCAGCGTGGTTAGACATCTCTCACACTATCAATTCCATGGTTTTACGCCTCTACATATTCAACTCACTCATGTTAAAATCCCATTCATTCTTCATGATTCAAAAACCAGCTTCCTTGTAAGAGGGTCTCCCTCATCTTCCCAGTAAGAAGTAACCTTTTTAACTTATGGGTTCAGCTTTTTATTATAATTCTCATTCTGGCACCTCACCACGTGCTATTAGCAACTATAGTTTGTGTCCAACTACTCAACAAAAGTGTAAGCCCCTCTGAAGCAGGGGATATGTTGTATTAATATTTGCATTCCCCTAAGTATCTGTTCACTGTCTTGCTCATAATGAGAATTCAATAAAATTTTTGTTCGAATGCCCGGAATATGAGTTTTATCTAATAATAATAGCTACCATTTATCGAGTTCTTTTTCAATGCCAAGTCCTGTGGGGATTATCTGTATTGTCTCATCAATCCTCCCAACTCTGTAAAGTACTTACTGTTATTCTTCCCATTTTTCAGATGAGGACACTGAGTCACCTGATAAGTAATTTGGTTAATATTACCTAGCTGCTAAATAACATAAAGTGAACTTAATCCCCACTGATGTTCAACTCCAAAACACTGCTTTTGAGTGCCTCTCTTGTCAAAAGAGGCTTTATAGAACTAGACCTACACACACACTATACTTAATGGTACTAATTGGCCACTGGGCTTTCTGCCATCTCAGCAGTCATATCCTGAACATCCGTTGCTCTGGATCAGCTGAGATGCGCTTCCATCTTTCTGGAGATGGAAAATTCTAAGAGCAGCCACAGGGAGACCTCTCCCACTGGCTCTGATCCCTGGGACAGGAATTGAGCTCCAGTAGGTAGACTGACTACAGCAAACTCTCCAAAGAGAGCCATGCAAATTAAAATGCAGTAAGCAAATCACTCACTGCCTGATATGCAGTGCATTGTAGCTTATTTGATAGCATATTTATGCATACATCTTTGAAACAATATTCTTGTAAATCTTGTATCAAATCCTTGGGGAGATATTGGTAGTAAGCAGGAAATCAGCAAACACATTGATCCTACATGCTCTGTGATGTTAGCAGTAGTCATGAAATTCAATTTCATCTTAACATATTAAAATCAATATACAGTGTTCGGTTTAATTTAGAATGTAAATACCATCAAGGGTTTTCAAGACAGAGAAAATAATAGTTTCTAACTCAGATATGCATGTATCATTACACAGACCACTTTCTCTTATTTAGAACAAGTATGACACTGGAATAGAAAAATATCTTGCACAGCTTGTCAGAGTAAATGGGAACTTAAGTATTCAATTGATCAGAATCAGTGGCACAGACAGGTTCTCATTTTAAACTAACATGGAATGTTTAGCTAGTTTTCTCTATAATTTCAGCTCAAAAAATTTTGCATTAAACTGTACTTATTGCTCTTAATTCTCCACACTGTATGTTAGACAGCACTAACATGTGAAAGTTCGAGGGAGAGAGAACCGCCAAGGAGTTTTTGCAGGATATTATAAAACCAAACCAAACCAAACCAAGACAATCCAAATTCTCTTCTTTTTTTCTTTTTTTTGGAAGGGGAAGATTGTTTAATTTAGTTTGACTCTGGCTCACGATTTTGTCTTCCTTTTCCATGTTGGGGTCATTAGAAGCCCTTCAATCCCACCATGCACACATTCTCTCTCCCTCTCCTTCTCTCTCCTTCTCTTTCTCTCTCTTTCTCACACACACACACACACACACACACACACACACACACACACACACACACCCCTCACTCTGCAATTACGGCAACTCAGAGATAGCCTTCTTGGCTGGGGGGCCAGTTGGCTTCTCCTGTTCTCTTGCTTTCTCCTCATACATCAGGGTCATTTTCAGGATGGCAGATCCCTTGCCCAGCATCATTCTGAGAAAGTCGGGGTAGCTGAACGTCTCCCCAGAGCCACCAGACACCTCTCCAATTAATTTCTTTAGCTCGAGGTGGGTCTTGGGGGCCCCAAGCTTCTCCAGCATTCGCTTCAGGGACATGATATCGATGTCTCCATTCCCATTCAGGTCGAACTCCATGTACTTCCTCTTGAAGGCTTCCAGTTTGGATGGCAGGTCCTCATCAGTGCTGTACTTGGGGTCCTCCAGGAATTGCTGGTTGATCTCCTCTAGTCGCTCTTCCTGCTGAGCCTTCAGCAGTCTGAAAGCTTTTCCTCCCTGGAAATCCCTGGCTTGGCTCATAGCTCAGGAGATGTGGGTGGCCACAGGGAGAAACCGGGTCCCAGGCCTCACCATTCTTCTGCTTTCCCTCTGCCCTCCAGTTTCCTCTCTACAATCCAAATTCTCTTTGCATCATAAAGGAAGGAGCCCAAGTGCTATCCCTTGTTTTGGGACATGAGAATTTGAAGTACAGACTTTGAGAATTCCTAAATTATCTCACAATGTTCCTCTGCCTTATTCTTCCACTTCTTCCTGACATCATGGATAAAATGGGGGATATGGATTATTTTAATCATGCTTGATGATTGTATGTTTTTTTTTGTTTTTGTTTTTGTTTTTCTCCGGTACTGGGAACCGAACTCACAACCTTGTGCTTGCCAGGCAGGCGCTTTGCCGCTGAGCTAAATCCCCAGCCCCTGATTGTATGTTTATTGAAGAAATGAAGATGTGTTGGGGAGAAAACTAGGTTCTTTGCATTTGTGGTTTTAGTTGTCCTATAGCCCATGCTGCATGCATCATTATTGTTTTTATTTTATACATGAGAAATGGAGAGTTAGAGAAGTAACACTACTTGTCCAAAGTCGCACAGCTTATAAGTAACTATGGAGATTTCAAGTTGGGCTTGGACTGCTCCAAAATTCATGTTCTTTTTTATGACTGGCCTGGCAGAGGAAGTACGGCTCTCTTGGAGATAATTATTCTGTCTTCAAACAAATAAAGCCTCCCTTCTAGAGAAACTTAAGAAGAAACCAGGAGACAAAAGAAGGTCTTATGACCTCAGTGGGAATGTGTGCTTCCCAAGGCATAAGGTAAAGGAAAGAGTAGACACAATTGCTTGTAAGCAGTAGTGACTTTGTGGCTGATACAGTTGTCCATTTTCATGTTTGCTGCCGGCCCTTGTGAACACAGTCATTCTACAGGATTCCTTCAAACACCTCGAAGGCTAAATAGGAAATGCAGTCATCTATTGGGCAGTTTCCAAAGGGCTTGGCTGTGCAAGTCAGGTTTGCAAGGCACATTCATCGTTTTTTCCCTCCTACACCGGCACATGTGATATACAAACAGTACATAATCACCCAGGCAAAAATGCTTATTGCCTATACTACCTAAGTACTCTGGAAAAAAAAAAAAAAAAGCCCCTCAGTGATATTTAAGTAGTTTTGCACTTATCCTTAAAAGAATATATAGTGCTCACTGGTTTCTGGATTTCTTGCAGTGATTGAATAGGGCTGTACTTTCAGGAGCCACTTCTCAGGTTAGAATCGCAAGGATGTTGTGAGGTAATGTCTGGGAAGCACTCTGTGCTCCTTTGAGGAAGATGCTTCGTCAATACCATGTATTATTATTTATTAGCAGCCTGAGACAAAGGCATGGCAGGAGATACCTTTTGTTGCCTCCCCTGGATACATCACTGCTGCAACTTCGATAGATTCTACTTGGGGGAATGTTTCCAGCGCCTGCAGTGTTTGCAAAGACACGGTCTGCTTTGGGAGCACTCTAGGGACAAAGGATCCATTTGATGCCATGGATGATGGGGACAGAGCCTGAGATTGTGCAGACAAATCACAGTCTCCCCTAAGAAGCGGAGGTAGTGCTCTCCTTATGGGGGGAATTGAATTTCCACTATGTATGTGGGAAGAGTGAGGGGAGGCGATGGGTTGTGTGTATCTGGCAATAAGGAAGCACTTGTCAAAGAAAATCAAACTGCTCAATACAGGATCATGTGAGCTGCCCACTCTGAAAAATGTATACACTTCTAAGTTGACTAAAATCTTGAGTTAAAGTCCTCTTGGCTACTAGAAAGTAGAAGTTATTTTTTAAGTTAAACTTATAGTTTGGATGCTATAATTTTTCTCTTTAAACTTTTCTCCTCCCCAAATTCATATGTCGAAGTTCTAACTACAGTACTTCTGAAAGTGACTGTCATCGGAGCAAGAAGATTTAAAAAAAAAAAAAAAAGAGATAATTAAGGCTAAATGAGGTCATTGGGATGAGCCTTAATCTAATACGCCTGGGGTCCATATGAGAAGAGCTCAGGACACAGATGCACAGAGGGAAGATCACATGCAACCAAAGAGGCTGCCAGCCCAGGAGGCAGAGCTCACAGAAAACTGACCCTACTTACACCTTCATCTCAAACTTTTAGTCTGCACAACTGTGAGAAGATATATTTCTGTGGTTTAAGCCACCTAGTATTTGTAATTTCTTATTTTTTTTAGCTAATTAACACAACAATCAAAAATTAATTAATGGAAAAGATCATGCTATCTAAAATTTTGGAGTTGGGAAGAATTGTGCATTTCAAGTCTTACCCAGAACTCCAGAAGCAAATTCTACCTTTTATCAAGGTCTCCAGACAATCCGTACGCATATAGAAGTTTGAGAAGAGCTGTCCTTGTATGATTCAGTTTGTCTCGGTGGGTGACAGACCGCCCCTAAAGTCATGTTTACGTCAACAGTCACTTAGGAACTCTCCCGAGTCTGGGAGTTGGTTAAGGGGTCACTGCTTTCACTGGGGCCCTCCCAGGTGGTTGCACCTGCATAGCCTTTATTGAATAATCTTATTTCATGAGACTTTTATACTATTTTATTGTATATGTTGATAAGATTGCTTATATTTATGACTAGTGGTACTTCTTTCCACTTGTGGTGGAAATATATAAAATTACACTTTTAGATAAATATACTTTTTAGAAAAAGGAGTCATTCTTTTTTTCTTTTTGTAACAGGAATCAAACTCATGGCCTCATGCTCCCAGGCAGGTGCTGTGCCACTGAGCATATCCCTAGTGTTAGAAAAAGGAGTGAATGCAAAGAACATTGTTAGTGGATAATGCTATAAGCTAGATGAAGCTACAGCAAAAATCATTTGTTAGTACATAAACTATTAAAGCTTGAGAAACTCTCTCCTAAATTAAAATTTTCAAATTTTCTAGGAGGCCAAAGGCCTTCCTCCAGCTCTAACTGTACATGGGGTCTTTAAGAGGACAGAGGGAACTGGGAAAACCTGTGGTCACTAATGTATTCCTTCTCTCTTGGACTCCCGGGAACTCAGTGAAGGCGAGAAAACACTTCTTTACTTCCCTTCTGACTGTGTTTCTCTTCACCCAGGATTATTATGGTAATATCAGTACCTGACATTTATGTGGGATTTTATGGTTTGAAAAGCTCTCACGCATGCTTGAAGTCATTTGATCTGTAAGGCATTTGATCTGTATGGCATTTTATCCTATATAAAAAGTGATCGTTTATCTTTGAAGGGGAGGAAGGTCTGCCTGTTGTTGGACCCTTTCTTCAGGTAGGGTCGGAGCTTACCCGATATGCATAGTTCTCTATAAGGCTGACCTTCTTTGTTGGAAGCCAGCTGTGCTTTTGGTCTTCTGAGAGTCACTGGGTGAGGTCAATTCAACATTAACTGAACATTTCCCTGGAAAGGTAGGTTGATGGAGTGAGCGGTACGGTGGGCCCGTGCTTTGCACATCAGTGTCTTTTATAACCTTAGAACATTTCATCATTCACAATATCAGCACAAAGTTATGTATCATATAAAGTCCTCCTTTTCCTTCAAGTTCTGATTTAAGTCACATTTTTTTCCTCCCTGGGGTTTCTGAGGTGTGATATCTCTTTCTCTTTGGTGAAGTTTCATACAAATGTAAGGCTTTGCTATTACAGTGCTTGTTTTAAGCAACTTTGTGTGTAGTTATTTATGCATATATCTAATGCTAAAAGTGGATCCCTAAAAGGAGAAACGAAGTCTACCCAATGTCTGTGCTGACCATAGTCCCTTATACTACATTTCTGGATGGCAGGAACCAAAGGTTTTGTGGGTCTGAAATTCAACTGAAGTAATAAGCTATAATGAAAAAAATTAGGATTAAAAACATCTTGTTGTACATCAATATCCTTTTGATGTTTTATATTTTGTGCATTATGGCCAGGGTATAAATTTTCATAGCCCAATTCCACAGTGTTTTCCTTCATTTTCTGTGTCCTTGCTAGAGGTGAGAGTTCAGGTTCCTTGAGGAGCCATGGCTAAATTAATGCTGCTAGCCTGTGGTCTCTGAACTGTTTTTTATCCTAAATTTAAAATGCAAGGTTCTTGCTCTTCTTCTAACTTTTGAAAATGGCAGGCACACAGTTTGGAGTCAGTCTTGCTTTTCTTTAGCTGTGTACACATTAATTAGTGGTTATTTGGGCATCATGTGCTAAAAATATCTCAGATAATACTACCTGATTAAAATTCTTAACAGGTAAGACTAATATCCTATAGTAATTTAATAATTCACAAAAGAATTGTGATTGCTTTAACATTTAGAATGAAGCCTCTTTTAGCAGGCGGAGATTTGGGCAGTTGCCTTTTAAGTTTTTATGTAACCTGCAATTAAAGTTAACTTCAATAACTTTATAGACTAAAGCCTTCAACCCAATGAACGCTTAGTTACCATTCTGATATTGCGGCTCTCATCGGCTAGTTTTTTTCCGGTTTTTACTAAGGGAGACTGTGAAACATTATTTGAAAGTTAAGTTGTGCTTCTGATCATGTGTCATACAGTGGATATGTTTTGTTTATTTGTGTAATTACTCCTCTTAGCTGTGAGAATTTGGAAGTGCAAGTGGAGGAATGTAGTCTGCATACCTTACTGGATCTGTTTTATAGTCACACCTTCTATGATATGATGACAAGCTAAAAATAGTCCTTAATATGAGTTTCTCTAAGTTCCATGAAAATACTCACAATCTGTTTTTTTCTTAAAGTGAGGTGATTGTGGGTATTTTCAAGGAAGTTGGAGAAACTCATACTAAGGACTATTTTTAGCTTGTCAAACAGTCTCTTGATAACTTCCAAAATGTCTTATAAGGGACTGGAATGTACAGAGACAGGAAAAGCTACCAGAGAAAGTAACAATTGATTAGTGTTTTAAAAAGCAAGGCAAAGGAGGTTAAAATATTTATTCAATGTGTTTTAAAAATAAGAGCCATAAAAATTAAAAGTTTATTTAAAGAGATGAACGGGTCGGGGATATAGCTCAGTGGTACAGCTCCTGCCTGGTAAGCATAAGGTCCTGAGTTTGATTCCCAGTATCAAAAATAAATAAATAAATAAATAAATAAAAACCAAAACAAACAAACGAACAAGAGAGGAGATGAAGATGAAATATGAAGGACTGGAATACTCCTGAAAATTAAAGCTAGCATTAAACCACATGGCAGCGCGGGAGGTAGAAATAGGCTCGGCGTGGGTGATTCGGAGCACTGGTTTGAAGAATGCAGTGGTTGCCCACTTGTGCTCTTCTACCTGATCAGCATGGCTGGCTGGCAAGCAGGTGGAGGTTGCGCTGCCATCGGGTCGATTGTTTAGGACACACTTTTTCACTGGCCGAAGCAGAAGCAGCCTTTCTTTTCGCATATACTGTTGCTTCCAACATCTAGTCATCCTGCACTGAATGGCGGCCCGGTGCATCTTGGGATTCTGCAACAGACTGTGTTGTCAAATAAAGCTCAAATCTGGACACACATACATATACACTTACCCCGCCTCCCCCACATATGCTTGTGCACCTGTGCTCTTAGTGAAAATCTGAAAACAACAATTTGTAAGATTACAGGCCAAATTCTTTCACCATAGTATAATAAACAAGAAATTCGTTTAAAGAAATGGGAACAGAGGGCTGGGGTGCAGTTCAGTGGTAAAGTATTTACTTAGCACACCTGAGGGTTCATCCCAGCACTAAAACAAACAAACAAGCAAACAAAGAAATGAACATATTCAGATCCTTGGAAGGTGAAGAATGCTCTTCTGAAATTTAGCTTAGGAGATCAACAACACAGTTATAGATTACTTCAAATATACAAATGTGAGAATTTTAGATATTTAAATAGTTATCTAAAGATACATTAAGAAACACTGTATTAATCACTAAAAGAGAGAGAAGGTAAATTATTTAATTACTGAGCTCAGTGGTTAGAAGAAAACAAAGAAAACCTCACCAGGAAAGTAAAAAGATAAAAGTAACAAGATTGTTTGCAGTAGTGAATTAAATAGCAAAATGTGTGATTGGAAATGAATCTAAAAACGATTTACTTTTTAAAAAATCAACAAACATATATAAATGTCTAGCAGATCTAGTGAATAATTGGATGAAATTCCAAGTGAAAGTTCTAATAACTGTTTCCGTGAACATGCCATGTACAATTTTATATTGGAGTCTCAAAGAAATAGTTGACTATTTGGGAAGAAAGACTTACATGCTCAAAGATGACTTAAGCAATAAAACGTCTACGTAGCTTTTTTAAAATCATAAACAAGAATAACTTTACTAAAGTATTTGTACACTTTTGTGAAAAAAACTGCATAACTGAGGACAAGAAGTCACAAAGCAAAACGACATGGCTTTGTGCACACAATGGCATGGCTCCGCAGTCCTGGGAACTTGAGTCCTGGACCCCTGAGCCTCTGTGATGAATGGAGCCCCCTACTGACCCTCAGTGGTCATAGAATCTGATTAAGAAATGAGTCTGTTAAGTTAATCTATAATTTTGAGGTTTTTTTGTTACTACCCATTCTATCTTGACTGATAACTAACAGTGATATAAAATATACCAAATAGCACAGAATAAATAACTAGCAGACAGACCCACTATCTAAAAGGATATTATGTGTGAGAAAAAGCTAACAGAGGTAAGTGGGAAAGATAACAATAAATTAAGTGGAAATACTGAAAATTTGATTTTCACATTATACTGTAAATGAAAAGAAATTCCAACATAATCAGAGTTAAATGTAGGTAAAATTCAAGCCATAAAAATAAGAAAACTGAGGGTAAATGTTGAAACTCTTAAGAAGGCCATGTGCTTTTGAGGAGTTTAAACGTTTGGAGAGCTGGGCATTGTGGTACATATCTACAATCCCAACTTGGGACATTGAGGCAGGAGGAGCACAAGTTTGAGATCAGCCCAGGTAGATCTCATTTCACAAAAAGAGAAGGGGAGCTAGTAGTGCCCCTCAACGGTACAGCACTTGCCTAGCATATGGAAGACCTGAGTTCTATTCCCAATACTGCCTAAATAAAAATGTTTGGAACTGGGAAAAATTAACCCCAAAGTATTTCATAAGGAAACCCGAAATAATTTTACTTAATAAGTGTTGAATTAAATATTAAGAAATGTAACAGTCAATTGCTACAAAAAGAATAATTATGAGTTTAAAATACAAGGATAAAAGCAAATAATTTATTCTTAACAATGTTCATAGTTTACTACTGTGCAACACTGAACTAACCTTCAAGAATGCCAGGCATCCTTGGCCAGGGCTGGGCAACGGGGTTCTCCACTCAGCCCTTCTGCTTATCAGCAATGTAAGCTCTGACAGTCATGTAACTACTCAGAGATGATTTCTCTCTGGGTAAATCAAGGTGTTGAACCAGATGATCTTTAAGTCTTTTTCAGTTATCAAATACTGTAATGGTGTAGCTATCTATAGCAATAAAAGTATTTAGCAATATTATTATAAGGGAACAATAATTAGTACACAACATCAATTAGTTTCAAAGAGAAAATATTTACCAGACTAGAAATTAAACAAGGCACTGTTGTTTAATGGTGCATGTGCATACTTAGGTAAAAGAAGATATCTTGGTCTTTTACTGGAGCAAGTCTGCAGAATTCCAAAGTCATAAATATGCCCATGTGACCCAGTAACCTATTTTTGGTGAGTGAAGTTTTTGCAAATTATCCAGTAAGCAAGCCAACCCACAAAGTATAAAAGGATAATATATCATGAAAAATATTTAGGTCATTTATTTTGATACATGAAGTTTGATTTTAATTATTTATACAACTTCATAGTGCAGTAGTGACTTGTATTTTTCTAAAAAATAATGAAGGTGTCTAAATGTGAGCTTTCACTACAGCTTTTTGCCGTGAATTTTTTACAGAAACATTCATTTAATGAAATTTTCTGAATATAAGATCAAATTATATTCAATCAATGAGGTTCTACTAAACTGGTTTTAATTTACAAAATGAAAGTAGAAATATGCTTAAGAGTAAGAAATGAAGTAACCAAGCAAAAATTAACTCTTGCGCACCCAACTATTGATGCCTAATTTCAAGTCTACCAAGAAGATTTTGGACTTTAGGCTGAGATTTCAGGTTCTCCTACGACATGCAAGGCTAAGAATAATGTATCAAAGGCAGTGGCGCTAAAGACGTGCCGTTGATAAGAGCATGGTTGTCCATTAACATTTATGCAGCAGATCCTCTGTGCCCGGCACTGTACAAGATTCTAGAACCATAATACCACAAACATAAGACAGTACTTATTATCAAGGACCCTGAAGTCTAATGTGGAGATAAGCAGACACATTAAATAACATTAAGTTCTGTAATAAACCTAAATTTCATGGCTCAGTGTGACATGGTTTACTGCTTAATGCTGAGTGACCTGTGTTGCCATTCAGAACCTTGGGCTTCTCCCAGTGTGGGCTTGCTTTCTCCTGGGGGTGTGGGGTGCCATGTTGGATTGTTGCTTATGGTCAGAAGAGTATGGAGAATGGCACTGGAGGAACTGATGTGTTAGAACAGAGAGTGACTGCCTAAGCTTCACTGCCCAGAATTTGGTCACATAGTCATAATCTATTCCCAGGAAAGCTAGGGAATCTGGACCAGCTTTCTGTCCTTGTACTATAGAATGCGTTTTAATGGGCACATTTAAGGTTTTATACCACGTGAAGAGAAGGGCCTGCAGTTCATGCACCATTATTCTACAGAGTAGAATACAGGACATGATAGAGGCCAAATTAAGGAAACACTGACTAAAACTCGGGTAAGCTTGCACAGGCCAGAAATTTGTTAATAGCAAATGCCAAATAATAGTTGCAATTATGGCTTAATTTCCTGTTGCTATACCAAAATACTCAGGGATGGTTACTTCATAGAGAAAAGAGGTTTATCTATCTCATAATTTTAGAAGCAAAGTGTCCAAGGTCAGGCAGCACCATCTATTCAGCCTGTGGTAGGACCCTCTTGTTGCAATGTAACATGGTAGATAAGCAGGAAGAGTGGCGGCCACATGCAGAAGAGACCACATGTGGCTGTGGGGGAAGGCTGCTTTTGGGAGACCTCGCCAGCGTTAAACCCTCCTGAAGGCATTGCCCCTAGTGATCTAATTACCTCCCTCTGGACTTTGCCTCTTAAAGCTCTCACCACCTCCCAATACTGTCACACTGATGACCAACTGTCACCACATGGAACTTCAGGGAACATGCTCAAACCATATTCACATCACAACACGAACTCAATAAATCCTTAGAAAGCAAAAACTGAAAATATTCTTAAACTAGGTTCAGCAAAACCTCCGTGATTTCAGAGTTCAGACCCATAACGATTTCTTAGTGGAAATTTTTAATGAGACTGTTGTTGATCCATAAGATCCTTCAAGAAGTATCGCAGAGTGTACACTTTAGCTGGTTTCAGGTAATGGTTATAGATTGTAAAATTCTGGTAGAATAACACAAACAGGATATTGGTATTGACATAATCCATAGGGCTTATTCAAATTTCCCTGATTCTACTTGTATTCATCTGTGTATATTTTTATATTCAATTATATTGATTTTATCACTTATTTAGGTTCCTATGTCACGCACAAGATACAGAACCATTTCATAAGCACAAAATCATCTTCCATGTCCCTAACCTTTGCAACCCCTAATCTTTTTTCCATTTCTAAAACTTAGTCCTTCAAAAATGTTCTATAAATGGAATTGTACAATATGTAACCTTTGGGTTTGGCTTCTTTTCAATCAGAAGAACTTTCTGCAGTGTCATCTGAGTTGCACTGTATTTCTCAATAGCTCACTCCTCTTTATTTCTGAGTAACATCCCACGTATGAACCTTCCACAGTTTGTTTAACCATTTGCCAATAGAAAGATAGCTGAGTTAGTTCCAGGGTTGGACTGTTACAAATAAACCTGCTATGAACATTTTTGTACCGGTGTGTGCAGGAACATAAGCTTCCATTTTCTCTGGAATAAATGCCTGAAAGTAATTTTCTGTACTGTATCTTATGTAAATTGCATGTTCAATTCTATAAGAAGTTGTCATACTGTTTTTCGGAGTGACTATTATTTGTCTTCTCACAATCAGTGTTTGAGAAATTAAGTTTCCGTGCATCTTACCCAATGCATGATGTCAACATTATTTTTTTATTTTAGTAATTCTGATAGATGGGATTTTAATTTGCATTTTCTTGATGGCTAATCATTTTGGGTATCCTTCCCTGTACTTATTTGCTGTCTGCATATCAGAAGCACAGTGTTTTTTTGAGGTGGATTTAGAAATTATCTGCTCCTATAAAGTAATTCCCTTTCTTTTTTTTTTTTAAATTTTTCTCCGGCACCGGGAACTGAACTCATGACCTTGCGCTTGCCAGGCAGGCGCTTTTGCCGCTGAGCTAAATCCCCAGCCCCAAGTAATTCCCTTTCTTTATGTTTTAGCTTAAAAAATTCTGGTCTAGCTGATCAATTTTTATTCCCCATCTAACTGCCTTATTTTCTTTCAAACCTTCTGCAGTTTTCAAGCCTAAGTGACCTATACCCTATTAAATTTTTTTTGGTTTCTATAGGCAAAATAAATGGACAAAGTGTTTCACTTTGTTTTCCCTTCTATCTTAGCAGTTGTTGAAGCATATTTTAGTTACAATGATTACTTGTCTGTACTTCCCACTAAACTGTCGGAGAGAAGGGACTAACTTACATATTTTTGCCTCTCGCACTTGGTGTGATGGCTGATGCATTTAAATGCTTAACAAATATTTTCAAAGAGTTTGTAATTCTTTCAAAAGGATTTAAGTATCTGGTTTTGGGCAGGTACTATGCTGGACACTTTCACAAATGATTTTCATTTCGTCTTCAGAACTATCCTGAGGAATAGCAATCTTTATCTCCGATTTGTAGATAACAAAGCAGAAACTCAGTGATTTAAATAATTTGAAAGTTACAATCTCAGTAAGTGGCAGAGGATGTTTGCTATGAATCTTCTGGTTGCAATGCCGTAATTGCTCAGAGTGGGAGCAACTGAAGTGTGTACTCTTCCAGGTACTGTGAAGATGTGTCCTCAGTCCTATCTCAATCAGCTCACTGACTACTTTAGAATTTGCACAAACATGCTTTTGGGAGCCTGTGTCTCTCGGCCAGTGTCCACCTCAGAATGCCCAGTGCACTACCTCCCTTCTCTGCCCCATTCTGTCAAACACCTTTCCCCCACCAGCCCTGGGGCTGAGGCTTCTATTTAATCTCACCTAAGGACTCTGCCAATTTCTCCACGATGTTCGCTTGTCTACAGTGACTCCTTTACCTTTCACCTTTGGGTTTTTCCTCTCTGCTTCACATCTATTTCCCCCCACTGCATCCTTCTAGTTTCATGCTACCCATTTCCCAATTATATTTCATTCGACATCTTTGAGGGCCTATTATGAAAAAAGTGGTGCAATAGGCTGAATGAGGAATACAAACATGGAAGGAATACTTCTACCTCTAATGTTACCACTTCATACAGGATATAATGAGACTATAAAAACAGTAAAACCCCTCTTCTTACTATCTGTGAAAAACCAAGTGCTCAATGCTTTGGCAGTAGCTGGAAATCTGTCCATCATCAACACAAGATTATGCCCCACAGTGTTCCATTTTCCTATAATATTAAATTTAACTATTAAACACTAAGTCTTTTTACCTTGTGAAAGAAGGGCAGATGAGTGAAAGACCACAAAGAGAAGAAGTTATTTATATTTGTTTATTTAAGGCAGAAAGCTTCCTCAAGCATTAGGACTTAAGGCAACCTAAATAAAGACGATAAAATATCCTCACTCCGCGGGCAGCCGCATTCCATTCCTTTACTCTTTCTGGGAACAAAGTAGTATTGATAACGCTTCATCATTCTTACAGTGTCCACTTTGCCTCCGAAGTAGGGGTATGTTTCAGAGTGGATAGCACTGTGTGGTTTAATGGACACATTTCTTCTTTTTCAGTGGTTCAAAATAGTACATGTTAAAGTTGATGCCTCAGATTCAGAGAAATAAACTCTTCATTGTTTGCCAGACACTAAAGGAAATGAGAACTATCCCCACTCTACTTGATGTTGTGCTTCTAATGAAGATGCTAGATCTGCGAAAGTTAGAAGATTAGGTAAAGGGACAAATGTAGGCAAAGTGCTGACTGTCCAAAAGTACGGGAAGCAGCGGTAGTTTTCAATTCAAATCCACTCCTTCCTCCTTTCTTACAGAGCAGGGATTCTCGGGGTACAGAGGTAAGTACAAATGATTTGTGCTTGCAGAGAGACACAGGTATAAAAACCTACAGAGATTTTTAGTTATCTGTCTTGGCTGAGTGTCCTGCCTCTTTGCTTGCTTGCTTGCTTGCTCAATTGATTGATTGACTGATAAATGGAAGTTAAATATACTCTCATAACAATGGCTGGAAGATCCTAATTTCATTGGGGTGTTTCCCCCACCTCTTTTTTTTGTTGCTGTTGTTTTGAGACAGGGTCACCCTATGCCGTTCAAGCTGGCCTGTAGTCCAGGCTGGTCTTGAACTTGCAATGATCTTCCTGTCTTAGCCTCCTAAGTTCTGGGATTACAGGTATGTGCCACTATGCCTGTCCCTCTCCCACCTCTTATACCCTCTTATACAACATTGTTTCATTGGAAGGTGCTCTTTTGCAGTCCCAGGGGCACAAATCTTGATAGACCAAGACCATTAAGGCTATCTGATTCTTTCCAATACTTGGTTGAGGCCTGGACACGTGATTCAGTTCTGGCCAGGTAATGTGGAGGAAAGTCTACCAGAATTTTTCTGAAAAGGTTTTCTCACTGATAAAAAGAAGTGATATTCAGCAAGAAACACTCTTTCTTCACAGAACTACACCTGGACTCAGGGGGAAGAATCACTGAATGAGTGATTTTCAAAAATGTGCTTTATGGTATCTCCACATGACATATGAACCTGTACTGGCCATAGTATAGGCATAAGGGTAAAAGGCTGTGTCCTCCATCTTGGATGATGCTACTGGGCCTCTGTGGTCAGTGATCTACCTGGGAGGTAGTTGTCCTCATTGTTCATGTTCTTCTGAGTAGCTATTGTGTTTCTCGCAGCCTAAAATAGCTGAACTAAGATTGTAGCTAACTCTGCCAAGGGATATTGGGCAAACACTCTTCAAAATAGGTAAAATTTGATCTGGTTCAGAAAGAGATCTGATGTGAGGAAAGAATATTTGCAAAGGCAAAGCATGAGTGAGGATGACATTGGTGTCACAGGGAGACATTTCATTCTACTGCTGGATGGACATGAAGCTGGAGATGATATAAAAGGCCTTTGCTATTATTATTACTGTTATTTTGCTGTTATTATTTTGGCATCACAGTATGGAGTTTAAATTTTGCCCACTGGCAACATGGAGGAGGGAAGTTTTAAAACAGGAAAATTTATGCAAATATTTATAGACGGGCCTTCAAACTTTGATGGCAGACTGACACCTGGAGTTGAGTAGAAATCGATGGCAGAAAAATTAAGAGAAATCAAGACTCTTTTAGTGCTTTGTTGTGTTTTGCAAATGACAGTAAACTCTTCTCATAGATTTAACCAGGAAAAAGTTTGGCAGACGTCAACCAGTACCTTGCAATAGAACCTGCTCCAGGGCTGGCTGCATTCAGGCGGTTAGACAGTGCCAGTACTGTCAGGGATCTGCCCACCTCCTTGTTCTTTGCATCTCACCGCTCTGCCTCTGTCTGGATTGGTTCTACATAGCCAGCTCCCCAGCTGTGTTAACTCTCCATCATTGTCAGAAAAGCATTCCAGAAAAAAGAAAACACCTATTTCCCTACAGCTCCAGCAAAAGCCTTGGCATGTATTTTGTTGGCTTGACTTGGGCTCTGTGTCCTCATCCCCAAACTAATTACTGTGGTCAGAGAGATGAAGGAGTCTAACTGATCAAGCCTAGTCACAGAACTACACCTGGACTCAGGGGGAAGAATCACTGAATGAATGATATTCCTAAAGGGGGTTATTTCTCCTGAAGAAATATAGAGGCACAGAACAGGCCTAACTGGTAGCTAATGCCCAGTAAAGAGACTATGAGTAGTCTAACCAGGGAGAGAGAGAGAGAGACAGTAAGTAAGAGAGATACAGAGAGACAGATAGAGACAGAGAGACAGAGACAGAGAGAGAGACAGAGACAGAGACAGAGACAGAGACAGAGACAGAGATCCCATTACTTGTACATGACTATTCCAGGCCCTAAACCAGGTCTTTGGGACTTCAAGTGTATGCTCTTAACCCTGAACACCTAAAGAAGAATAGGAGTGGAGACCAGATGACTAAATGAGACAAGACAAAAAGGAAGTTTTGTGTCATCTCTGCTGCCTAACTTCATGCCCAACAAGATTAAGTGAAGATAAAGAAGAAAGGTATCCAAAGAGCTGTTGTCCTAAGTGAAGTTTCCTCAGTCTGGCCTCAGTGACATTTTAGGCCAGAAACTTCTTTGTTGGGGGAGGCAGGGCATTCTGGCCATGGCAGGATGATTAGCAATACATGTCTACCTGCTAGGTGCTTTTTGTACCTTTTTTCTGTGAAAATAAAAATATTTGCAGAACTTTCATGCATCTCCTGGAGAGCAAAACTTACATCCCTGTAACTTATGCCCACCCCACCCTAAACACACCTGTGCAAGAGAACGAGGCCTTCAGAGTGGTTCAGTACCATGGGTCTGTGCAGTCCTGTGTCTTAATGGAATCCCAGTCCCACTGGGACTCTCATGTATGTATGTATGTATATATTTAGAGATAGGATTTCACTGTGTAGTTCAGGCTGGCCTTGAACTCACTGCAATCCTTCTGCCTCAGCCTCCAGGGTGCTGGGATTACAGGCTTGTGCCACAGCTTTCCTACTTTCTCCGTGGAGGTGACTCAGACACTTCCCTTCTTCTTGACACCCCAGACAAGGTCGACTGTGTCCCTTTTTCCTTGCCCCTTGAATTCTGTCATTTCTAGGTAGATTTTTTGGAGAAAAATGACTGTTACTGGGATCCTGAGCTTTCTTACTTCTAAACGACAAAGAACATAAAGATAGTACAACACAGGTAAAGTTGAGTCATCCATAATTTGTTCATTCACTTAAATGTGGTGATTTCAATTGTCTACATTATATTAGAGGCCTTGGAGTGAGAAAAGAAATCCTACTTTCACAGTTTATGAGCCTTGTGATAGAAAAACTGACTTCCCCCAGCCTCAGTGTATGTACAGTATGGAGCTGATAAAATGTGCTTTTGTGCAGTCATGGTTTCATAGAGCAGCAGTGTGGGGCACTCACAGATCTAGCTCTGTATCATCAAGAATAATACAAATATTTAATATATACTGTGTTAGATAAAAGGAGTTATGAACCGCACTGCTAAAAAATTATAGCTTCTAAAACTTCCATGAAAAAAGAAAAAGAATTGAAGTAAAACATTTCAATATGCTTCTGAGAAAACTCTCTTCTCTAAAGTATTGTTAGCCTCTGTGGTCCACATGAGATATTTTTCAGTTTTCTATTTTTGATCTTTTTCAAATTCTGAAAGATATTACATAGATTTGAGATGATCACTTGCATAAAGAAATTACTGTGTGCAAGCAATCCTTTAGTTATCTCTATTTTAAAACTTCAGTTTCTTTGTGTGGAGAAGCTATTTTCCAAGTAGAGAAAAGAAAGAACTCTCCGACTCTGATGTAAAACAGAAGACAAAGTGACTTTCTGCGGTTGAAAAGGCAAGACAAGAAAAGTAAACCTTTACATTTTTTCCTTGTATTTGTTGATAAAATAAATATTGCTATGTTCATCAAAGTATTCTTTAAGTGTTAATGCTCTCATAAACTTAAATTTTAAATTACTCCAACGTGAAAGAGTAAATGAAGAGATCCAAATTTGCTAACCTCAGAGAGCATAACAACTCTTCCCGTACAGACGCAGGGCTCCAGCTCACTGGCATCTCCTGGCTATTGTTTCGTCACTTGAACTCTGACAACTTTTCCCTCTGCTGGTGACTGTAGTATCAGCTTTCGTAATGCCTCCGAATTCCCTCTGTCTTTGCCTCCCTCTGTCCTCTTTTCATTCTGTTAAGGCACTGTGTGTTTTGCAATTAAACTGTTTATTTGATATCACTGTAAAGCAAGTTCTTATTAGTAAAGGAATTTCAAGAACGCTGTTTTCAAAACCATACAATTGATGCAATCCTTTGTAAACTACGTCACACATTTCTGTGATTAAAATGATTCATTTCTTGATTAAAAATAGACTGACCAATTTAAATTTTTTTCTCACAAAGCAACTAGGAGGACATGTAGAGTGATAACCTAGACACTGAGCATTACAGGATCAATGCACTTTTATTTACTATTTCAACAGATTTATTGACCATTTATTATATTCTATGCACTTTCTTTTCTTTTTATATTGACTTTTTCCTGATTGCCATGGCATTGCAATTGCACAAAGTTTCCAATATATAAGAACTAAGGAATGCACACTTTCCCCATGGTATTAACTTCCCTTTTTCCAGCAAGTGAGAGACAGAAAATTTAAAAATGCAGTGGAAAATGCACTAAAATTTGATATATTTATGTACATACTCAAGCCATTTAATTTTTTCTTTTCAGTTCCAGCAGCTTTACCTTCCCACACTCAAGCATACATGTAAAGTGAAATGAAAATTAAAACTGTATCTGACCTGATAAAATAATTGTAATAGAGCCCAAAACTGTCACTGTAATGAGATGAAAGGAGCAACAGCTTGATTTTCGAGAACAGACGATAGCTAGTTACATGTAAACACAGATGAGACTTTCTGCTTCCACTTCTCCCTCTTCAGTTCTGTGGGGAAGGGAAGAGCAGAAGCCACAGACAAGAGCAAGAGAGGTGCCTAGTACGCCTGCCAGGGAGGGTGAGTGCTCCAAAAGCCCACTGCTGCACTGAAGCAAGAATTAACTACAGTATCCCACCACTGATAAAGACTCAGTTTTAATGTGAACTTTGCCAAATTGCAAAGAACAATGGTAACATCTTCAACCGTGTTATAAAACCCAGTTACAGAACAATTCACTACTATTCACTGAATGGGGCAATTGTGCCTCACGTGGCAAAGCTTGAGGGAAAATGAAGTGAGGAAGAGAAATTTAATTCCAAATGATTGGGGGAACGGACTAAAAGATGCGCTTCCGAGAAGTAAGCAGGACCCTGTCAACAGGGCCTTGTAAGCCATTTTGTAGGAGTGTAACAAGGCGCCGGGGAAGGCTTGGATGAATGAAAGACAAGATCAGACTCACATTTTGAAAAGATAGTGGGCAGTAGTGGGGAAGCAAAAAGGAGGGGGTGCATGTAGAGACAGACATTGGGGTAAATCACACATTAGGTGCTTGAATGAGAGTGCTAACTTTGGTACTCAGGTGACAGAGACGTTCGAAAGGTCAAAGCATTGCAACTTGATGGTTGCTTGGATGTGGGAAAAAACTTGAGAGATGGGTCAAGACCAATTCCTTAATGCTTTCTTGGGTAACCAGCTGAATAAATGGTGATGCTATTCCCAGAGATGGGGCAGGAAGGAAGGCTGGGGAAAGCCAGAGATGGTGCACAATCTCAGGCCCCATTATTCAGGGAACACTCTCGTGAAGGTGCCTGGAACAGGGCAATAAGGGGCTGGAGCCCACTGGGGGCGGGTCGGATTTAGGCACAAGATAAATATACAAAAGCTATAGAATTTGAAGTCGCATATCACAATTGTTTCTTCTTTTTAATTGTACTGCTTCTATGAAACTGTACATAAAGCACTTACAATTCCAAATTTTGTCCCTGAAATTCAGTTGATTTTGCATTAACTTGGAATATTGATTGGGATACTTGATTTACAATGCTACCTCCTACCTGAAACTTTTAAAAAGTAAACCTGAAATGTATAAAATGTGCAGAATATGTGAAACTTAATCTCAGGGCTTAATTTTAACTGTAATTTTGACTAGCACTTGGTCTGTATGGTGTTGATAATCCATATATTACAGAAATGTTATTTTTAAGGATTTAAAATATTAAAAAACTTTAAATCAAGAAATAGGTTGCAGGTTGTTAGAACCTACAGACCCGAGTTCACAGAGAAAAAATTTGATGAAATTAATCAAGAAACAAATGTTCTCAAGGCAATTGTGGGCCACCAGTGTGCTAAATCTTTCTCTGTTAACTTATTAAATTATTGTTTTATGAATCTTCTGTAGGACTATATCCAAATTGAATGTTTTGCCAATACCAATCCTCTACTGGTGGTTGTAACAAAGAATTCTCTTTCAGGGACAGGTCTTTTTCCTTGGGGAAGTAAATAGAGTCAGTGATTTACTGATAAATCCACCCAGTATATACATCATCTCTGTCCCATATATCAATGTCACGGGCAACAGCTTGCTTTACTAAGTGATTCTGCAGTGTCTTCTCAAAGACTATTTTGTTTAGTAATCAGATCAAAGTGCCAACATGAATACTGTTTAGCACCATATGAATTGTTTTTATATTTAATAGCACAATTAGTTCAGAGGCACTTTTATAGAATGGTTTCCACTGCTGAAATGTTATCCCATCATATTAGTCTACTTTAAAAATAATGCTAATTTGTGTATCATCCATGTGCACTGCAACACAGATTATTTGTTCTACATTGTGTTTAAAACCAAAATGTTACTTTTGTTACCAATTAGGAGAATTCTCATAATTGCAGCTTTTCTTAACTGACCAGTTTTGAATGCGATGTCAATTATCTGTGCAGTTTGGGAGACTAGATGGCCTTTCTGTTTTATACTATTAAATAGCATTAAGCATTCTCTCCAAATCCTTGCAAATGGATTGTGAAACTAATGAGTGATAGCTTTGTGAAAATTTACATGGGGGTGAATAGAAAATTATAAAGGAAAAGGGCCCTTTTGATGATGACTGACAGATAATGACAAGGCTTTCCATCTTGGTTTAAAAAAGAAGGTTTTACTGGGTTCAGTTTAACATCTTTGTAAGTTGATCCTGGAAAGGACTTTAGGAAGACAATTGGAAGGACACAGAATTTTTTTTAAATAAAACATTAAGATCAAGAAAAGTTTTTTTAAAATGAGATTTTAGAAACAAGTTATTGATTTGCTTCTGGTATTTGCAATGCAGACATTTTCGCGACTTCCATGTCAAACTGTCTCTGCAGAAGCGTGTTGTGCTGTGTACATAATCTTCAGTAAGGAATCCTACTTGCAGCATATTTTTCTTCAAAGGCTTTGCATTTCTGCATAAAAAGCTTATTAATTATTTGTAGCTGCTTGTCATCGTGTTCTGATAATAGAAGTCTGGTCAAGGATAATAATTAGCACTTCACCTTTTTGGATCATATATATCCACTCTTCCTAGTGCAATATTACCCAAAGCATCTCTCCTCTCCCTGTACACAGGACCAAAAGTGCAGGCACATCATTTATTGATAAGACAAAAAGAATGTAATGAAATTATCAATGTTCTTGAATTAATTATGAACATGATTAAGAAAGCTAAAATCTCAGGAGCCAGGATCTCATTACCCATTCAGTCTTAGGGATTGCTTTCATTCAGCTAGGCAAAAAGGCTTTGAGCAGACCCACAATTGCTTTTCTCTCATTTATTTGTGCTAGAATTAAGGCTTATTTGTTTTCTGTTTTCTTCTTCTTCAGATTGTTCCTCTGTCTTTATCCATTTAACAAACTGTTCCCTCCTGTATCTCAGAAGGATGCACCTATAGGGCCTACATCTCTGTCTGCAGTCTGCCTACCTTCTCCTTTTGAGTGCATTTCTCTCAACTCATTTTGCTGGAGCTCCTAAATATCTCTCAAGGTAAGTCTGAGAATGTAGCCAAAAAGTTCTTTCAGATTTATGTCTGCAGCTATACAACAGTTCTGTCTGAAACCCATTCAGCTAGGAGTCTTAATGACATCATTATTACGCTGTCTGTACTGGGCTAGATTTTACTTGGAGCCTTCACTGTATTATTACTTATCCTCCTTTCTGTGTGAATGTACGTATAATACTTGTTCAGAGAGCAGGATATGATTCAAAACTAAGAAGGAAATAGTTTTTTATTCAAGTCAGACTTCTAAAAATAGTATAAATAATAAGCAAGAAATAAATTCCTTTTAAATTTATATATGGTGTATAGATACCTAATAATGCTGGAATTTCTATTCTTTTCATCCTTGATATTATAACTGAATTGAGAACAACCAAAATGTAATGTCATATTTGGGCTCCTTTTAGAAAATTTCCAAGTGTTCCTTTTTAAAAGGCCTTCTGAATCTCTGGAATTGTAATGTCCAATGCAGAGAAATATTTAATTGGTATCTGTTTTAAAATGTTTTGGAATTATCCTAATGGCACCTGACTAAACTCAGAGTTTTGTTTTGTTTTGTATAGAATGAACCAATGATAGTTTGGCAGCAAACTTTCCTGAAATTTTATGATAGTTCCTTTATCAAGAAGGTTATTTGCAAAACAAGCGAAGTGTTGTCAGCATGTATTTCACAGTCACATATACAGTGATTATGAAGATTTCATACTCAGGTGTTATTTTGGTTTCAATATATTTTTACAGGACTCATATTCTTCTATGTGAGAATTAAGTATTGCAAAATAAGACAGGAGTGAACTGTAGCTTTAGGCCATTGAATAAATACTGTATGTGTGATCCCATATCCATTGATCCTACTTTTCTTTAAAGTGTGACTTGAGAAGATTGCTAAAGCATCCAGGAATTTGAATACATAAAATCATTGAAAAATCAAAACATTATGGAGCAATAAGTGACAAAGTGATGCTAGCACATAGTACGTAAAAACGTCTATCTCTCATATCTTATAAACAACCTTAACATTGAAGATTTGTTAGAAAATGTGATTAAGTAACAAAGAGAAAAGCCTGCCTGGCTCTTTAGATAAACCTGCAGCCTGTGGACACAATATGTAGATAATGATATATGTTATATGAAAGATGTTTATTTCTTTATTAACCAAATATCTAAGCTGTTGAAATTTTGCTAGAGTATTATACTGTTTATGTATCAGTTTCTTTTAATTGGGGGCATATTTGAGACTTTCATCCCAGTGTATTTCTCGATGCCTTTTTTGAATTCTGTTACTAGGCAAATTGTTACTGTTGCTTATTAAAATTACCATTGAGAGGTGTTGTTCTCCTTAATTCTTATGTTAACTAAATTAATTGGCACAGGCAATCGCATTTGGAAGTGTTTAAACATGCAAAAAGACTCCAAATCTCATTTTTAGACATCAAACAAGAACAGCAATAAAAATAGTTTTCTCATGTTATGAACCCAGAATACCAGAAAAAAAAAAAGCATGTTTCTTAAATAGAACCCCCTTGTACTTCATCTCATTCTGAGAAAATGGAAATATCTCTGAATATCTTTTGATATTTCTTTCATATCTTATCAAAAAGAGAAAAATGAATCATAAAATATCCTGCGTGCCGTTTCCACATGAAAGGGATGAACACGAGCCCCACGTGGTTCTCTCCAGGGGAAGCCCGTTATTGTGCTTCGGTAGGTGGTCGCCTGAACTTCTGCAATCGGACTGTCGGGCGAAATGGTTTGGAAGCTGAAATAGACACAAATAGCAGAGGCTGAGGTGAAACAGAAGGAAGTGCATCTGTAGCTAAAAAGTTGGGAAAGGAGCACTTTTTAGTTTGTTGATATCTAAGTATCAATAATTTCCAGATGAGAAATATTTTTAAAAAATTAATTCTTAGTGCTATCATAGGCTGGATGCAACTAGTGAACGGAGCTTTTGATAAACTTTACAAAAGCAGTTGCGTTAATGAAGAGTAAGATGCTGGTCTCAGAAAATCAAAAAGCTTGCCCCCCGTTTTCCAGAGTGATTAGTGTGAGCGTTGTGGTTCATATGGTATCTCTAACTTTTCCTGCACCAAGGCAAAATGGCAGGTCTGGGTGTCTTCACCAACTTCACTGAGCTCACAAATTTTGAAAGCTAAAAATTAATAACCGTGGGGAAGTTTACACATTTGTCCTATTTTTAAGGGCAATATTATGTAGTAAAAAAAAATAGAGATGGTTTAAAAACTCATACATGGCTGAGACCAGACCTTCTTTCTCATTCTTCTGACTTTGACACTTTAGTCTCCTGTTAACTGAGTGTAAAGGTGAATATATTTGAATCTAATTGATATGGAAATAAAACTTCCAACCAAAGTCAATATAAGCAATCTTAAATATTTAATACATGAGTACTGTTTTTGTTCATGTAGTTTGAATTAGCTCCGATAAGCAGCAAGCAGTAAAACCTCATATGTATGTAGGTGTTACACATTTACATAGACTTCTGTCTAAAGGAAGCAGAGTATACTAGAAAATGCATCTGCAGATGTTAGGAGATTTCAATTCTGTCAACATCTACCTGTGACCTTGGACAAGTTACTGAAACTTGCAAAGCCTCTGTTTTGTTCCATAAAATAAGTGAAGTAAATGGTAGTATTTAAGGGACTCACATACTAAAATCTATCATTTTATATCTGTACTCCTGTAAATACATATAAACACACACATAAGTGAATATATATATATACACACATTTGCCTGTACGAGTAAGGCTAAAATCTATCTCTAGCATTTTTTAAAATTTGAATTAGAGAACACTTTTCATTTAGAACATATGAAACCTCAATATTGTATGTTTCTGGGGCTTTGACATCTGCTCTGTCTGCTAACTTAATTCTGAAACGCAGGGTTAATTTGCACTTAAACATACCTCCATTCACATTTATGCTGATCTGGGCCTATAAACAGTAGGACTTGCTCCCCAGCAACTACGTCTTTTGCAAATTTCCCCAAGTGTAGAAAGAGGGAGTTGTTTCATGTTCACATTTCTCACAGCAAGTTGTGGGGTCTTTGCAAATTGCTAACAGGCTCATTAAGCTCCTGCTTGCCTATCTACTGAGTGAACACGGAACTGATAATTGTAACTAAAACTGAATTTCAATTTTTGGTTAGTAACCTTAATTCTAATCTTTCAAGCAGTAAGATTTTAAAAAAGATACTCGATGTACAGGCTGAAAGAATGTGTTCTGCAGTGAATTTCTGGCCTGGAAGTTTCAGGACCAGCAGAATACAGAGCGAGACGGAGGTGCTCCGTGGCGGGGGATCAGATCTGCTCTGAATAGGTTAAGGAGAGCTACCTGCTTTGAGATTGATTTAAATCAGTAATGGATCATCTCATAAAGCTGCTGTTACTAGATATTAGCCTGCTATCTCCGTCCTCTGATAGCACAGATAAGAAGTGCTTACCGCAGAGAAGGTTCCTAGAGGACAGATATTGTTTCCTGTACCTCAGGGAGTAAAAAGCCATACTGCTGGATCAGTGACTTTCCTAACAGCAAGTAAATCCAGGCCTTATCAAGTTACAGCACAAACTGCACTCATGTTTTATTATTCTCATTAGAGATTTAAGGACTAATTCTAGTTGTTAGCGCTTAGCAGTTTAATGTTTTCCATAGATAAGAATTAAGATTCTTCTGGGGGATTTTTTTATTTGCTAAAGCTTGCAAAATATAATGCCGTGATGCGCTTACTGTGATGTAATGCAGTAGATTTTCTAAACGTCCTGAATGTTTTTAAGGCATACATTTTAAAAATTTAAATTTAATGACTGAATTCTTTTCGAATTGGAAATGCACTCGTTTTACTGAAACATGACTTTCTTTGTCCAGGATCCCAAATTGGTTCTCCTCTCGGAAATAGGACCAGAGAGGCTGGATTTGGTGCTTTCGCAGTTTGTCTTTACTGCTGTGTGTTCTCTCACAGTAAATCCACTCAATCTAGATGAAATGCAGGGTCTGATTCAAAAGAAAACTTTAAATGAAAGCTATTTTGAAAGTAAGTTTGGCCTTAAATTATTTCCTTAAAGGCATACTCACTTCCCTTCCTAACGAGGGAAAGAAAAGTTGAAACTGTTGTGTTCATTCTATTTCCATCTTCAAAGAGATTCCAGTTTTCACTTTTTAGAAGTAACTTTTCAGTAATGTGAGATCACTGTTGCCCAAAGTTACTCTCCCTTACATTCTTAAGAAAGAAAAATCATTTTTGAATAAGAAAATTTAATCTAAGCTACATATATCATAGCGTTATTAATGGAATCAAACTCAGTGACTAAAGGCATCTTTTTAGTTATGGTTAATGAAATTCTTCTTTTGTATGAACTCCAGTGCAGAAAACCTTATCTCTCACCCTTGTTTCCTTAGGTTGATCTTTAGATCTTTTTATTACTTCTGATATGTCGTTATATGGCACTTTCAGAAGCGGCTGAATTTCAGTAACATAATGCATGGATATTATATTGCTCAAGGTTTGGAGTCAGATATTTAGAAGGAATTTAGCTGCACATAAATAAAAATCGCTGTCATTATGAGAGATTCATTGGTTGACACTCTGATATCCATTCTTGAAAAAATGTGTTCCTGAGATAAAACAGTAATAGCAGCAATGTTAAAAGAATGCCAGTTTGTGGCAGATCAGGAACCCTGAATATACCTACTAGATAGGATTAATCATATAATAAAAATGGTAGTTATCATTTATTATGTGCTGGACACTATAATAGATGTTGTAAATGCCTGATCTTATATATCAATTGTTTTCAAGGAAAGTCTCAATAAGTTCAATTTACCTTTTTAATTTTTTAAGAGAGGAGAAATCTATTCTAGTTAATGTTTTGATTATTCCTGGCTATGCAGGCTTTGTGCCTGTTTATACCCTAGACTGTTTTTTCCCTTTTAGCCAGTGACAGTTTATCTGCCAGAAAAATTTAGCATGCTTGTTCCAGTTACATTACTGGGTGCAATCCTCCCTTACACAGGAAATAAATTTGTTATGAAGAACTCTCAATAGAAGCCTTGGAAAACTTACACAGAGCTGTGCTCTGTCCAAAACGCTGTTCAGTAGGTTTTCCAAAGCGCCCAGGTAACAGCTGGTGCAGGCCATGTGCCAGCCCTGACAGCCCATATGCTCTCTTTAGTGCAGTAATTATCTCAACACAAAACTCTGATAGCCTGGTCTACTGGGTCCAGTTTCCCTAGGTTAAATTGACTCAGTGGCTTTGTTAGTAAGTTCCTTTGGCACAGTAAGAACTTCATCAAGAGTTTAAGTATTGGGATAAGCTTCAAAGACCAATATGACTGCTACTTTCAAGACAGGTGGCTTATTAACCCTAAGAGATTTTAGGTGGCAGTTCATTAGGTATCACTCAGCTGTAGCAATCTAGGGAAAAGTCTGCCTCAATTTCTACCAGCTACCCGAGTAAGGGTGGAGTTTAATGCACATGCTTTGATAATAATTATTTTTGCATTTCAGTTCTAAGACAGGTACAAGGATTTCTTCTGTCTTTTGGCAGTAGGTTGGCGCTGGAAAGATTGTAGGGAGGAATTGTAGGGTAGGAGAAGAAATGAAAGATGAGTTGGAGCAAGATGAGCGCAGGCTTTCTTCTCTAGGGAATCACAGAGGCAGTGGTTCTCTCATGTACTCTACGCCTTGTGACCTTTGAGCAGTTGACAGTCCCTGTGTTTGTGTAAAATTCACAGGTTGGATGCCTGTATCCATTTTCCTTCCTTCTTTCCTTCTTTCCTTCCTCCCTCCCTTCCTTCTTTCCTATTCTCTTCTTCATTCTTTTTTGTTTTTGTTTTTGTTTTTCTCCGGTACCGGGAACCGAACTCATGACCTTGTGCTTGCCAGGCAGGCGCTTTTGCCGCTGAGCTAAACCCCCAGCCCCCTTCATTCTTTTTTTTATTTCTGAGAATTTCTTTTTATTTCAAGGTCCAACTGAAAGTAAACTATAGACACAAACCTGCAGTTACACTACTGATAAAGCTTCCCATAAATCTTGAAAGATGTTGCCTAGCATGTAATAGAATTCAGTCACATGACTGCTGCCAGATACGAGTTGAAATCTCACTTCGGATCTCCCCATAAGATGATACCTCACTAAGAACCTAAGCACAGAAGTAGACTACTAGTCTTCTGGATAAGCTCCACCTTTATCATACTAAAAATGCCTATTCATGTTGTTGGAGCAACAGGTATGGCTATTTTGACAATGGATCTTTTTTTTTAAAACTGGTAAAATTATTTTTTTATTGAAGAGTAAAAGTTAAATTTGAGCAATGCAGAGAGTACTGTCCAGGCCCAGAATACCTCCCAGAGTCACTTTTTTTTTTTTCTATAGTTCTTTTTTTTTGTACTGGGAATCGAACTCAGAACCTTGAGCTTTCCAGGCACTGTGCCACTGAGCTATATCCTTGGCATATATTTCTTTAAAATGTTTATGTGCATTTTTTATTTTAATATAACACAGTGGATATTTAAAAATAGGAAAAACACTCTTCTCCTATGAAAAAACTTAAAAATTTCATAACAAAGGCATTAAAGAATAATAGTGGTTAAAATAGTGTGAATCATAATATTAAAAGAATGGCTAAATGATGCTTTGTGATGTATAATTTCAAAACTTCTGAAATTTTTATCATAAAGTAGCATAAAATACTTAGATTATCTCAATTATTCCTAAACACAAAGATGGATTCAAAAGTCTGTCTGTTATGTCAATATATTTTAATTTCTTGCATTAAATGGAATTCTGGGAAGGAATGCACTGAAATTATTCCAGCAGACACTGGGTCCTACTTTGTAATCCTGGAAACCCCATAGCACCATGAAATTCTGATCATCTGATTTCTTTCTTTCTTTCTTTCTTTCTTTCTTTCTTTCTTTCTTTCTTTCTTTCTTTCTTTCTTTCTTTCTTTCTTTCTTCTTTCTTTCTTTTGTAAATCCCATACAGTGTAATCTGGTTCTGCTCAAATCCTGTGAGACTTTTTCCTTACTTACTCCAGATGATGTATTAGTACCAGCCACATAGTTGATGATATTTGCTAAATGAATGAATACATGGATTGAAGTGGGTTTTCTGTGGAAATGATTCCAGCTATAAGCAGAAATTTATTAATCTGGGATTGGTATAGGGGATGGAGTGAGATGTGACTTAGAGTTCTGGGTCATCTGTGCACGTGTGGAGATCTGACTTTTGTTGACAATTCTTAGTTTAAAGGATCTCAGAGGAGCCCAGGGTGGCCCAAGCTCTTTTTAATGGTCAAAGTCTAGGGGTAGAAATGTGAGTAGGACTGATTTACTTAATGTTGAACTGTTGGTTGAAATTAGTTCACTTGTAATATAATTCCACAGCTATATTGTGTTTTCAGCTTAAGAAAGCAAATTATAACCTTAAAGAGGGTATCATAGAAAGCTAGATGAGCTAGTTCATAAAAACCCAAACACAGACCTTTGTTATTTAGTTTTCAACTACAGGTAGTTATACTTCTAAAGTCATTATTTATATGTTGTCAAGAGTACTCACCATATTTATTGACTTGTACATTATTTTTTGCAAATAAGTTCTGGCTGCTCTCTGCATATTATAATTAAAACGACAGGGACTTTAATCATTTATGAAATTTTAAACTACATACTGAATATAAATGTATCATTCAATGTGATAGAATGAATTAAATTCATCACTGTCAAATAACTGTATAAAAGATGAAATATCTCTCATCCCACATCATTAACTTATATAAAAAAGCCAGATTTGCAAGCATTGTAATAATGCTTTTATGGCCTTTTAAGGACATTTGAAAACTGAGACATTTGGTAAATGCCAGAAAAACGCTTTTGACCAAAAAGTTGATTTCTGATTTTATCTATAACAATTCTAATTTGAATTTGATGGTAAAGTATAAGTTTTGCCTAGATTCTCTTATTTTTTTGCTATGGAATTTTCTTTTATTTTTTTTCATTAAATAAAAATGAAAAAACTACTTAATACTCCTATGTGAACAAGAAACATTTTTACTACTATGATATAAATATAGGAAATAGAGTTTTGGTAATTTGCATCATTAAGGCAAAATTCCTTGCTGAAAGTTGAAAGGAAATGTGGGACATGAGAGTACTTGAAACATTTACCTGGAGCATGTAAGTAGCTGACAACTGTTCCTCCTTTTGTGTTTGTCTACACGCAATGTCAACACGCAAATTTTCAAGGTAAACAGGACGGCGTTGGGAAACTGTGTTCCTGATTACTGTCATTTCCTACTTTGCCATAATTGAATCACTATTTTTAGCTGATATCTGTACTTATTAAATATTATGGAATTGAATTGAAAATGTCAAAACTTTTAAAATGGGAAAAAGTCTCATTAACTGATTATTTCAAGAAAATATATGCTATAAAATTTCTTTTCTGTCCTTCAAATCATCTAAATCTTTCCAAGTTTCAATTATTTTCTCTGTGTTTCTTGATTTCCATCCCTTCTTGGGTAGGACATTCATTAATTCATTGACTCACACATTCACTGGATAAACTTTTATTGGCCAGTAAAGGAGGAGTGGGCAAAGCTTGGTATTGATCCAGGGACAAGATGAGAGTCTGAGTCCCTACTCCCCAAGGACCAGAATAGAGGAAGCACAAGTAAAATCTGATAAAATGTGAAACAGAAGTGCTTTCATAAACTTATGAACTAATTCTAATTTGGGGAAAGAAGTAAGAATTAATTAAGGTGCTTAAAACGATCTTGCAACGTCTCAGTTTAATGCAGCTCATAATACTACAGCTTCAAGCAGTTTTCCAACCAAATGCAGGGAAACACGACACAAATGGGAAGGAACACTCTGTTGGGATGTTCCAAGATACATCGTGTAATTTCATGTAAATCAAATTAAAAAAAAAAACCCACACAAACCAAATCCAAGAGTTTTCACAGTGATCAGTGTTAGAGTTAGTGATATCATTTTATCTTGTCAAGAATTTTAGATTGCTCATTTTGAAAATGTTAATGGCATTAAATGTCTTCTATTCTCTGTCCTATTAAGTTCTTATCACAACATCAAATACTAAAAAAGTTGACATAATGTAGAGTTTTACATGTTATTACAGTAGCTACACAACATCTGATTGACGTGTAATTATTTGAAACATATTGTAAAAGTAAGAATTATTTTAGGGAAAGTAATAGAAGAAGAATTGTACAAGACTTGGGGATACATGAAAAAAAAAACCGAGAACTCAAGACGTTGCTGTGGAGTAACCTATGCAGTCCTGACACAGCTTGGTAAAAGCTGTTTGTTCACCAGTTTAGCTTGGTTTTCATTTTATGAGGTTAACATTTCCTCTATTTTAATCAGCAAGTTTGAATAATAACAGGACTGCCCAAATGACGGCAGTAATTAAAAAGACACATACAAAACCCAGACACTAGAACAAAAATTTAAAGAAATACTTTAGACTATAAATATTTGTTGTAAAAGATAGTTTTATTGTAGAGTGTCTTACTTTTCTCCACCATATGGGTTCTTGTCTATGAAATACATTACATGGGAAATTTCCTGCTTTTTAGAAATAGAATTAGTACTTTCTTCGAACCCTTTTTTGTTCATACTTTTGCATTAGCTTTTGTTTTCCCAAAGTATTATTTCTTCATTAGCCTGCTTTATAAACTTATTAATAGACAAGTTTTAATATTTACCCCATAATTAAAAATCTGATACAGAAATGATCAATGTGAAAGCAAGAAGTCTTGCTGAAATGTTTTTCTAAGATTTTAAGAGGGACCAGCCACATTATAGACCTGTAACTATATATGGTGGTAGTTGGTATAAAGTAACAAAGCAGAGCTCAACATAAAAAAAGGACTGGCAATTTAAGCATCCTTTTCTAATAGCTTTACGATAGGACTCTTTATATTGAGAGATTTTATTAGGTTTGAAATATAATTTTCACAAAGTTGCCGCAGAGTCGGAGTAAAGTGCATTTGCTAAATCCTTTATCATCCTCTCTCCCTGCTTCTCAGTATTGTTTCAGAATAGAAGGTGAAACCGTATTCCTTGGTGTGCAGTTTAAAGTCAAGAGTAGCAATATTTAGCACATGCTTGGGCAACCTTGTTTGAAATCCATGCCGCCCCTCTCTGGTGTTCTGATGTGCCTTTAGGGGATGCTTGCCTGTTTGTAGTTTGTTTTCTTTTGTTTAAGGTTTCAGCTACTGCACTGACTAATGATTATATAGCAGTAAACTCTCGTCCCTGCTAAATTCAGTCGTGATGCCTCAAAAGCATTTTTCCCTTGTGTGACATAAAACAATAAAAGAACTAGACAAACCCCTTTTGAGGAAGAATAATCCTTTGTTTAAAGAAAAGAAAAGGCATCTCCTTGGTGCCAGAGGGTGGAGAATTGAAATCAAAGCCTTAGCTAATTGATAAAAAAATAAAACAAGTGTTAATCTGAAAATTTTTTGCAGTCAGTTATTATTTGTTGAAAATCATTAATAGTTTAACATTTTTATCTATGCACGCCTTTTACGTTGTCAAATATACACTGTTTATTTAGCACATTATTACTTGATTGACACCGTCTGCTCATGGGTATAAACTAAATAATGAGTCTGTTCTTCAGAATGTGTTGTCAGCTTAATTTATCAATAGAATTTTCATCAGATATATTTTATTTCTTTCAAGATAATTAAGTGTATCATCTTCTCTTACATTTGTTCTTTAGTAAAAATTAAGCATTCTATTCCAAGTTGAAATATAACATATATTACAAAATTGACTAAAAAATTAAAGCAACCAATAAATTTACATAATGCATATTCTTAGCCCTAGCTTTACCAATGCCAAGTCCAAAGAATTTGAACGTGCCATTTAATTATTCTCCCTGCAATTTTTTTAATGAGACTTGTGGCCATGATTCCAAGTGATAAATTCTTCTTGATTTGCCTCCAGTTGTCACTGGCCAAACCTTAGGGAATGAAAGATTAGTTACGGTTGCAAAAGACTTATTATTTTAAACTGGAGAATTTTTAATGTTCTTAACCCAATTAAGCAGAGAGTGAAGAATCTATCCATATTGTTGTCAGTGTATTAGAGGGGGAAAATAATCTTCCAAATTTTAATTTAGCTCTTGATGATGTTCAGTTTCTTTCTTTACTTAGAATAGGATAAGACTGTATTAAATTCAACTTGACTCTGGTGCCTAAATGTCGCATTGCTACCAGGAAAATTGCCTTGTGATTTAAACAAAGATTTCAATCGATGACTAGGATTTCAGCTCTCATCCAATTTTTAATAGCATTTGTCTTTTATCACCCAAGTGCTGGAGTAATAAAAGCAAAGCGGTACAACACTTTACATATGCTTGGTGCTATAGTGAGATTAATATGTCCATTCATAACTCCGTTTTTTAACCCCAAATTTCAGAACTCCAAGGAAAGAAAAGTTTTCTTGTTAAGTTAAAGTAATGAATGGAAGCGATCACATCCAGGCCACAAAATTGTCCAAGTTGGCCCCAAACACAGGTGCTCCCAGTTTGAACATCGTGCCTGGCTTTTCTGGAGAGAAACTAAATGAAAGCAACTTCAAACACAGGTGCAAAATCCCGCATCTGTGAGGGACAGCCTGAAACCATGGCTTTCTCCTGACCGTGTTCGGCTTGTAAACCTCATCCTCCATGGAGCACCTGTGTCAGAAGCAATCAGGGACGTGTATAAATGTTATCAACACCTACACATCATTACTTATTCATCAACATCAGCACCAAATATTGTTGCAAACATGCAAGGGTCTTTTTGTTTTTGTTTGTGCCCACAGAGCTGTTCTTTTATGATGCTTCTGTCTGTATGCCTGAAGGCTGATTATAGGAAGTAAAAATACACAGATAAGAAAATTCAGAAAATTTCAGATCCAGAACCTACAAATCATTTGTGTTTGTATCACTTTTTGATCTTTAAATCTAATTCTTTGGGTGAGATAAATGGAAAGCACACAAAAGATTCACACACGTTGATTGCCTAAAGGCCTAATTGCAGCAATTCCGTACTTGGGGTGTACATTTCTGCAGCCACCTCCTTCCTGGTAGTTTGTTGCCTTCTCGCTGTTTGATTAGCACTTAAAGAACCTACATTTGAAGCTTTATAAGATTTTGTTTTGCAATAGCAGTAGCACGCAGCAGAAGCAGCAGGATCTGGCTTCCTGGCAAACTCCACAGGCATTTGGGTTGGTGGCTTTGTACTTGCCTCTGGGCCTTTCCTGCACAGGGCTGAGGAGCGGGTGTGGGGCTGTCAGAAGCTTTGGAAACCATCTCTTCTTTGACAATTTAAATTTATGTGTTTTTTAATTGTCTGTAAACAAAGCCTTTTAAATCTAGCACTAAATCTCCATCCAAGGTCAGCTGGCATGCAAAGGGATGGTTGCTGATTTCGTCCTGTCTGCTTTTCTTTCCCTAAAAAGAAACCCTCTCAATCAGTTTATTGTCCTCCAATAGAGATACACAAAACACACAAATCAGTTGGCCCCTCCCTCCCACTTTGAATGAATAGATAAAAATCCATCTGCTTTTTATCTGTGTGTTTCAAGGGCCAAATTTGTGTCTCTTGTAAAAAATGACCTCCACCATCCAAACTCCTACCAAACAGCTAGGCAAATTGACCAGCCTTTGCGTTTTCAGTCACTGATGGTTATAGTGGAGAAACCTTCAGTATCATTTTGGCTCTGAATGGTCATTAGCTATAGATCACTTATGCTATGAATAATTAAGAGCTGAAGATGTAGTACAATAAATGTGTGCTGGTTATCATAGTTCACAGATTATTAATTATATGACTTAATAAAAAATCTAGCTTGAAATCTTGGTGGGAAAGGTGACGTAGTTAAAATGTTTAGTTTTCTACAAATATCATACAACTGAATAGAGTCTTTCAAAAAACGAATTTAAGATCCATACAATAAAAGTCTGGCTGTCCGTTCACGGCTCCCCTGAGCTGCAGAGAGCGGTGGTCACCCTGGGTCTTCGTGTAGTGAGCTGTGTGTGACTGTCTCCTGCCTGTACACTCCGTGTTGCAGCCCGCATTCCTCTGAGAGCCAGTTTTCTCTGTCTCTGCCAGAGTGAGGAAGGAAATGGACCCTTACCATAAAGAGAAACTAGAGCCCTTAAGGAAAAAAGGAAGGTGGGACCCGCAGAGCCACCATGCTAAAATAATAGCTGTCACTGCTGAGGAAATTGAAGACAAACCCTGAGAGGCAATTCCTTTTTTTAATTCGGTGAGGGAGCAATAGAGAAGAGCTTTCAAATGTTCACTTCTTTGTTTCCTATGAGACCTCTTGTCCCTGCTTTGAAAAAGAACCATAGGCCAATTGGCTTTTTGTTTTTTCACCCCTAAAACCATCTGTATATATGAGTTGTCATCACATATAGAACAGGGATTTTTTTTCCTTGTTTCTAGTTAGAAGTAATGCTAGATAAAAAGAAACATATCTGTACGTTTAGAAGAAAGTGAACTGATTCTCAACTTTGCTAGTCATGTGAACTTGGGAAATTAACTTTTGTGCTCCCCTTTTCTCATCTGTAAAATGGGAATGATTGTGTCTATTATATAGAGATGAAGTATAAGTTAAAATAAAATAATTTAAAACTTAATTTTTAGACTACCTAAAACATGCACCAAAAACACTGTAGGCCAACTAACAATTTGAGAAGAAAACAAAACAAGACAAAATAAATATACAAAAAAGAGAAAGGAAGAAAAGAGCTCAATTAAGAAGATAGAGAGTGAACCCCTAAGATATAAAATCATGATAATTAAGTTTTAACTTTTAAAGTTGGGGATTAAAATGAAAACTGCATCACAGGTTTAGATAAAATAAGTGGAATTTGGTGTGTTAAAAATACTTCCTTAAGGAGTGCAGATGTATGAGATGGATTGTCGTCTGGATGCAGGGATGGAGAAGTTTAACGCATGAAAATCATGGTGAACAGAAGCTAAAAGATTGAGCAGCTTAGTTACCTGAGCGGCCAGGAACAGGAGTTCCTCCTGTGTGGCCCCCTCAGGGTGCGGGAGGAGAATTTGGAGCAGAGACCGTCATCTCCACACGTTCTTCTCACTGTCGGTTGGGCCTTGCTGGTGTCTCAGCAGCTCGATTTTGTGATTTCAGAGCCTAACCAAGTAAGCCACTGGCTTAGCTGACTTTGAAGATTCATGGATTTGAACTGTTCTGCAATAAAGTCATTCTTGCTGAATTTCAAGTGCACTCAGGATGAAAATGTTGGGGAATCCTGGTTCCTACTGTGTTTTGATAGATTTCAATGCAAGTTTGTTTGCTCATTCATTCATTCATTCATTCAACTAACACTTACTGAGTATCTACTAAGTGCCAGTCACTGAGCAAGACTCTGGAGGTGAAACAGTGAACTACACAGGCATTTCCCCCATCCTCTAGCATGATTATTTGAGGTGATTCCATCTAACCTTGTCCACGTGCCGCCGTAGTTGCTTGCGGGCCTCAGGGCTTCCTTATAGATCAATCTGCACCCAACTGGCTTTGTACCAGGCTGCAGTACTATAAGGTCACCCAGGGCTTTTCATTAGGGTGTTGCTAAATTTAAACATATCAGATACACTATGTCTGCATCCCATGAAGAAGTAGCTGGGTTAGTTCCAGTAGGTTTAAATTTAGATCTAAAGTCAGGAAGAGAATATCAAACCTAGATTTCCAAGCATTAAATAGTAAAGATGAAAGAAATTAATGGATGAATTGATGGACAAATGGAATATAAAACTTATATTTAGGATTCTTTGTCACTCTCTGATTGTAATATTTCTTTCTTGCTTCATATTATTCTAGTATGTTGAGGATAATAGATAATAGTGAACATAGAATGGTGGTTTACTTTTAAGGCTAGTAACTAATAGCTAATATTTAATTGTAGTTTGGCCAGATATTGTGCTAAATTTATCTCATTATTTTCCCTCAAGAGAAAGATATTATCACCACTTACAGATAAGTAAACCGAGGCACAGAGAGGTTAAGAACATCCTCTAGGATGGTGAAATGGTAAAATCAATGATACGACTTCAGTTAATATCCAAGAATGTGCGTCCACAGCTGACATTTCTATGTTTTGTTTCCTTCAACTATCCTGCCTTTTTAGTTGGCCAGATATACTTGGCAAACTCATCTTTATCTCTTGTGTTCTTGATCTGGGATCTCTATGCCTTTTAACTTTTTCTTGCAACAAATTTCATGCAAATAAATGTAGAGAAAATAGTACAGCAAACCTATGCATGTGCCAGTCTTGAGTATTCATTTGCTTTCTCCTTATATTCTGGTAGAACATATTTAAACTTTACAGATAAACTCCAGATTTCTAACTCCCTGATCATTTGATGATTTCACTGTGGCATTCTTGATAATTTACTGTATTCCAGCGGTCACAGTGCTTTTGTAGCACTTTACCTTCAAACCCTAAATTATCAATCATGTGAATCTTGGGCTTCTTATCTGTTTAACTCTGGTGCCAAATTCAGACATATCACAGTGTGCTAACTGCAAAAGACAGACTCTTAATGCTTTTTAGTGAATTAATTGGAGAAAGTGAAGTACTTAAAAGTTGTGACCTAGGGAAAAAGGCCAAGATATGCTTTTAATTTTTGTGACTAGGATAGAAGTGTTTGCACTTTTTCTTCCTTGTGCCAGCAGATTTTCTAAAGAATTTGTCTTAACTTAGAGAGACTTGAAGTTCTTCATAACCTGTCCCTATAGAACTAAGATATTTAACGAGAGAAATTTTCAAGCAGCACTTGTTAAAATGTTAACAAAGGAAGATCAGGAAAGGTTCTACTAGACTTAGGTTGCGGGGTGGGATCAAATATTGGCAGGGGCCAGAATGGTGAAAATATCACAGTGGGCATGATTTTGCAAATGAGCTTTCTGTTGACTGAAGCTTGGGACTTCCAAGTTTCAGTTCTCTTCAGACTCCACACACTGGCCCTGGAAATCTCACTAATTCTGATGGGCTAAATTAACCAAAATATGAAGCTGACTCTTAAAGGTCTAATTCTAGCCCTACCTCTCTCTGATCTCCAGACACATTAATCCAACTGCCTATTGAAATTGCCATTTAGATGTCTCACATTTTTTTCAAGCTGAAGGTGTCTGAAATAGAATTCATCACCTTGCCATTAACCACTCCTCCTCCCATTTTTCCTACAACACAAAATGACATGTTCCGATTGCCGAAGCTCCAGACCTGGACTCCTCATCGTCTCTTCCTCCCCATTAGCCATCAATCACCATGCCGCATTGAATCAGCTTCCTAAATATATCTCCAGTCTGTCTCCTCTCTCTCACCTCACTCCTGCACACCAGGCCTGTATCATCTCTAGACTGAACTACTGTTAAAGTCTCCTAATTATATTCCCTTTTCTTATCTTCTTTCCTTCTAATTCGTCTTCCTCCTTCCCACAAAAGTGGTTCCTCTGAAATGCAAAACTGCCCATGTAGGGCTTAGAACTCTTCAAAAGCCTTCACTGCATGAAGTTCAAACTTCTGAGCTTAGCAACCACTCCATTGGCTTCTTTCTGTTTCTCCCCTTGCACCTTGGATTTCAGGCATATTCGCTGATTTTTTCCAGTGTTCTGTTTTTTCTCCTAATCTTCCTAAAAGGAATCTATCTATACCTGCTTTTCTTACTGATTGCTCAAGACTCTCCAGACTTGGCTCCAGTTTCCCTTCTTTGTGATATCTTTTTCATTGGTAGTATCTGTTTGTGATACACAGTAGTTGCATTTTGGATCTCTTATATTAGAGAAACTATGCAGTGTGTAAGCTCTTGTGTCTGAACCACTTTCAGCACTGCCAGATTAGAATACACCGCATACTCACTCGAGTTTCTACTGTAACTACTAGAATCTAAAGCACAGTGTCTTAGCCTGTTTTTTGTTTTTTTTTTTGTTTGTTTGTTTGTTTTATGACTGTGCCAAAATACCTAAAGAAAACAATTTAAACAAGGAAAGGCTGATTTTTGACTCATGGTTTTACACTGTGGTCAGCGGACTCTATGGTCTTAGGCTTGTGATGAGACAGAAACATCACAGAGGAAGGGTGTGACTGAGAAAGGTTGATTACCTGCTGTTGGCTAGGGAGCAGAGGAAGAGAAGAAGACAGAATGCAAGGGGCCAGGAACAAGATAGAGTCCTCAAAGGCGATCACGCCTGCAGTGACCTCCTTTCTCCAACAGGGCCGCACTTCCTAACAGCCATGCAGCTAATAAATTCGTGGATGGCTTAATCCACTTGATGAAATTAGAGTCCTAATAATCCATTCATTGCCCCAAAGCTCATTAGCTGATCACTAAGCCTCCAACATAATGAGTCTTTGGAAGGACATTTTGGATCCTAACCATAACATAAATGTAGCTTTTAATTTCCTTGCATTTTAGTACATTTGTACATCTTTATGAGCAGTTGTGTTTTGTTTTGTTTTGTTTTGTTTGTGTTCCCTCAACAGCTAGTACTAGCTTTGGTCATCTAGTATACTAAGTACATTTTGGTCATTTACTTGACTGAGTGATTGAATGAATAAGTAAATGTCCACTTCTGAAGAAATTTTTGGGTTACCATAACTATGGTCTTATATTTTGTTTGGTTTTCATTATCATAAATCTTCCTCTGTCTTTATGCTAAATGCTACTCATGAATTAACACATGATATAAGTGATTTTCTTGTTTTATGTTGTTTTCCATCCTTTAAAAGTCCCCAAATTTATTTTCTATAATTTGTTACATTGTCCACACCTCAGTAATGTTGCAATTTAAGCTGATTTCTATAACTTACAGAGGCAAAATTAAACATTTTGTTTTCATCATCTTTAAAATATCTTCTTTCATTTACGTAGGCACTTGCTAATTGCTTCTTTCTAATTATAATAAAAAATGGGCATAGCCAATCTTTTGTTAATTCTTTTTTTTATTTTTTAGTATGTATTTTTATTAATGCATATTTGCAGTATGTAATGACTACAGTCATTATGTGGGGAGTTTGTGCGTCTTAATTCTTAATTAGAACACACCCTAAAATGTCTTAATTCTTTTTGTTCCCCTCCTTTCCCATCCCTCACTGCATTCTCCAATTCTTGAACCTGTTCCCTTCTAATTTGGTGATTTGATTTTGATCTTGAGGGGTATAGATTTTGTAGATTAGACTGCTTGCTTCAAGGTAGAGTTTTCTTATCCTTACTCTGGATATTTCATTTAGAATGTATGGAGAGGGCCAGGGATATAACTCAGTGGCGTAAGCTCCTGCCTGGCAAGAGCAAGGTCCTGAGTTCAATTCCCAGTACCTCCCCCAAAATAGAAAAAAAAAAAAGAATGTAAGGAGACCTTAGCCTTTTCCAAAACATGCTAGAAAGAAATATAAAGGTGAGTCAGCAGAACTGCTTACCTGAAGGTAGTACTACTGAGGGAGCCATAGCTTAACGATAGATGAGCGTGAGGAGAAATACACAACGTGCTGTGGGAAGAGAGAACTGAGATTTATAACCAGTAAGTGGAGCTAAAGAAAGCTGTATGGAAGAAGCGAGCTTTGACACTGGAGTTTGAAAATTGAGGAAGATTTCAACAGATGAAGACTGGGGTTGACACTGCATACTAAAGGACAAGGCTGATGGGATGAGGTGGAGAAAATGTGTAGTGTGTGGAGAACAGGGATCCAGAGTACACATTGGGCTGAGTGACATGTCCAGAAGATGTTGGAAAATGGAATAGTGTCCATGTAAAGGAAGCTCTGAATGCCTTACCAACGTCTGAGGCTCAGAGGAGGCTGTTGAGCAGAGCACTAAACTTTCTTTTCTTCTGCTATTATCTGCCCACAGCAGTGTATCATGTTCCCCTTATCTTTCCATGCACTGCATTTGCAAAGAAATTGTAGTAATATCACTTCTGTTTGGAGACCTTCTTCTCTAACCACTTTAAAATGATGCTTTCTTGTTTTCCTTACTAACTCTTTTGGCACAGTGTTTTGTTATTTGAACTTCATCCACACTTTTTTGTTGTTTGCTGGGGGCGCTATTATTAGAAACTCACTGATACAGGTGATAGAATGTTCTGTAAGTACACGCACTGTAATAAAGACCTCTTATCAAAGCCTTCTAGCTCTTTATCTGCCATTTGATTTAAATAGTATAATCTCCACTTAATATCTCTTATGTCATATTAATGATGCACATCAAGAAGTGTCCTCTTGGGAATATCATTTTGCTTCTTTTACCTTACTCTTTTTAAATTCAAAGATTCAGATTTCATTCTCTCTTTGGGGGTAGAAGCACATGTCCTGTGAGACTACATATATTTTCCTCCCAGATTATGCCTGTTTAATTTGCAGCTTTATTCTGATACGACATGTCATAAGTTCAACCATTTTAATTGTACAAGACAATTTATTTACTGAGTTATACGACCACCCCCACAATATAATTTTAGAATATTTCTCTTATCTTGGAAAGAAACCTATACCTAATCACAATTATTCCATTTATCTGCTCCTAACCCAAGGCAATCGCCATTCATTTACACAATTTCTCTGATATTTGCCCTTTTTGGATTGTTTGTGTAAGTGGAATTACATTTTATGTGTTCTTTTGTGTCTGTACTTTGCTGATGATAATATTTTTTTGGGTTTGTGTTAGTCAGCTTTCTCATTGCTGAGAAACAGTACCTGATACCTACAATTTAAAGAAGGAGAGGCTTAATTTGACTCATGGTTTTGGGGAATTTGGTCCATGGCCAGTCAGCTCCAAGACATGATGGTAGAGCAGTGATATTTAGTTTATGGTTGTCAGGAAGCAGAGCAAGGGAATAGTGCCAGAGAGGAAGAGCAAAGGTCTAGACATAGATCTCAAGGTCATGCCTCCATCACCTACCAGATACACTCAGAAATGTGCTGCACTTCTCCCTGGGAGAACTCTAAAGACAGTCAAGTTGACATACCACCATAACTGCCACATCCTACCCCTTGTCAGCAAATACATCTTTTTCCAGGTCAAAATTTCTTCTGAGATTCAAGGTAAACTCTAACCTGTGAACCTCTATTAAAAAAAAAAATTTACATAATCCCCAAATACTGTGGGATAAGGTAAACATTCCCATTCCAAAAGGGAGGAAGATAAACATAGGATAGAATTTGACCAAAGCGTAATTGAAACCCAGCAGAGCAAACATTAAATTCTAAATCTTATGACCAGTATCCAGGGTACATGGCGGAAAAAATGTGAGTTCCAGAGGGGTTAAGTAACCCCATCCTTAAGGCCTTCATGATTGAAGCCAGTGTGGCCTTTGCCTTGGGCTGGGTCTGCTCTCTATCTGCAGCTTTCCTTATCAGTCATTCCATATTCTTGGCAACCCCAATGTCCTGAAGTCTCCATTGCACTTTTTGTTTCATTCCTATAGCCTCATATACTGCCCTTTCAGGGGCTCTTGGTGTGGCCTCTGGCCCTTCCTTTGAATTCTGTGTTAAAGCTTTCAGGACTCTGTACTTCTGTCATTCAGCATGCTGATAAAACCAACATCATACCAAGGTCTGCTGTTACTAGGAGCAGGAGCCAAGCCCTTTACATCATGATTACAGCATCCACTGAGTACTAGGTAACTCAGTAAAATAAAATCAGTCCAAGGGAACCAATTCCCTAGGTATTCTTTCTCAAGCAGTGGGCCCAGGGACTCTCTTTTCAAATGAAAGGTTTCCACTTCTGGCCCTTGAACCTGTGATAGGTGGGGGTCTTGTTCATTTCTGAGTTCTCTTAAGGCATCTTTCTTCTTATCCTTGTAAAAAGTACTTGGCTTCTTTCTTTGGTGATGCTAATATTTTCAGCACTCACTTCTTTTGGCCTCAATTTTACATGATTCCTCCTAAGCCAAAATTTAAATATTTCATATTTTTCTGCTTGCTTCTTGCCCCTTCTTCCCACTATAAATCTGGTTGAAGCAGCCAGTATTACCCATACCACATTCTGAATGTTGGGTCACCTTGAAATTTTCTTAACCAGATCAATTAGTCCACTGCTATGATTCATATCTAGATGTTCCCATAAAGCCTCATGTTATCATAGTTGGGACCTTTGGGAAGTGATTATATTATGGGCAGCTGTACAGCTTACTTGTTAGGAGATCTGGTCAGAAGAGATGGGTCACAGGGAGCAAGGCCTGGAAGGGTTTATCTCCCTCCCTATGTCTCCCTCCCTTCTTGGCTGCCATGATGTGAGCAGGTTTCCTCCACTAGACCCTTCCATCCTGCTGCTTCTACCTAGAGCCAGCCAATCATTCAAGGACTGAAACTTCTAAAATGTGAACCAAAATAAATCTCTCCTTTGTCAAATTGTGGATGTCCAAGCAACCGAAAGATACAGACAAACAGCTGTAATTTTAATATTCTATGAAGTCTCACAATAAGGGTAAAATTTAGACATTTTCTGCCTTAGTTGCACATCACCTCTAGTCTGATTGCAATGGAGTTCTTATTGTCAACTAAAATTTCCTACCCTGACCTTTACTGTCTGCATTTCTCTCAGTATTTTGGTCTTCTGAACTCAGACCAGAATGTCCTATCAAGCTCAGCTTACATAATTCTAAGGCTTCTCTGTCCTACATCTCCAAATATTTCTAAATTCCTCCTGAAAACTAGTTCCACAGGTTTCTAAACCACATAATGGTGTACAGTCATAGCAAGGATCCCATTTCTGGTACAAATTTTCTGTGTTAATCAGCTTTCTTGTTACTAAGATGAAACTTGTCACAACTTCAAGGAGAAATGGTTGAATTTGGCTTACAGTTTCAGAGAATTCAGTCCATGATAAGCAAGCTCCCAGTAGGAACATCATAGCAGAAGTGAATTGTAGAGCAAGGATGTTTAGTTCCTCATGATCATGAAGTAGAGTGGAGGAAAAGTGCCAAAGAGAAAGGAACAAGGGACCAGACATAGACCTCCAAGGTCAAACCTCTATAATCCATCCAGAATTGTTCTCCACCCACTGACATCTGAAGGACTCCAAATTCAATCAAGTTGATACTCCACCATCATCTTCACAAGGTTTATCCAGGTTGTAGTATCAATACTTTTTTCTTTTTTATTGCTGATATTATTGTATTCTATGAATATACAGCTTTTTGTTTATCTTTTTCCCAGTTGTTATTTTTTTATTTTGACTATTGTGAGTAATATTGCTATGGATATTAATATATAAGTTTTTCCATGGGCATATTTTTGTTTATTTGGTATTGATTCCTATGAGTGAAATTATTGCATTATATGATAAATTTACATTTAACCTGTTCAGGAAATACTAAAATGTTTTCCAAAGTAGCTGTACCTTCTTACATTTCCTTCAGAAGCATATGAGTACTCTAGTTTGTTTGTATCATTTTTAGTACTTGTTATGGTCTCTTTCTCTGATTATAATCATTTTACTGGGAGTGATAATATTTCACTATTGTTTTTGATTTGCATTTCCCTAATGACTAATAGTGTTGAGCATCTTTGCATGTGCTTATTGGATATTTGGAGGTTCAATGAATAAATGCTTATTAAAATCATTTCATCATTTAAAAATTTGTCTTTTTAATATTGACATAAGATTTTATATGTATTTTTTAGTTTATATGTATATGTATTCCTTATCATATATGTAATTTGCAACTTTCATTCTAAATTGATTTTCATTTTCATTAAAAATTCACTCTATAAAAGCTCTTCTTTCTCTTAAGGCTCAAAATTTTAATAAATTCTCTATCAAATTTAATTTTACTCTTATGCTTTCAAGATTCACTCAGTTTTTAAAAGATGTGGGTTGGTCTTATCAAAATTCTACTTGTTGTCTTTATGATTACATAACAAATGAAGTCTTTTATTACCTTAATTGCAAGCTGGTTCAGCCCACTTCTCATGAAGTGTCAGTTGTTCCGTGCATTTTCTAAAACCACAGGAATGGATTCAGAGTTACCTTTGGGGGTTCATTATCCCCCAAAACTTCTCACTTTTTCTATCTATCCAGTGCTTACCTTTGAAGTACTAAAAAAATCTCTGCGAGAATTAGAGCATATCATCTAACCAGCTCCTGATAGGTTCTAAGGTATCATGGACCAAATATTCAAAAATTATGCATGTATGTACCTGCATTGACTATCCAAACTTGCTCTCTTTGACTTTGTCCAGATCTGCAAAATTCATAAGATTAGAATTAAGACATTAAAAAAGCCTAAACCAGGAGCCTAAAGACCTGGGTAATAATCCCAAACCTGCATCTTACTTACCTTTTGGGTTTTGACCAAATTATTTCATCTTACTATAATAAAAACTTTTAACTCAGAAGATGAGGTTTTGGATATCTAATGCTTCTCCTTTAGACCAGAAGTTTTCAGTTGGGTGATTTCTTCACCTTCGCATCTTCTCCTTACCCTGACACTCCTACTGTCTCCATGATATTTGCAATATCTACAAATATTTTTGGTTGATACACAGACTGGGAATGCTGCTAAAAATCCTACACTGCACAAAACAGTGCATAATAAAGAATTGTCTGACACCGGAGGTAAGTAGTGCTGTAAAAATCCTACTTTAGAGCATAATTTTTATTAATATTTTGTCAGAAATTCATGACACCTTGTTTAACCAAAATATTTTCTTCCAAAGCTCATCTCCACATGGGACTTTCTTTGTCTATCCTAATTCATAATGACTTTTTTCACTTTTAGAATTCCCATGGCTCTTATTATTACACCATTAATAAGTGTAGCAGAATAAAAATATAATCATACACAATTTATCTTTTAAAATAAGCAGATTCAATGCAATCCCAATCAAAATATCATTAGTAAACCTCACAGATCTACAGAAAACATTCTTAAAATTCATCTAGAACCAGAAGAGACCCAGAATAGCAAAAGCAATCCTGGGCAACAAAGGAAAGGCAGGGGGGCATCACAATCCCAGACTTGAAATTATACTACAAAGCTAGTATGACAAAATCAACATGGTACTGGCAAAAAAGCAGACCTGAGAACCAATGGAACAGACTGGAAGACACAGCCAGAACCACAAACACCCCCAGCCACTCTATCTTTGACAAATGGGGCTAAACATGTTCCCTGGAAGAAAGATAGCCTCTCTAATAAATGGTGCTGCAAAAACTGGCTCACCACATGCCAAAGACTGAAATAAGATACATATCTATCACCATGCACCAAACTGAAGTAAAAATAGCTTAAAGATATAAATATTAAAACAGAAACACTAAATCTACTAGAAGAGAAAGTAGGTAGAAATCTTGAAAACATAGGGCTAGCAGAGAGTTCAGGAAAAAAAACCAAACTGCATGGGAAATACTTCAAAGAATCAACAACTGGGAGCTCATCTTATGGAAAAGTTTTTGCACAGCAAAAGAAATCACCAACCGGGGTACAAGGAAACCCACACATTGGGAAAAAATTTTAGCTAACTACCCTTCAGATGAAGGACTCCTATCTAGAGCATATAAAGAATTAAAAAAATTAGGCCCCAAAATCCAAAGGCCCAGTCCAAAAATGGACATCTGAGATGAATACACACTTCTCGGATGAAGAAATACAAATGGCAAATAAATATATGAGAAAATCAACATCATTAGTCATTTGGGAAATGCAAACTAAAACAACACTAAGATTCCATCTACCCCAGAAAGGATGACTGTCATCAAGAAATCAACCAATAACAAATGCTGGAGAGGCTGTAGGGAAAAAAGAACACTTCTCCACTGTTGGTGGGAGTGTAGACTGGTGCAACCACTATGAATATTACTCTGGAGACTCCTCAGTAAACTAGAACTAGAGGTCCCACTCAACCCAGCTATTCTGCTCCTGGGTATTTTTCCAGAAGAACTGAAAACATCATACCACAGCAATATATGTGCACCCATGTTTATAGCAGTGCAATTTGTAATAGCTAAATCTTGGAAACAACCCAAATGCCCATGGACTGAGGAATGGATAAAAAAAGATGTAGTATTTTTATACAATAGAGTATTACTCAGCTATAAAGAAAGATAAACTAGAGGCTTTTTGAGGTAAATGGGTGCAACTAGAGACCATACTCATTAGTGAAATAAATCAGATTCACATGTGTAAACACCGTATTGCCTCCTTAGTATAAGAACCTGAAAGAGTAAATAAAATCAGAAAGCTACAATACATTAATGAAAGGGAAAGAAACTACTCAAAAGGAAAGAACAACTGGAATGGGGAAAAGAGAAGAAAAAAGAAGGAAAGGAAAAATATGTATATTCACATACATAAGATAGCTAAGACAATTACACTACTTATTTCTATTGGTTTATTGAAAGGAATAGTTAATAAGTAATTGATCAGTCTTACATGCCTATATCTGGTTGTCTGAGTAACCACTTTGAAGATAACAATATGTAATATAACAACCATTGTTAATTTCCTATCACTTTGTTATGAAATTCTGTATTTTTGTTTTTATGTTGTTTTGTTTATGCTTTTGTTTTTGTTTCTGTTATTTTGTTTTTGGTATTTTTTCTTTAAAATTAAAAAAAGAAAAAATATATATGCATATACAAGGATAGTTAGGATAAGTGTATTGCTGATGTCTAGTGGTTTATTGAAAATAAGAGTTAATGCTTCAATTTTTTTTCTTTTTTTTCTCTTCACCAATTTTACTTGCTTATATCTGGTAATCGGAACAACTAAATTGAAGACAGCAATATGCAATATAACAACCATTGCTGAATTCCTACAATCTTGTTTAAGGAAGAGCTATATCATTTTGAATGTGTTTTGTTATTTTTATTGTCTTTAATTATTTGATCAATCTTGCATTCTTACATCTGGTAATCTGAGCAACTTTGTTGAAGATGTCAGTATGTAATATAACAACCATTGTTAACTCCTATCATCTTGTTTTGAAATCCTTTATCACTTTTATTGTTTTGTTTTGTCTTCATTGTTGTTATTTTGTTAGTTTTTTCTCTTGAAAATAAAAAGATAAAATAAGCATATATTTATGATACTACATTATGATAATTTGTAGAGTTTTCATTTCTGTCATCAAAAGTAATTACTGAGCATTTTAAATAGTCTTTATCCAGGTAATCTGCTTTTTAAAGTTGCATTAATTTTATTGTGTATATTTGAGTTTTGCAACATGATGATATAGGATATGTAGAGATAGTATACAAGATATGACATAACATGTAGGATATGATAATGTCATGTTATAGGATATGTAGAGCTAGTAAAATGATTACTATAATGAAGCATGTTACCATGTTCATCATCTCAAATAATTATTTTTGTGTGTAATAAGAGCATAATAAATTTACTTATTAACAAAAATCCCTAATCAGTACAATATTTTAAACGTTAATGCTCATGTTATGCATTAGATCTCTAGACTTGTTTTTTGTACATGTACCGTGCAGTATTTTACATCCTTTGACCCACATCCTTCCATCCTTCTCTCATCTAATTGTGACCACAGTTTTATTCTCTATTTCTGTGTGTTTGAGATCTTTTCAAAAATTTCGCTTGTAAACAAGATTATGCAAAATTTTTCTTTCTGTGTCTGGATTATTTTACTTAGTGTAATATCCTCAATGTCACCTATATGTGGGAAATGAAGATTGCCTTCTTTTGAAAGGCTGAATGATATTCAATTTTATATGTGCTCTACTTTATCTGTTTACCCGGTGATGGTCATGAAAGTTGTTTCTCTATGCTGGCTATTTTGAATAATGCTGCCATGAATAATGGGTTGCAGGTATCTTTCCTAAATGATAGCTTTACCTCCTTTGGGTATGTATCCAGAAGAGAGATTGCTGGGTCACTTGGGAGTTCTATTTCAATTTCTATAGGAACCTCCACATTATTTTCCATATTGGCTATTTGTTTTCGCTGGTCTCCTTGGGATCTCTTCAGCCGCAATTACTGTCAGCTAACATTAGTTGGGGGCTGAAGATTTTGCTAAGTTATATGTCTGGGTCATATGAGCATCTTTTCTAGTCTTAGTACATTCCAGGCTTTTCTGGGGGCTTAATTCGGCAAGGAATGTCTCAGATGGTTTCACTCAGGGAAACAGAAAACTTACCCCTGCTCAGTTAGGGATAGGTCAGCCAAAGAAACAAAGGCAGGACCTGGGGGAAGAAATTTTAGCAGGGCCATCACATGACATATAAGGTATTTATTTTCTAAAATATCCTTTCTCTTTAGCACACTGTTTGAACATAACCTATTTCTTCATTAAATCATTTACATTATGAATTATTATCTTTGCCAAAATACAAACTGGAATAAGAAACACATCTAGAGCCTGTCATTGAAGTCACGTGTGAAAACATTAAACAGGACCAGGTGCAGGACTGACCCCTTGAGGACTACCACTCAATATGCCCCCAAGGCTGACATTTAACCATTGATGACTTCTGAGTAGGGCCTTCTGACCAATATCACATCAATCGATAGTGTTCTTCCAGCTCCACATCCCCAGAATTACTTCTTCTCTTTAAAGCTGACCCCATTTAGTCTCATTAGTTGTTTGACTCAGATAGAATAGCTGAAACTTAAGAGCAGCTGTGGATAACTTATGAAAAATATGGTACATACCTATATGTGACAATATAAAATTTATAAAGGGTGTAAGCTCAATTACACGGTAGATATCAGTTGACTAGCCAACAGTTTTCATTGTACCTTAACAGGTTGCATAAAGAATATCTATCCTCCTCCTTTGATGGAATCTTCTCTGCCACTTGTCTTCACTGGGTCTTAATTTGAACATATGGACTGTCTGTGACAAGGCAAAAGGGTTGATTTGTTCAATTAACATTGGATTTTACATGATATTCTCTCCGTGGAATATCCACCACTTGATGTTATGATTTTAGCAAATAAATCCAACAAGCAAATATTTATCTTATTCATTTATTTAACTGGAATCAGATAAAGGATGTTTAGGAATGATATGGATGTTCTTATTAACAGGTTTCTTTTTTAGAACAGCTTTAAGCTTACAGAAAAACTGAGCAGAAAGTCCAGAGAGATTTCCAATAGGTTCCGCTCCTCTCTCATTTTGCATTGTTGTGGTACATTTGTTACAACTGATGCACTAATTTTGACGCACTGTTATTAAAGGACACAGTTTGCATTGGTGTTCACTGTTCCTGTTACATAGTACAATGTATTTATCAAATACATAATGTTGTGTATATACCATTATCGCATCTGACAGAAGAGTTCCACTGCCCTCAAAATCCCCCATATCACGCCCACACCTCCCACACTTCCTGGCAACTACTGTTCCATATTTTGCCTTTTCCAGAATGTCAGACAATTGGAATCACACAATATGTAACCTTTTCAGACAGGCTTCTCACACCTACCAGTATACATTCTTTCTTAGGATTCCTAAGGATTTCTTCCCATCTTTTTGTAACTTGATAGCTCGTTTATTTTTATTGCAGAATAGTATTCCATCTATCATGCAGTTTGTTTTTATTTATTCAATATTTAAAGATATCTTAATTGCTGCCAGTTTTTGGCAATTATAAATAAGGGCGCTATAAATATCTTTGTACAAAACTGTCTTGGGCAAATATATAGAAGTGCGATTAAGTGGTAAATGTCTAGCTTTGTAAGAAATTGCCAAATTCTTTTTTAAGAAGACTCTAGCATTTGCATTCCAATTAGTCATGAGTAAAAATTCTTGATTCTTCTTCTACTCCTTCTCCTTTTTTCTTCTTCTTGCATGTAGATGTCCAGTTGTTCCTCTTCCTTTGTCAAAGTTCAATAAATAGATATCAGTCTCTGGGTTCTCTACTCTGTTCCATCGATCTGCTTGTTTATTCTTTCACCATTACTGCACTGTCTCGATTACTGTAGCTGTACTGCAAGTCTTGAAGTTAGGTCATGTCAGTCCTCCAACCTTGCTGTCCTCCTTTAATATTCTCTTGATGCTCCTGAGTCTTTGTCTTTTTACATAAACTGTAGAACAAGTTTGTTGATATTAAAAAAGTGACTTGCTTGGAAAAAGTGACTTTACTTTCATTAGGATTATGCTTAATCTATAGATCAAGTTCAGACAAACTGACATCTTAACAACACTGAGTCTTTCTGTCTATGAACATGGAACATTTTTCCATTTATTTAGAAATTCTTGATTTCGTTCACCAGAGTTTTATCATTTTCATCATATAGATCTTGTACATATTTTTAAAACTTATATCTGCATGCATTATTTTGGAAGTGCTAATGTAATGCTGTATTCTTATATATTAACCTTTATCTTGCAATCTTTATGTAACCAGTGTTCTAGGATTTTTTTCTTATTTCAGATTTTCTACATGGATAATCATGAAATCTTTGACCAAAGATAGTTTAGCTTCTTCATTTTCAATCTGTCTTATCTTTCATTTCTATTATTTTTTCTGGAAATTCTTTTTGATAAACATTTTTTATCAAATAGAGGTAGTTCTTTATCTCTAGCTTGCTGAGATTTTTAACATGTTTGAATCACTGGATTTCATCAAAAGATGTTTCTGCATCCCTGAACATGACCATATGACTTTTCCTTCCTGGACTATTGATTTAATGGATTATAGTGATTGACTTTCAAATGTTAAATCAGCTTTGGATATGTGAAATAAATTTCACTTGGTCGTGGTTTATAGTTCTTTAAAGTGTTTTCTTGAGCATTTTTGCACCTCTGTATGACAGATATTGGTCATGCTTTTCCTTCTTTGTAATGTTTTTGTTAAATAATTTTCTACTTCAATCCCAACACTAATGCATATCTAAATGGAGCCCCAATTACTGATATAGTTATTGATGGGAGTATTTCTATCTCATAACTCATAAGATATCCAAGTTAAATTAGATTAAAAAACTAGTTCTCCAAACCTTGATTAATAAAGGCGCACCCAGGCATTACTAAGACTGTGAAGTTTGCTTTTGTTTTAGACATAAACACCCAATTTTATAGGTGTAGTGTGCCATGTGTAAGGTCATGGCTTTGATACAGGCTTTCATATTTATTAGATGAACTGCTTCAGATGAAAGAGGCTGTGAAAAAAACTTATAATACATAGTTTAGGACCAAGATTGGAGCATTGTATTGAATGCTGTTTTCACTCACTTTTGTTGGTGTTTGAAGAGTTACTTAAGTAAAGATGAAGATGAGAGACACTAAATTTAAAGATACAGCTTGATTAAGAAGAGTAAAACATGTTCAGAAGGGCATTATTAAGACGTATGCTGTTAAAAGGGAAAAAGAAAAGAAGAGAAAAGAGAGAACAATGCAAGTTAGTTATACTATTACTGTCTCTTAGTTCATAGAAAAGGAAGGTTTGTGTTTATATGGATTGGAGAAATTTTAGCTACTTTAAATACAATAATATACAATATATTAACTATTGTTATTCTTCTGTCATCTTACTATGAAATTTCATTTTACCTTTTCCATAAAATAAAAAGACCTACATTATTATCATTCTATATGATTTGTTTTGAAGGATATGTAACTTTTTGTATCTGCAGATGATACGCCAAGGCATTATGAAAACTGAAGTCACTCATGCAAAAATTGAAATCACTCAAGCAAATGACTTATTTTTAGGATTCACTTTATTACGTATAGCCGTGATGTAACCAGTATTTCTCAAGGTCAGTCTTAATATCATTTAGTAGCTATATGATAAAAGCTTGGTGTGGTGATCTCCAATCTCAGGACTGTGCAATTTCAAGCCTGGAATACATATATATATTGTACAAAAATTGGTCAGTGTGAGTGTGCTCTACCTTGTTAGCCTATAATAACAACGGCAAGATTTATAGTGCATTACACTGTGCCAGGTGCTGTTCTAATGTATTACAGGCCTTAACTCATTAAATTATTATAACATCCCTATGAGTAAGGTGCTATTCTTATCCTCTATTTTATATAGAAGGAGCACAAGACACAGAGAACTTATATAATGTGCACAAGGTCACCCAGCTAGTATTTAGTGGAACCAAGATTTAAACTCGGTTAACATGAATTTAGAATTTTCTCTTAGGCACTGTGCTATTGCGACTTCCAAGAGAAGAAATAAAATCAAACATTTTCATCTCCCTCTGATAAGTTCTCTATTTAATCTACTCATGTCTGGTGGACATTTTAAAAAATTTAAAGAGAAAAAGTTTATTTATATCTCTTTCAAAATAGGCTTAATATATCACTATTAATTTATTTAATCTAATGCTTTAAAATTTCCAAAGGGAATTTATTAAATGACTTAACGGAGAAATCAGGGAATACCTCTGACTCAGATACTGCTGGAGCCAGGAGCTCAGGATGCTCTCGAGACGGTCGCTTCCTGCATCCCTCACACGCTTTTTCCCAGTGGAATGAGCCCAGTGGTCTCCCGTGGTCACATCCTGACAGTTTAACAACTCCAGTAGAAAAGGAACTTATGTTCTATTAAAAGAATCACATTTTTAAAATCAGAGCCAAGAATCAGCTTTATGATTTTACTCAGGCCTCTCTAGCTCACAAATCTTCTGGATGGGCCTTGACTGTAAGTATAGCTTAGAATCTGAGCTGCTTTTTCATGTTTATTTTTAGCTGGGAGGGTGAACTATCTTACTAACATTATTCACAGTTCTCATTAATTTATGTTTGATGTGGAATTAAAACAGCTAGAAACGCTCGTCCTGATTGAGCACCCTCACGACACTGTCCTTCACTGTGTTCTGATGGAATATATTCAGATCCTAACTCTGAGATGGAAGAGAAAAGTGTGCTAAGCAGGTAAACTAAATGAACGTGGATTCAGTAAGGCTGATGAACTTACCATCCTCTGCCAAGTTTCTCTTCCTTACAGCCATGGCACTCAGCACTCCTCCCAATTCCTTGCTGACAATATTGTAAAGGTGACCAGCTCTTCGTATACCAGGATATTCTACTCTGCAAAGCTCTGGAGCACCCTGTTTGCAATTCAAGAGTCCACATCAGACCCCAGCCATTTCTAGACTTATGAGTCTTTTAGGAAAAGTCAAAGAGGAATTCTCATAGGGTAGTTAGATGACTTGTGCAAACATTCAAGCCATAGGTAGGCCCAGGCTCTTCCTCTACCCTGTATTCATCTTCGCGTTCATATGGATTGAAATTGTCCACACAACAATAGGGGTATAAGTGGACAACACCTTTACACAGGTACGGCACTTTTTACAGTGTGGTTCCCAGGTACTTTCCTGACATCTGTGCACATTCTCTAAGATGGAGCCTTACATAGGGTACTTGAAACTAAAAGCGAGTGAATGGCCTCTTGGTTGGCCGTTCTTCAGTTCTCAGCCTCTCCGAGGCCTCCCCTCCTTTCTCCTGGCTCTGCTCTGAACACAGGTCCTCAGTGCTCCCTTTCTTCTGCAAGGCTTGGAGGCTCTGAGTGCAGATTCCCAAAGCATTAGCAACACCAAAACATGTTGGCTGTTCTTCAGAATTAAAAAAAAAAAGCCTTTGCTAACATACATATTCAGGAGAAGAGAGGTTTTCCTTTTGTTGTAAGGAGTTACTCTCTTGTTAAAAGGGAATCAAATGGGTTCAAACTAAGCAAAAGTAAAAATGAATGAACGTTTGTGCTACCCACGTTAATAAACTTTTTCACACCTTTCCTCTCTTCTGCTGTATAGCTATCCGTTCTGTGTGCCTGAGGCAGTTACCAGTTTCTTATTTGCTCCCATTTCCAGGACTAAGCAAAGTGCAAATGGTTCTTTCTGTCTTCCTCTTGGGTCTTTTTGGTCTCACCACTGTCCATTAGACGCCTCTGCAAAGACGGGGACGCCCCATATCTGTGTTTACCAAACGCTCAGCACAGCGCTAGGGTGCTAGCAAACACAACCTGTAATTTTCTTAAGTCTAATACATTCAAATTTACATCTAAGTAGGTACTTGTGGCCGGTGGCTATCAGATTGAAAAACACAGGCTTAGATGTTCTGAAAAGCAACTTTGTAACATTTATCAAATGTTACAAAGAATCTAAGCTTATCACAGATAAGCTTAGAATCTAAGCTTATCACAGAATTTCAAACATTCTAAGAACTATAGTCCATGATAAAATCGTCAGAAGAAGATGTATATATAAGAATGTTTATCATAACACTTACATTCTAAATAAAATGGAAGGAGTCAAGTAAATTGCAGCACAGATCATTAAAATTGTGATTTAAAACAAAATGTAAATGTATAGGTTAATGTTCTATTAATAACCAAATACAGATGATTTCAAACTTTATAGTTATCTCAAATTTTAAAATATACATTATTAATATGATGAAAAGAAACTGACCAAAATGTTCATAGCTTTATTTTTAATATTGAATATTCAAGTTATGTTAGTTTCTTTTAATATTTTTCTTGTCATGTAAAACTTTTGTACAATGGGCAAGGATTCCTTTTTAAGTGGGAGTACCCCTCATAAGTGTCACTTAATAAATAGTCATAAATGTTACAGAAGTCATGAAGATGAAATCGAGAATTCACACGGATGTGGACAGCACAGGTTAAGACACAGTGCTGTTCGGAGCTCTTCAAAAGGGATCAGAGACTGAGCGGGGACTAGGGAAGGCATCGAGTTTCATCTCCCCGCTTGCAAGGGACAACTCTGACCTGGAATCCCAGTGGTGTCTTCTTGACTGGTAAAACAGTGAAGCACTGTAATGTCCACGACAAAAAGAAAGCCGGGACTTCGAGAAACTGTCCTGCGAAGTCTATACTACATCATGGTGACTTCATGACTTTCTACCATGATCCACTCGCTGTCTCCCAAGTGAGGTCAGGAGACTGGTGTCTTTCTTCCCCAGCCATTGAGGATCCACTCAAGCAAGCAGGAAAGAAGCACACAGCACTGTGCCGTCCTACATATTTCATCTCCTTGTCAGGAGAGCAGAGCTGCTAAAGCTGCTAACGAGTTCGGACTCCGGCAGCCTGGATTCAAACAGCTGTACTTCACCTGCTAGTCTTTGCGCAACTGTGGACACGTTGTTTAGCTCCTCTGGCCTCAGCTTTCTTATTCAGCTAATGAGATAATATTATTGTCTAGTCTAATTGTTAGATGATAACATATATCTTAGAGAGGTATTATGCAGATCAGGAAGGTAATCTATGTAGATGCACAATGCCTGGCACACAATCACCTTGATGCACTATTAATGTAGTTGGTGATTTTGTTTTTGTCATAAGGGATTAAGCTTTTGTATTTTGTATGCTATATCTTAGTATGCAAAGACAAAATTTTAGTCACTGGTTGATTCATCCTCTCAACAAATACGTGCTCAATATGATACTAGGAAGGGGATATAGAAGAAATAATTAGGGAATCAACTTCTAAGGAGCAAGAGACAAACATTTATGTCAAGTGATTACTATGAAGTAAGGTCTTTTTATACAGCAGAGTACTACTCAGCCATAAAGAAGGATAAAACCTAGGCTTTTATAGGTAAGGGATGTAACTAAAGAACATACTCATCAGTGAAATAAATCAGACTCACGTGTAAACATCATATTGTCTCCCTAGTGTGAGAAGCTGAAAGAGCAAATAACATCCAAAATGTACAATAGATACTGTGAAATGGGAAGAAAGAAAGAGAAACTGGGGTGTGGGAAAGGAGAAAGGAAAGGAGGGAAAAGAAAAATCTATATATATAACACAAGGTAGTTATACTAATAATTTCTCTTAGTTCATTGAAAAGAAAGTTTGTGCTAATATTGTTTGGACAAATTTTCATGCCTATATCTTGTGCCCTGAGTAACTACTTTGACAATAACAGTACATAATGTATTAACTATTGTTACTCTCCTATTATCTAGTTTTGAAATTCTGGGTTTTTTTCTCTTTTTTTATTTTTTTTTTATTTTAAAGACAAAAGGAGGGAAACATTAACAGACATACAACATTTTACAACATATCACAAGCACAATACAGACAATACAGAGTTACAAACAAAGTGGTAGGGAATTAACAATGGTGGTTGTATTACATATTGATATCTTCAAAGTGGCTTCTCATGAAAACAGATATAAACATGCAATACTGGTCAACCAAAGACTCATTGACAGTTTCTTTCAGCATAGAAATAGAAGACAGAAGAACAACCATGTTAACTATCCTGTATATACATACATACAAAATTTCTCCTTCGTTCCCTTCTCTTTTCCCACATCCCAGAAGCCCTTTACTGTTCAGTGGTTTCCTATCATTTCACAGTGTCTATCATACCTCCGAGTTTAACTTAACTCTTTCAAGTTTTACACTAGTGACACAATGTGGTGCTTGCACATGTATGTTTGATTTATTTCACTTATGAGTATGGTTTCTAGTTGTGACCATTTAAATATAAAGGCCTCGAGTTTATCTTTCTTTACAGCTGAGTAATATTCCATTATATAAAAGTACAAAATTTTTTTTAAAAAAAGAAATGCTTTCTGAAAAAATATAGTAAAGGTAATAAATACTCTGATTGAGATAGGAACTGACTTTTAGTAAGCGGGGTGAAATGATATTCCACCTTGGGTAATTAATTGCAAAATGTGTAAGAGAGAAGGTCAATTTTTATAGAACAATAACTGATATACTCTTCTTGGGTCTATAAACTGCTAGTTTTCCATATTTCATCAAATCTCTCCATTGTGTTATCTGGCCCTCTACCTCATGATCCTCTAGGACAACTGCAATATAAGCAAATTCTCTGAGATACTATTCAGAAAAAGTGAAGGTACAGCTTCTTCTAGTGTGGGATATGGGACAATACCCCTCATGAGTGCTACCTAAAAAGGGTCCTGCTGTGGAATATATCTGACAAACAAGTAATGATTTTTTTTTGGCCTGTTAAAGTATACAAATGTAAGGCAATATTTACAGCTTCTGAGACTTGATGTTTTTAATTCAGACTTTCCCCAAAACAAGTATAATTATATTTTAAAAAACACTGTAAGTAAATTAAGGATCTGAGGTTTGTGGAACTCTGTGGGAGTCCCGATCTAAGATCTCTCTTGTCTTTTACATAATAATCTATACACCTTCTGAAGTGCTCTTCCCAAAGGGAGCAGTATGGGGCCCAGGGTATGAGGATGGTGCTGTCTGTTACATCTTTGGGTCCTCCCTCATGGAAGTGGCCCAGGTTTGATGTGCTGGCAATAACGGCAGGAGAAGCTGAGATTCTGTGGAATGCCGTAAGGTGAAGAAGCGAGAAACCACAGAGCTGTCTGTGGAAGGATGTGTAGTTACAGGAAGAGGGTGACGTGATAAAAATTTAGGTCAAGGCTTGGTAAAATTTCAAGAAGATGATGTCTTCACAAAGATTTTAGAAAAGATGCACACAGTTATTACAATAACATGAAATAGTATGCTCAGTCCTGTCATTTGGCTTGGTTTTACTGTCTTAAACTCTTAATTAAATTTCTCTTAATTGTATTTTTCACATCCTCTCAACATTTTAAAATTTGGTGTCACAGTATTTCTTCTCAGTGAATAAACATCCCAAAATCACTGAAAAATATTTTAAGCAGCTTACGGTATTTAATTGCATGATTTCTTTTCAGTGATTCTGTGGTCGTGACCTGAATTTCCTTATCAAGTCAAGTGAATCTTTCTGATGTCTGGTTAATTATTGCATTTTGATGAGTATCTTTATATTGTAATGAAATTAAGGTGACTCTAATACTTATGCTTTACTTTAATATTGTGATGTAAATAGTTCAGAAAATGATTAAATGATAAAAAGACATATTTCGAGGGTAGCCAGGCCTGCCCTAATCCCCCCTCTTTTATAGTTGGGCTTTTTATGTTTTCTAATTAATACCAAATTGGAATGTCTAGGTGGTAAATGCTCCATTGAATGACACACACATGAAAACTTTCAAACATGCATTCTTCAAAGGAAAATATAAAAGGAGAAATGGGGCTGGACTGAATAGTTGCAAAATATGTTCCAGGGCTAAGCGCAAGTGCACTCCCGTGGGGTGGTACAAGAATTGCGGGTGCAGGAAGGGGCTCCCAGGCACTGAAGAGCAATTTGCCTTTACTAGGAGAAGAGAGACCTAAAGGCGCCATGGACAGAAGTGTTCAGGGATCTGCTGTCTTTCCTGTCTGCCACCAACTCACAGTGTACAATGTACATCTCTTACTTTCTTATATTACAGTACTAAAAAAAAAAAATAACTGAGGTTTACCTTTTAATTAAACATAGTACCACTTAGGAAGAAGTATGCTAATCTGAGGCCAAATCTGCCACCCTCAGCTTTACAAGATGCTGGCCCCAGCAGAGCCTGTAAAGCTCTCGATAAGAGAAGCCAGGAGCAAGGTGCAGGTCCCTCAGCGATAACCTCCTGACTCCGACATTATAGGTCTTTCTGCTGGAATTGAGTTCTACATCTTACTCGATGGGTTATTGTCACCGATGAGTAATGAACGCACCCTGCGTGAGTCCCAGGGTGCAGGAGGCAGGCGGTGGGTCAGGCCATGAGGAGCCCAGCTGCAGGCCCGGGGCGGACAGATAAAGGCAAGTCAGTTAAAGGCGCAGGGACACCGGTGACTGCTCCAGAGCAGCCACCGGCCAGTCCTGCTGGTTGGAGCGGGGAGCACGTGCATTAATCACAATACTCCCTGGGCTAATGGGCAGCGCAGGGAAAGCGGCTGGACCAGCAGAACAAAGGCAGAGCATGATGAAGAGGGCACCGATTGGGACTTTACAGGGTTGGTGAAATAAAATAAACGTCAGTGACCAACAATGCAGGCTGCAGGCAGAAGGCATGATGAGGTAGCACTGTTAGAACAGCAGTTTCTATTCCTTCTGGTGTCCTTTACAAAGGGGCCTGGATTTGTTTTATTTTGTTGGGATGTCTGGCTTCCTCACAGTCTCCTCAGGAGCTCAGCTCAGTGAAGGGTATCCTAAGTAAGACTGCTGCAGGCTGGATATGAGTGGTAGGAGATTTCTGGTGATAATTTTAAAAATAATCATTTAACTGGTTCTGAGCTATGACAGGTGACATAGTAAACTATGAGATTCACATCTTTGTATGCAATGTGTTTCTAAATTATTTTTAAAGTTGCAGTCACATTAGTTGAAAGGTACATTTTCATTTTTAAAAAAGAAGCTGACCAGTGTATCTGCAGTGGATTCAGATCTCCACTTGACTATTTCTTCCTGAGATTTTTGAGGAAGGGGGAAAAGAAAGGAAAAAAAAAGAGAGAAGAGAGAGAGGCGAGGGAAAAAGAGAGAGAAGGAGACAGGATGCAGCAAGCACAGGAAATCTTTAGCAAGGAAATTGGAATGATGTGACCTATTTCTCTTATTTTAAGATAAAGTTTTTGGGAATAATAATGTAGAAGAAAGTAAGGCATTGACACTAATATTTTTACAATTGTACTACACTGAATTCTAAGGTGATTTGTTTTTTTTTTAAAACTTTTTCTATTTTAAACAAAAGATAACAAAATAACAACCACAAAGAGAAACAAAACAACACAAAAACAATAAAAACGATACAGGGCTTTAAAACAAGATGATAGGAATTAACAATGGTTGTTATAGTACATATTGTTATCTTCAATGAAGTTGTTCAGATTACCAACTCTAAGGTGATTTGTTTATAATCTTTTTTTCAGTAAAGTTTTCATAATGTCTTTTACATTTTGCAAAATAATCACTCTAGTGCTTATTTTCTTTAAAAAAGTTGTTAAGTCAGAAATCCTTGGAGAAAAAGGAAGATGAAGATGATTCATGAAATCCAGTAGTAGATACAACAACTAGATCCATCAGAGCAAAATCTAAAGGAAAAGTATTTTCTCCATCAAAATGTAAATGACAGCAGAGTGGATTTAGGTTTCAGCTGGTCAGTGGGACCAGCAGTCTATCTAGTCAATAACTTAGACTGAATAGGAGCAGCCTCTTGCATCTCTTTGTCTTTTCACTGATGAAATGATATTAGAGCACCCTGGCGGCCCGAGTGAGCTGTGTTTCCCTTTTGTGATTCAAGGCCAGTTTTTCATGACTTGGTTCTTTTTTTCATTTTTAGTAACGCAGCACAGTAATATCTCACTTTCTCACCCACACTGTCTGTGCTGACTAGAGAGGCAGCACACTAGAGACGGCAGACTAGTTGTCAGCAGACCTCAGAATCCAGATCTGTTGTGCCAGCTACTAATGTTTTGACCTTTGCAAGTGGTTTTATTCTGGGAGTAGAAAGGGTCTTCTTTTTTTTACATCTGTACAATATAGATTGAACAATAAATAGAGTTTCACTGCTTCTTTGTTCATTACTCTCAAACACAATTAAATTAAACTTGTGGGTGGGGAAGGAAAGGGAATAAAAAGGATCAAGAAATGTACATGTACCCACCCCCGGAGATGAAGGTAAACGTCCTGTACTCCTAACATGCACTCATTTTACAAAAGGAAATAAAAACCAAGTCTTCATGTGTGCCCATTGCCTTTGAACAAAGGATAAAGACATCTGTATACAAAATCTTCATTAAAATATTACCTAATCCAATACTAATAGTGATACTAAATTTCTGTAGATAGTATATGAGATGAAGTACACTAGTGCCTTAAGGACAGAAAAAATGTTAGGTTTTTAGATAATGATGTAGAACATTCTGGCAACCACAAAATTAGCACATCAATCACCACAAATTATAGTCTCAAATTTGCAGTGCTATTTTCCTATGATTTCCTATCTGGGCCATTCTTGCTCACTGCATGAAAATATTCAGGTCTTTATAGGACAGTGACCTGAGAGCTCCAGAAGGCAGAAGGCATGGAGTGGTGACTGCTCCACCACCATCCCAACTGTGATGCATGCGTTAGTAAGTGTACCACGCGAGGAACTACCCAGGCATTGTATAGCTATAGGACTTTCCTACCTCCTGGATTCTGTTGAAATAAATATACAGTATTTAATTTCCATGGTCCTGGACATAAAGAAAGGGAACCAGAGTGCAGTAAGAGTAACCCCAAGCTCACAGCTACATCATTTAGAGTAAATCAAGAAGTTCTACTCTGAGTGAAGAAAGAGGTGATTGAAGGAGCACATCATGATTTGGCAGATCAATTCTGTTAGTTAATATTCAACCCCTGGCAGTAACCCAGTACGCTCAGGTCAAATGAGTATCAGTGAATATTTTTCTGAATATGTGACTCTAATGGGTACTGTCACTGTAGTTAGTATTATAATTTTTTTTATACTGAGCTTCTAGATTTTACAAACCATTGAATTGTCTTAAGAAATGTATAAAATACATAATTTCCAGAACAAAAAGAGGTGCAATATTGAGAATAAGATTCTGCACATAACTTTAAGAGACTAATTTAGTCTAAAGGTATTGATTGTAGATGAGAATGAAAAAATGTTATTTAGATTCAGGATAGAACAAATAATACACATGTGCATTATGTTCCATGTTAAATCTTCCTCAAATGGTGTTCATTCTAAATCCCACAGAAGCATAAAAAGTAAACTTTATACTGTATTGGGGACTAGTCGTACAGATAAAATAATGGAAACAAATTTCATCGTGTATGAAAAACTCATGTCAGTTTTAATCATAGAAAGTATGCTTGCTTATTTATTTCTTGCTATTCAAAGGTCATACTGGTGAGAAAGAAAATCTAGAATGAAAATCACTCCAACACTTACAGTTTTGAGATGCGATTTTCTTTTTTAGAGGTTGCCCTGGCTTACGCCACTACACATTTTGATGCATTTGAAGTTCTGCTAAAAAGAAACTAAGTTCCTGTTAGAATTTAAAGCACAAGATCCATTTCTGCCCAGCAGTCTTGCAGTTGTGCATTCCCTGAAGTGTATCCCATCTGCTTTGGGGAGCTCTCATTGCAATATGCAGTGATTGCAGGATAAGCACACCATTTTCCTGTCAATACTTTCCTATTAGCCTCCTGGATCCATACATCATCATCTTGCTGGCCTGCAGTTTGCTTATCTTTGTCTCCGAGGCTGCCTTTGATTTATCTAACACCCAAGCTAATGAGGCATGGAGCCCGGGGTGGCTCCAAGGATAATGCACTCCTGTATAAAAATGCTTAAGGAAGGATCAAGTGATAATCCATTCTGGACTAAAAGGCCTAGCCCTTCAACAAATGTTGTATTTCTTAATCGCTAAGCTAAGACTGTAATAGCTCCCCCTTAAGCTACTACCATCGGTAAAACTATACACACTAACTACATGCAATTTACCATAAGAACTGAAATTTTGATTTTAATTTGTTCTTCAAAAAAACAAAATAAACAAAAGCCAAAGTGTAGTAAATAGTTGCTATCTTAGCAACAGTTATCACCATTATTTGACAGCGTTCTTATGCAAGAATAAGTTAGCTTTAATATTTAATTTACAGTAATAGTTTTATATTCCCACACTGGGACCTATGTTTTTCTAAAGACAAAAATAACAGAAGCTACAGTGTTACCGTGGCATGGATAAATCAAGCCAGCTATTTCAATAATGGAGGTAATTACAAAGTGTACATATCTGAAATGTACTGAGTGGTTAGGGGTTGTTTAATTAACATAAAAATTTCAATATCATCAGCAAATGTGTTGGTATCACAAAATGTGTTTTAAAATAGTAATGTTGAAAATGTGTTTTAAAAATAGCAATGATTTTCATCATTTAAGCTACGCACACTTTAGCTATAGAAACACTTTGTGCTGATACACAGTGGACTCTATACCACTGCCACTGTACAGCACAACATAAAGAAGGAAGTGATTTATTTTGGTCAGTATAAATAATCAACTTAGAAATATCAGTCCCAAATATTTCTCTTAGACATAATGTTAAGATAATATATCTATATTGATTTACATACATAAATAATGACAAAATATCCACCCAAATTTTAGTGTAAAGAGACTTTCATCCATGATATAGAGGTTTTTAAAAGTTATTTTTTTATTAATATTTAAAGACAGAAACAGGTATACAGAAGACTCTTTCTTTTATGAATCTTTTTCCCATACTAGGATCACAACAACTTTATTTCAAAGTAAACATGAACGAAAGGAAAGAAAAAAGGAAGGGAGTGAGAATAAAGGGAGAAAAAGGACAAGGGAAGAGATAGAGGAAGGAAGAGAGAAGAGAAGAAGAAAAGAGGAGGAAAAACAGGTAAAAAAAAGGAGGGACAGGAAAAGAAAAAAGCCAGTATGTGACTAAACTGTGGCAAAAATCCCAAGGGAAGAAAGCCTCACCGGTATCACGATGCAACAAGAAAACCCTTCATCCATTCATTCACGCTGTGCCCCTGAGGACCTGACCAAGGTAATAAGTCCTTTTATTGGTCACTAACCAACATTATTGAGAACCAGGGTGGAATTTAATGATGTGACATTATTAGGAATTGTTATTGAGATGTAAATGATCTTCAGTTGGTTTATTTAAGTCATATAAAGAACCTAGTTTAGAATGAAAATTACTTATTGATTATTAGAGCAATTAACAGAATAAATTTTAGTGCTGGTATTAACATTTTCCTAAAGTCCAAAACTGTTGCTGCTTAAACTCAGCAGAACACTTAATTGGTCTGGGACTCAAAGATTATCTCCTTTGGAAGATTTACCCTTAAAGGATTTTTTTTTTTTTTAAGAAGAAACTAATTACCAAAATCATTCTAAATTATTTGAAGTTCTTGTATTTTGGCTTTTGGTAGAGGGGAGAACAAGCCATAATATGATGGAGCTGCATAAACTTAATTGTTTAAGTTAAGGGATGGTATATTCCATTTTTGCTCTATTAAAAAAAACTTCGAGGCCAATTAAAGTGAAATCTGCATTGTAGATTCCCTTTTCTGTGTCCTTGTGCTAATTTCTGTCAGTCAGTCAGCATTGTTCACTGTTTATGAGACTGATTGTTCTTAGCTATAATTGTTTCTTTCATTTGTCTTTATTTTAAAGATAGGGTCAACTGCTAGAAAAATAACCTGTGTCAAAATTATCCTTTCTATGACTTCAAGAAGTGCTAATGTACATCTATATGTGCAAAGATGTAGAGCAAAATTAATTAGATGCATAATTTAACACTCAAATCTTTGAAATTTGCCTGAATTATTTTGATAGCAAGAGCAAAAGTGGTTTTTGCTTTTTTAAAAACCCATTTTATTGCAATTAGCTTCATCCAGGCACACCTGTCTACCATGGCGCTGGGCTGGACAGTCTTCAGAGCAGCTTTCTAATTGGCCTGATCTGTCCACTGACATCATTATTGCAGTCTTAAAAGTATACTAAAGCCACGTGTATAGTCTGGTCAACATTATTGTGCTAGTTTCACCTTTGTGCCTTAACAAAGTGACTCAGAACAGCAGAAATTTACTCTCTCAGGTTCTGAGGGTAGGTGTCCAAAATCAAGATGTCAGCAAGGCTATGCTTCCTCTGAGGCTTCTAGGAGAGAATTCTTCCTTGCTTTTAGATTCTGGTGGTGTCCAGAAACTCTTGACCTTCTTTAGCTCATAGATACATCAATCCAAACTGTCTCTGCTTACATATGATCTTGTGTATGTCTTTCTCTATCCCCCACCTCCGTCTCCCTCTGTCTCAGTCAGGGTGTGGCTCTGTAGTTCAGGCTGGTTTTGAACGCACTATAATCTTCCTGCCTCAGCCTCCTGAGTGCCGGGATTTCAGGTATGTGCCACCACACCCAACCCTCTTCTCTTCTTGTAAGAACTCAGACTCAGTGCCCACTCTAATCCAGTAGAATCTCATTTAACTTGATTATGCTTACAAATCCCTATTTCAGATAAATTCACATTTATAGAGCTGAAGATTAGGACTTGATCATGTATCTTTGGAGGGGACAATTCAAAATTTACAGCCATATAAACAATAATCCTCATCTCCACCTGCTTTATTAAAAATAGCTGCTGTTTAGTGAGTGCTTGGCATGTGCCAGGCACTTTGAAAGTTTTTAAAAACCTATGCAAGAGAAGTATTATTATTATTACTTAAAGAGTATGTTTTATATACCTGAGTGAAGATCACAATGCTTGTAAGTGGTGGAATCAGTATTTAAATCAGTCTTTTCTATTGCAAAGCCCATACACTTTTCACTATGTGGTCTTTATGAATTAAAATGGCATAAAGTTCTTATACTTGGTTTTGTAGTAGACTTACTCTTTAAGTAAAGGCAAGTTAAACATACATACTAAAATGTCACATTTAAGAGAAGAAGTAATAGTTTAGGGAAAACAACAAAAGAATGTTACACTCACAGAGACAGACTCAAACTTGCAGTTACTCTGAAAAATAATGGATAGCACCATGTGTTACATAAAACCTGAAGCCTCCGCCAAATGTACACTTTTGTTGTTGTACACAAATATGTTGTACCACATATTTAAGAAGAGAGATCTGTTGAAGAACATTTTTAAAGCTCAGTCATATGTTTTAAAAGTTTGAAATGGTTAAACACACAACACTTTGGGGAGGTCTTATGAAGACAATTTGAACTGTGGATATTCTGCTGATGTGTTAGTCAGCTTCCTTTCAGTATAGCACATACTTGAGATAATCAGCTTGCAAGGAGAAAAGGTTCGTTTTGGCCCATGGAGTTAGTTGGAGGTTCCAGTTTTTTGATGGAGGTGCTGGATGACAATGGTAGGGAGTGGGTGGCACAGCAAAATTGCTTACCCCATGGCTGAGGAGCAAAAGAGAGAAACAGCAAGGGGCCAGAGTCCCCCTGCCCCCTTCAAGGGCAGTAAATGACCTGAACGCCCCACCTTTAAAGGCTCCAAAACCTTTCAGTCATGCAATGCAGGGGACCAAGTCTTCACCCTGTTGATCCTTGTGGAATACACATATTGTATAAACTATAGAAGTTTGTATTAATATATGTGTTGTATTTTCAAATTGCTTTAATGTGAAATTACTAATTCAATATTATACTTTCTGAAGGTTGAATAACTTCATAAAAAATAGAGCTTAATTTTATCTCCAGGTGAAGAGAAGGGAAATGAGTTTACATTTTTTTCTACTATTTCTTTATCACACAATTTTTATTTTTTTTATTTTTTTTAATTTATTTTTTTTTTTTTGGTTTTTCTCCGGTACTGGGAACTGAACTCATGACCTTGCACTTGCCAGGCAGGCGCTTTGCCGCTGAGCTAAATCCCCAGCCCCTATCACACAATTTTTAGAGGCAATAAAATATTATTAGACTTTTTACTTATTTGGGCTAGAATTAGTGAAAATGGGCATTTAAAAATTATATTTCTCCATTGTTTACTGTGATTTTTTGCCTATTTGTGTCCTTTGCCCTTTGGGTGATATGAGATGAAAGAGGACAGGTATTTTTACTACTCTTAATTTCTAAGAATGCATTGTGAATAATAGCCATTTGTGTACCACACGTATTGGTTCATATGTTTTCCTGCTAAGCGTGTCTTTTTTTTTTTTTTTACTTTATCTGTAGTGCTTTTATCTGAACTCTTTCTCTCCATTTTAATTCTTCTGTAATCAAAATCATTGCTTTGTTTCTTTTTAGTTCTGTTTTTAAGGTCATATTTAAAAAGTCTTGCCATACTTCAAGACCACTTAAGTATTTGCCTAGTATTGGTGCCATTTTTATCATCATCATTACCATCCTGTTCTGCTTTATAATTATTTTACATTTGAAAATTTAGCTCATATGATTACTTCCAGCCCAAGTCTTCATTCTCATTAAGGACGGGTAGACACACTGTTTTCCTTGAGTAGTAACTGTGATATACCAGATTCAAGCAAGAGCCTCCTGGCCAGGGAAGTTGCCACAGCTTCTCAAGGAATCTCATTTTCTTCAGTTTGCATTCAGTAATGTGAGCTAAAATCCATACGCTGTCAAACCACTTTCCTCACTCCTGTCTCAGTTTCTCTGTTATTGAACTGCAGAGTGTTGCACTTGCCTCAGATTCTTCAGATGTTCTTGCCTTACATAACTATCCTTTAATTGTGCCATTTGATAGTTAAGACTGCTGTGTTGTGTTTAATGCAAAAGAAGACAGGGTATTACAAGAAGTCTCCATAGCCTCTCTGCACCTGTTTGCAAATCTAATAGTAGAGATAACACTGATAGTCTCGCTTTGATATGGAATAAATGAAATGATTCATGTAAAGTAAATCCTATTAGAATGACTCTTGGTTTTATTAATATTATTTGGATTTCTTTAAGTCTGATAAAAGATTTGGCTTTGGGGAGCTTTCAATATCCATAAGTTGGGGTTTATTTCTGTATTTTAATTATCCACACTAACTCTACTTCTGTTAGAGGACTAATATAGACCAGGTGGGACATTTTTATTTAACCTAAGAAAATGCAAATGTCTTTAGGGTAGCTAAATGAAGAATGGCATGATAAAGAATAAACAACTTTTAATGAACTTTTGGGGGGCCAAGTTACTAAATATTATTCCTTAAAATTGTTGGCATAGAAAATTGGGAGAATAATTAGGAAATGACCTGGAAATTTTCAAAAAGCCTACTGTTACTTAGGGAATGACTTAATACATTTTATTTTGCACTACTTAGTATTTTACAATATAGTCTCTGCATTACAGTGTTGAAAAATATGTCATCATGCAGGAGGTATTATAATTTCTGCCTTATTCATTTTTATTTTTTTAAGAATTGAGTTGCAAGATTGAACCAGACTACTTAATCATGTTCTTGAAGATTAATAATGAAGTAGACAAATCTGGTGAAGAATATAAACTACTTCATTCACTGAAGCACATACAAATTCTTAATTTTAATGGAAATTTTATTTGAGTCAGCAAAAACATACATGGGCTTTGTTCTCTGAGCCAATCCAAACACATTAGGTCAATAGCAGACAATTGAGCAACTGTCACTCTTCTGTAACTACAGCCAACAAGAAAAAAAAAGCTGTAATAACATACCTCCACAGCAGTTACTTAGTGTCCTAAATCCACAATTATTATAAAAGGACTTTGTCAGAAGTGGACAGGGTTTGTTTATTTACTTTATTTACCAACAAGCTTTGTTGCCTTTTATAATACTTTGGAATAAAAGAAATTGTCTTAGATCATGCTTAGAATCTTAAAATTGACTCACTGCATCAGGGAAACCTTAATATTGTGTGTGTGTGTGTGTGTGTGTGTGTGGTGTGTGTTATATGTGTTAACCGTTTAAGATATGCTGACATTTTCTACTCTCTAAAATCATGTATATTTTGAGATGTTTTGATTTTTTCAGTCTACATATTATCCTGTATTAGATAAAAAATTGTTCCATGTTAATCATAGGCATTATTAATTAAAAACCACATGCTTTGCAATTAGCCTGTAGGGTTTGTCCTCCTGCCAGGACAGGGAAGACTCCCTGGGTAGAAGATGTCACACTGACTAAGCTGATGCTGTGTGTGCTCTTAGCCAAAAGGCCAAGAAGGAAGGCAGCCAATTGGCTGAAATTTAGCTGTCAGTCAAATGGTTTGCCCCTGCTGGAAGTGTGGACTAGGGACCATGGGGCTCTCTGAGGAAGCAGAAGAGAAAACCAGGGTTTAAAATCTAAGAAAGGCCATTGAAGATGGAAGCAATGGTAATATGATAACAGATGACAGTAAAACGATTGTTTTAGTGTTTCAACATTTCAAGCTATGCAGCTGGTGAGGGTTATGAACTCATTTATGTTATTAAAAATTCTTCTTTAGACAGATCTTGCTTTACAGGCAAAGATCTAGATTATTTGGGGCCATCATCAGTGTGTACTGCTGGTTGTCTAACGATGGGCCCCTCCTGTCTTCCTCCATCCCACCACGATTCCAGTTTTGTTCCAGCTGCTCTCTGGGGGACCTGTGTGACTCAGTGACGACTACATCTTCAGCTTAGCTGATGCTCTGAGAAGCTGGTGAGCATTGGTATTCCACCATAACTCTTGCTGGTCTGTGGTGGGCATGTGACCGAGTTGGACCAATCAGATGGAGGGAAAGGTTTTGATTCCACTTTGGAAGGCAGAATCTCTCTCAGCTGGGCATGAAAGAGACCTGGGCCTGTGTCTCAGTTGCTGCTGGCAGGCCCCATGCAACCAAGAGCCTGAGGAGAAGGCTCTCGCATACAGGTTAGGACTGGAAGAAATGCCAAGGTGAGGCAGAGGCTCTGACTGTGGGATGCCTTACATTTGCTCCTCCTCAGGCTTCCTATCAGGTGAGATTACATATTTCTAGTTTTTAAAGGGAGGTTTGAGTTAGAATTTCTGAAAGGATATTAACTCCTATATCATCTGATAAGGAAGAGACTATCAGGGGAATTTATTTTATGTATGATGCTTATATGATGGTATCGTATATGCATGTCTTTGAAAGCTGCCTGCCTTAGCAAGGTTCCTGTGCACTGAAGAACGCTAAGCATCTGGACTTTCAGGGATTAGAGTTTATTCCAACATATAGATAAGTTTAAAAATCATTTTAATTAACTCACTTTTTCATTTTTGGGGGGCATAAAATGAGTCATTCATATTATTTCTTTTACAGAGATGTACTGAAAAATAATAAACAATCTCCACAAAATTTTTAAAAATCAAAAGTAAATGCAATGCCATATAATTATATGTCATTCTCATTTGTTGGATACCTGGATTCACCACTTAATATTTTTTTTATATAGTGCACTGCAATAGAGTATCTTAACTTTAGTTTATGATGGTGTGATCCTGAAAATCTAAAAGGAAAATTCTTCAAGCACTCTGATCAGTTCTTTCTTTTCCATCAAACTCTAACAGATCATGTTGTTTTAAGTAAAAAGTGAGAGCCGTAGCTAAGCACCAGGCCAGGAAAATTGCTTTAGTGCAAAGATGGAAAGGGCACCGCATGGCTGATATGTGCACTGGAGCAGAAGCGCCAGGCTGAAAGCTCATTTGCATGAGCTCTTGGTCCCCAGGCACCCACCCCAGCCACCAGCAGAGCGGGCTTCTTTTCTCCATCGTCTGTGATATCCTCTAAAGGCTGACCTTTTATTGCAAATCCAGTGGCCGTGTTACATAATTTGTACTGCATAGCAAATTGGGGGTCATCTGCTTATGTGAGGTCAAGGGGTAAACTGGCCCCTCTGGGTGTGTTCCAGCTCGCTTCCTTCTCCAGCTAAGACCCATCAGATGCACACTGTACCTGCCTGAGGCTATAACTCCATGATTTGGAAAAGGGACAGCACTCTGAAATTAGGCAAAATGTAAGAGAAGCTAAATTTAGACTGTCTCATTCCAAAGAGAAGTAGACTTATTTTCAGTATCCATTGTGAGAACACTTCTGGCAATTTATGTAAATTTCTTTAAGTAGCTCAGGGGAAGGTGAATATGTTATCAGTCCACATCTTCAGAAATAAAACTTTAGATAATCTGCATTCCTCAAATCTGCCTTTCAAGCTTGATGGAACCTTGATTTCATGTCCTGTCTTGTGCCAAGGACTGGAGATACATACAAGAATGACCATGGCCCGTGCTTCTGTGACACTTACGCTTTGAAGGTAAAGCAAAGAAAATCAGACAATCATATAGGCAAAGAATGTCGTCTTGGTTAAGTGCTATGGCCAAAAGTCATATGGTACTGACAGAGAACAGAGAGAGAAAGATTGTGTCAGAGAAGCTTTCTACAGGAGGTAATTAGGGAAAAGAAAGGAGAAGCTTGTGGCCGGACAGGAAATATCCTTTTCCAAGTCCCAGGGAAACAAGGAAAAGTCTTCTGAGGAGTTAAAAGAAAAGCAGTATGTTGGAGGGCAGTGGGTGAACAGCGCAGGCTCATGTGGAGGCGCTGCCACCAGAACACGAGTGGGCCAGGCCAGGTTACGAATGCCTGGTCCTAAGAACATTGGTTAGGTGGAAGCAGGCAAGTGTTTTACCTAGAAAAGATTACTCAGTGCTCAGAATGAAGAAGGAAGCAAAGGGGACAAAGAGCAGAATTCTAGACATTTGTAAACTTTACTCATCATGGGAGTCTCCTTGGGTGGCTTCCTTCTTTCTCCCACCATCCAAATATGACTGTGCTTTAGACTATTTCCTCACACAGCCACTGTCTTGGTGATCTCACCCAGCTTTGTAGCTTTAAATGTTATTTATATACCGATGACACCCAGATGTATACCCGAAACTGAGACCTTTCCCTGCACTGTCAAGTACCAAATGGCTTCTTAACCTCTCTTTCTTTTTTTTTATTTTAAAGAAAGTAGTAAATGAGAAACAAACAAACAAAGAACTAGAACAGTAGCAGCATACCAGTATCACGAACATAAACGAATCAAAGCAAGAACATTCAAAGTGACACAGGGTTTCAAGACGAAATAATACAAATCAACAGTGGGTGTTACATTACGTATTGCTGTCCTCATTTCTTGATGTCTAAAGGAAACCTCCCACATAACAGGCGCAAAGATAGATCGACTGATCTTCCCACCCGAAGTGGTTTCTGAAGTAAACTAGTAGCAACCTGGGGCTTCCAGCACAACTACTTGCAGTCATCCCTAATTCTTTTCTTTTTCTCACACTTTACAGCCAAACCCTCTTCAGAATCACATCATAATTGAGCTACCTTTCATTTCCACCACCATTGCCCTGGTCTGTCCAGCAGCATCTCTCTCACTTCTAACTCCTCTCGATGCTCTCATAAAGTTTTCCCTCCCAGTCACCCACCCCAACATTTCTACAACACAGCAGTCACGATGGACGTAAACTGTAGGCCCGAGCGTGCACTCCATGCTTGATTCCCATTAGTGGCTCCTCATCTCACTTGAGAAGGACCCAGTGTCATCACAGCACCCTTCAAGGCTCTACTATTTATCAGTCGCTGTACCTCACACAAACCCACTCTCGCTTCCTCTGCTCTGGCCACAGCTGCCTTCCCTCTGAACGTTTGAAGCATGTGTTTCCACTCCGGGCCTCTGAACGTGCTGCTCACATAGCCTGGAATGCTCTTCCCCACAGCGCACCCCTCGCCCATTCCCTCAGCTGCTTTGAGTCTTTAATTACGGGTCCTCTTCCCCAGGAAACCATACCTGATCACCTGTAACTGCAGGCTTTTCCACTCCTGACGCTCGCATCCTCCTGCCCTGCTTGCTTGTTCTTTATGCATTCATATATTCCGTATATTTTACTTCATGACAGCTTTTCTCCTTGCTGTGCACTCTGAATGTGCTTGCTAGAATGTGAGTTCTGATACTAGTGGGGATTCTTGTTCAAAGTTCTGTGTTGCTGTATCTTCAGAACCTAAAAAGAAATGTTTGGCACATAGTAGGCATCTTATAAATATACGTAGTTGAAATAATTAATGTTTGCATTTTTATAATTTAGGTGACTGTTTGGTATATGGTTAATGTTTAACAAATGTTTCCTAAGTGAGTGAATAGAATGACTTAGTGTGCATTCTATTGTCTTCCATTGCTTCCTGAAATAAAGTGCTAAGCAACAAATTTTTATTAATTCATTTACATAATGTGTGTTCAAAAATATTTTTTGAATAACAAATTTTTCTGAAGCTTTCTACACTGCCCAGCCTTCCATGATGGATAATTTATTTAAATTCCTATACAGACACATTTTCGGTTTTTCTCTTGCTCATTTTCAAAGGTTCTATACAACAGGAACCGGGACTCATTTCCACCCCGAGTCTGGTGAGCCTCCAACCTAAGAAACTATTAGTTGCCATAGGAGGCGAGGATGAACAAATGAGTGAATGCGTCAGCGAATGCAGACAAAGTGAAGCACCTCCACTGAGAAAACGCTGCCCAGCGTTGTACTCCCTCCATCGTATCCATAGACCCCTCCTCACCTATACATGTTTTGTTTTTTGTGGTTTTTTTTGTTTTTTTGTTTTTTTTGGTTTTTCTGTGGTACCGGGAACCGAACTCACGACCTTGAGCTTGCCAGGCAGGCGCTTTTGCCGCTGAGGTAAATCCCCAGCCCCCTCATCTATACATGTTGACTGCAGCTTAAACCCTCTTCTGGAAAATCCAGCATGGACTCATAATGCTTTCTCAAGAAAGAAAGCTAGACGAAAAGGACAGTGGCAGCAGAGGGAACTCTCTCTCTAGTGAAATTCCCTTAGGGTGTACCTCAGGGTTACTGGAGCAGGGCAGGAGATGCTGTGGAGAAGGACTGTTTAAGAGCGCACAGTCCTTTGCCGGGAGTGGTGGCGCACGCCTGTAATCCCAGCACTTGGGAGGCTGAGGCAGGAGGATTATTGCAAATTCGGAACCAGCCTGGGCTACAAAGTGAGCTCAAGGCCAACCTGAACTGCATATCGAGACCCTGTCTCAAAAAGATGAAAAAAAAAAATGTACACTCCAGGTTCTGGCCCAAATCTCTGTGTCAGAATTTGAGAGGTAAGTGATGCCACAAAGAAGTGATTGAAACATCTTAATAAGCTTCTTCATTATTCTCACACTAAAATTTCAGACCTAGCACCTTGTCTGCAGTTGAGAACTGAGCTATCCCTTAATAAGGCAGTCGCCCCCGAGGGTGCTGTCCATGGTGACAGAGAAATTTCTGTAGCTCAAATGCAGAAAAGTCCTTAGAAACTTAGCACAGAGGACCGTCGCCACTGGAGGTTTATGTTTCTGAACTAAGCTGCACACAAAATGTAGTTTTTAATAGGAAGGTAGAGGCAAGATTTCTCAATTCCCAAAAATAAGCTTTAAGGAAAAGAAACAGTTTTATGAACTACAAAAAACAAGTTTTAAGAAATATTAAGAAATATTGTTACTCTGAGTTTGGAGCTGTTAGTGGTCAGTAAGAATTTAGGACTAGAAAATGGACTTGCATGGTTAACCATTGCACTAGAAATGAAGGAAGGGGCCTGGCCATATTCTGACAGTAAGACTTACATTAGGCATTGGTAAGCCCATGAAAGTGGACACCACTCTCTATCCATTGGATAAACAGACAGAAGAAACTGAAAGGTACAGGAACATGGGCTTGAATCCAACATTATGTATATTTTGCAAATCATGAAGTTTTTAAATGCTTACCTGAATTTTCCAGAGAGAAAAGTTCATGATCTCATTCAATGAACATCTTTAAAACAGGACAGGTATGAACTTGTCTGGGTATCTGAGGAGAGACATTGCTACAAGAGATATTGCAGTTGATAGTATTTCAGGCACTCTCTGAGCCCTAATTTTGTAATCTGAAATATTTCAGGCAGTAATTTGTAGCTGATATGACGCCACACAAGTTCTATGTAAAGAAGTGGGTGGAAATTCAGTGAACAAAGTAAAATTTCAAAAGGAGCCCTTTGAGAATTTGCATTCCCTAAATTGTAGGAAAAAAATGAATTTTTGGTTTTATATGGCTTTGCTTCATTAACTTGATATTTGGTAAAATGAGATTCCCGACTTCCACCTACACAGTGGCATATAAGATGGCAGTTAATTATTTATATCTCCTGTTATTATCATCAGATTAACACAGCAGGTATATGCAATAAGCAAATGTGTTTGACTTTTCCATATTTACTTCTGACAGGCTGGAAACAGATTTATTTCCTGGATTTCCTTCTGTTTTCTGGTATTTTTCTGTGGTATAGCATTAGGAACACCATCATACTAAAAATCTAAAGTGTTAATGAACAGTGTATTTGATGTACAAAATTAGAAGCAGCAATGGTGGGCATGTTGATTTTTAAAATTATCTTCTTAGAAAACTATTCACAAAATTTTTATTTCAGTAATACTTTCTCTAAATCATTATGAAATTTACATTTATTTTTGTAGTGCTGGGGATGGAATCCAGGGCCTTGCACTAAGCTCTGTACCATTAAGCTACATCCTTGGGCCTAAAACTTGCATTTTTACTTTAATACTTATGATTTAACATGTTCAGCCTTAAATTTGAGGAGCCCTTGAGAAAACATGCTCATTTATTTACAATACTTTGATACTACCGCATAACTCTCAACCAAATGTTATATGACCCTCATTTCAAAAACCCTTCAGATATATATCCAGGTGAGATGTGTAGTCATCTGGATTTGTAAATTATGTTTCTAATGCAAGTTGCAGCAAAGCACTCTCCTCTTTAATGCTTGTGGCTTAACCTTATGGAATGAAAGACTGACTGATAAAAGGGCACCTGCCCTCTATAGGGAAATTCCAGGGAATTCCAACCAAACTCTGAAGGCATGTGGATTTTATGCTGCCACCAACATCTTCAGAACTTGGCTTCCAGCAGGGTTCCCACGTTAGATAAAATCCTGGTGCAGCATCTCTCTTAAGTTTCTGGCAGGTGTATGCTAGATTCTGACTACTAAATACTTCGTAATTAGAATGCCTTGGGCAATCACTGTCATCTTACATATGTCAGGGAGGAAGGGCAGTGTTAGCATGACTGTGCTCATTTCTTTAACATCCCGTGCCTTTGGACCCAAGCACAGCTGCCTGAAGGGCCTGTGTTTGATGCATGAACTATAGAAAGACCTCAGAAATGAGTCTAATTATATCAGTATCTGAGTGCTTTGTGGAGGCTAGATGCATTATGTATAACTAGGACTGATCCACTATATAAGAAAAAATAGCCCAACACATGTACTGCCACTTTTTAAGTAGCGCTCGTCAATTTTTCTGTTTACTGTGTTTATTATCTGCCTTTCCAATACTGGAATGTCATTTGCCAAAAGGCAAAGACTTTTTTCCCTTGTTTCTGCTAGAGAACTGTCTGTAATACTCTGAACAATGCCTGACACAAAATTAGGGATAGATGAATGAATATTAGCTTTTAATATTAACTAGGAAATTAGGATAGTTATAGGCAAATGGTCTGTGTTTAAACTGTTTTACTCATTATAATCAAGTGAAGGAAGTATGTTCTTCCTAAACTGTGTAGTGGATATATTATTATCAGGTAATCAAATGTGATCAAGAGAGCAAAGTGAGAAAGACAATATGATAGCTTTGAGAACTATTGATCTAAAGAACTAAATTTTCTGAACAAAAACCAAATTTCAAAGTTCTCAGCCTGCAATACTTGTAGATTCTTAATGATTATTTTATTGGAAAGGTAATAATGAAATAAATTACATCAATAGGGTGTCATTTCATAAAGACTTCACTGCAAACCTCAGCCTGTGATTATTTCAATAGTGAAAATTGGTATATCATATCTACAAGCTTAGCCTGTTATTCTCTTAAAACATACAGCAAATAGAATTTGTTTATAATTTGGTTTTATGTCCATTTAGAGGCAAAAGGTTTTATCTTTTGTAACTAAGAATGCGAACCTAAAATGTCCTAAAATTTCTAAAAGAATGGCTTGCACATTAATCACTATCTTAACATAATTTTGGACAAAGCATATTATTATTAGTGTTTTAGATGATGTATTATGTAGCAAATAAAGTCAATTTTCTGAAAAGATATATAAGAAAATAACCCCACTTTCTTGCAATTTTGTTACTGTAGTCCCATAACTATAAACACTAAGTACTTGCCCAAGAGTTCCTTTTTGTATTCAAACAATAATCAAGTATATTGCTTATATTGCAGTATACTCTAATCCTTCATTTCTTCCAGTCCTTATTTCACTCATTGACACAGTTAGAGTGTGATAACAGTGCATAGACTTAAAGGTTCAGAAGAGACAGGGATTACTTGAGATACTAGAGAGATCTAAAAGTCCATCTAGCTTCACCATTTTCATTTAAAGAAACTAGAAGCCAGAGAAATGATGGACCAAAGGTAACACGGTTCCTTCACGGTGATGATGGGACTAAGGTTTCTCTTGGGCACAGACTAATTTCCTTTGCTTTTCTTTTAATGACCCAGCTAGCCAATGAGCTCAGAATATGAGAGAATCTCAATTAATACTGGTTAGTTTGCACTGAATTGAGTCAGGACAAAAATGCTTTTATGTTTCATATAAATTTAAAAATAATTGATCTGTTTCTTAGCACCACTCTGAAAAACGTCCTAAAAGCACATACATAATATAGTTTTAAGGGTAGATTGGGAATGATTCAAGAACCTTAGTATGAATTGCTGAATATATTGCTAAATATGCATTGCTAAATTGCTGAAGTGTAGATATTAATGAATTTTCCCAGTTAATTAGTGAAGGTCAGGAGTAATTATAGGAGATGAAGGGTGAGGATATGGGAGAGGTCATGGGGTGAATGGATCACAAAAATGAATCACAAAATTTCGCCATAAAACTCCCAGGTAAGGCAGAAGAGCAGGAGAGCTTTATAAAAGAAGATATTAATAAATTGAATGAAGTTGCGAGGGGATCATTTTAACATTTACTTCTAACCTTTTTGCTAATTAGTTCACAAGTTTCCTCATAGAGATCTATTTCTTTATTCTTCTTTCTGGTCTTTTCCAGAAATGATCTAATGTCTCAATTTCATTTCTTTGGACTTTCAAGTTAAAAGTCTACATTTTAAGCTCTTGAAATTGAAAAATGATTTGCATTACATATTGACACATATTACATCACATATAATAAAGCAGTCAGGGCTTTAGAAGTTTGATAAAATTCTATCCACTTTCTTTTAAAGTATAGGTGACAAAATCTTTATGTTTTTAAATTCATACACAGGCAAACTCAAGTCAAGAGTGCTTTGTATAAAGGGTTTTCTTTTTTCTCTTAAATTCGCTTGCATTTGTCTGGTGAGAACCTGATTGACCGAGGGAAGAGAATAGCTCTCTCAGGTCCCCCCAGGCCTTAGGGACATCTCAGGTTACACCTAGGAGGTCAGAACTCCTTGATAGTACTATTGTGAATTGGCATAGGGGCTGATAGAGAAAGAGTAGTGTGTCAGAGTCTGGGATATAGCTCAACACATTTCTCTGAACTTATTATTTTTTAAAAGAGAAAGAAAATATCACTTTATTTTGTTTAAATCTTACTATATTCAACACTCTGCCAGGAAGTGAAGGAGAAATTTGACGGATTTCTTATGCATAAAGAACCTCTTGAAATTATTTTCTGGTAGTTGTACTTTCTAATTTGTTTTGATATTCTAACAGGGTATTTGGCATCAGTGGTTTAGAAATGTAATTTGACTGTTTGAGAGGTAGATTTGATAGAATTTATTCATTTGACAACTTTCTGCATCTATTTATTATGCAGGATAGAGAAGTTAATAGGAGTACTTTCTCATAAAGAGAGGTTACAATAGTGCTGAATGTAGTGTTTAGAACACAGCTGGTACTACAGAGGAATGGACCTTACAGTAGTGGTGGTAAAATATCTTTAGTGGCAATGAGATAGTTTCACACAACATCCTAAACTAAACCATGAAAGAGAACACAATACTTGAAATATTGTTCACATTTATTCCTCCTTACCTTGCCTTTCTTCCCTGCTAGCTTGTAGCTCTAGCTTTTAAGGCATCTTTAATTCCTTCTACTTTGTGCTCTTGGGAAGGCCTGCACTTTGAAAATACTTGACATTCAGGAAAATACACTTTATATGTTAAAAATCAATGGTGACACAATATTTACAGCCCAAAGGCCAAACATTTGGAGTGTCTTTATAGAGAGTAAGTGCTCAGAGACCAGCTTTGTGCTACTAAGCTGTAGACATCAAAGAATAATAATACACCAGTTTTCAACTCGATGGCCCGAGTGGGCTTCAGGTCCATGAAGTGAAGTATCGAGCTGTTTCACAGATCTGTAATAGAGAGCCGGCATGGGAATCCTTATTTTATCTTAATTACTAAGGAGCCCTTCATGTCTCAGAAGTCCCCATGTTTTGTTTCAAAACGTCTACCTGGAGAATGAGTTTATAGACTTGTGTCTACAAAAGAATGACAATACTTTGAATTAGGTTTTAAGAAGATTCAAAGTGCAGCCAGAAGGGGAATTCTTTTGCTAGTCCCTGCTACATTGCATAGTTTCAAAGATAGCTGATGGAAGGCCTATGATTTACTAGAAAGAAGAGAAAGTGTAGTGGTTATCAACCCCCTGTCACCTAGGAAATTTAATTTTCCCGGGTTAAGCACACACCCACAAATACACACACAGAAAGATACAGCATTTACTAGTTCTTTAGAAAGAGCATTTTGTGCTTGGGTGAGGACCATCATTTGGTTTATACATTTGATCCCTGATTATTATTAGTTGCTCTTTACTAAGTCAGTAGAAAGAAGATGGCAGTAACTATTACTGAGCTAATAATAATTGTAATTATCAAGACTAAACATGATTATTGATGGCTCCTGCATCCTTCTGTGCATGTGTGCCCTGGTAACACTGATGTGCTACTTCTGTTATTGGGCATGAACTTTCTGTGACCTATCATTTACCATCAGATGAGGTTCTGCCTGGTCTAATAGGTACATTATGTAACAGAGCTTTTTGATGGTGAAAGGAATCCGCTTAAACCACTGATATGGTAGGGTTTCAGATGGAGTATAGAGTTTTCATTCTTTCCTTGTAAAAGAGACTCCAAGGGAGTCATATGAACATTCACCTTGGAGAAAACTGTTGATGAGGCCAGACAGGGCTGATAAAGGAGCACTTTGGGAATGGCTCCAGGCCTGCAAATATGGAGGAGTTAGGAAAGAGCAACCTCTCAAAAATACCACTAATATCATTATCACAAGAGGGATCTACAGATTTTCTAGTACACTTTCCACTCATTTTCTGGAAGACAAGATTGATAGTTTCAAGATCACATATCTTATTTATGCCTTTTAATCAGCAAACTACAATGTCTTTCTAAGATAAAAGGCAGAAAGGACATGCCCTTTGATCCACATGTCTGAGACATCAAGGAAGCAGTTACCACTAAGATTGCTGCTAAGAAGCATATGTTTGAAGTTCTTCCCTAAAATTAGAGTATGTTAAATACATTAGTATATTAAGGAGAGTATGTTAAGTATGTCAAGGAGAGTACATGAAGGAGCAAGCTGTCTCTGGGTTAGGGTGCTGTGGGGACTATTTTCCAGGGATTTAGAGATGTAGCAATAGTACATGCAGATCCTAGATTAACCCTACCACAAATTCCTGATGTTATGTCCCACTTTCTGTGCTGCTATATTTTAGCAGAATGCAACATCACCATTGAATATCTGTGGAAATGATCACAGCTGCAAATATATGGAGAGAGCTCTTTGGGTGGATATAGCCATGACAGACAAAGTTTGGTGTTATTTCCCTGGACGCTGGTATTAGGTTATGCTTCTGAACCTTAGGAAGTTCTTTCATCCCAGCAGGCTTTGAACATCATAGGTCCCTGAAGACAGTAGGCCAGAAGCATTTGCCAATGGGTAATTATGTCTGTTTGATGTGCACAAGCAAACAAGAAGAAAAGAATTCACAGGTTACTTTGCAGAAGGCAAAGCATCTGCAGCCCTGAGGTTCATGTTAAAGAGTCTCCTGAAGGAACTCCTGAGGAATTGGGAAGGTTTGGAGAGAACTGCTAAAGGACTGATCAGTTGAGAGTCAGATTTCTTGACTATGAAGCTATATTGTATGAGCTTTTTAGTGTCTCCATAACAAACTAAGAGGCTTAAACAACAGAAGTAAATTTACTTATTCTATTTTAATTGGCAAATAATTATTGCATATATTTATGAAGCATAGTGTGATATTTTGATATATATTTATACTATGTAATAATTAAATCAAGCTTAAAATATGCAGCATGTTACATTTTTTGCAGTGAGAATATTGGAAATCTAATCATTTAGCAATTTTGAAATAGACAATACATTGTTATTAATATAGACACAATGCTATGGAATAGATCTTCAAAACATCTTTCTCTTATCTGAAATTTTATATCCCCTGCATAGCATCTTCTCCCCACTCTTCCTACTCCCTTCCTTTGTCCCACATTTGGTAATCAGCATTCTACTCTCTACTTCTATGAGTTTGACTTTTTTAAGGTCCACATATAACTGAGATCATGTGGTATTTGCTTTTTGGTGTGTGGCTTATTTCACTGAACTTAATGTCCTCCAGGTTTATCCATGAAACAACAGAAGTGTACATTCCTCCTTAGTTCCACAAACTAGAAGTCCAAGGTCAAAGAGTTAGGAAGATTGGTTCCTTCCAAGGACCATAAAGGAAGGACCTGTTCCAGAACCCTTTTCTTGATGTCTGGATGATCAAATCCTCCATGTCAGATCATGCTATTTCCCCTCTGTTTCTGTGTCCAAATGCAGTCTTTTTTAAGGACAACATTCACTTGAGATTGGGACCCATGCTAATAACACCATTTTAACTTGATCATCTCTCTGAGTACCCAATGCCCAAATGCAGCTGCATTTTAAACTACTGGAGGTTAAGATTCCAAAATATTGGGGCGTGGGTTCAATTCAACCCCTAGCAGGGACCTTATGCTGTTGTCTCTGAGATTCATTTTTATGACTGGCAGCTTGGAGATGTATTTGGATTCCAGAGAAGCATTTGTGCATGTGTGTGTGTGTGTGTGTGTGTGTGTGTGTATGTGTATAAGAGTATGTGTGCACTAATTGGCTTATTAGAATGGGGTTCATATTCAATCTAAATCTACAGTTTTTACTTATCTGAAAGCAAATCAATTCCTTTCATTGAAGCAGAAAATTTCTTTTTTCCCCCACCCTCATTTCTATCCCGCTTCCTATTTTAGTCCGCTTGGGCACCAATAAAAAAATGCTAATCTAGATAACATAAATAACAGAAATTCATTTTTGACAGTTCTGGAAACTGAGAATTCCAAGATCAAGGTGTCAGCACAACCAATGTCTGGTGAGGGCCCATTTCATGCTACATAGACAATGCCTCTTTGTGTCCTCACAAGGTGGAAGAGGTTAGCTCATTTGCTGGGGTCTCATTTATGTGTGCGTTATTCCCATTCATGACTTCATCTCCCAAAGTCCCCACCTCTTAACACCATCACCTGGGGATTATAGTTTCAACATAAGTATTTTGAAGGGGATGCAGAGTTTCAGATTGCAACACTACCTCTTTCCCCTTCCTTCATTTATTTTTAAAATATATCCTCATTGTGCTTTTCAGTTATTCTTTTTCCTTCATGTCCTTTCTTCTTTCATAATCATAATTTATTTTAACTGTTTTATTTCTTCATTTTCTAATATTAGTTTTTTGAATCACATAGTTTTCTTTTCATTTCAGTTTCTTTCAAATATGTTTTTTCTCCATGATCGTCAGAAAGTTGAAGCAAAGACCTGAAAGAGGTTTACTTACTTATGAGGTTGTGGAATTTTTATTATTTTTGCCACTGAAATAGTAAGTTTGCTCTAGATTTTAATTCTCCAAAGAGTAATCTTGCTTCATGTGTATGTTCAGTATTCATTAAGAAGTATATTTTGTTGTCAGTGTTTTGAAGACTTAGCTGGAGCTCCGTAAAAGAAAGCTTAGGAAGAACATATTTCACTCTGAGATCTGACTTTCATTCAACCGCGTCACTAACTGTGATGTAGGTACCACAGGGATTCTTGGCTGCTAGAGACAGGCTTCCACAATGTCCTAAAATGTTCTTACTATAAGACAGCAGAACTAATTGTTGGATTTTTTTTTCATCTATTATTTCTCCTTTGCCTCCCTGTTTTAGCTGCTAAAGCCAGTGTTCCATGATACATAGCTGGTAAATATTTAATTTCCATTCTCAGAAATGTGCTTTGCATTTTTACATTGTCTTCCTCCTCATGGTGATGAAAGGCAAGGTGGGTGATATATGTGTGCTAGTGTCAGTGAGCACATGCTCTAGGTATTGTCTTTATAATAAAAGATAATGTATACGTTAGATTTCCGGTAACGGAGGACTTCATCGCCCGCTTCTTAATGAGAGGAGCTGATTTGAAATGACCCTAGCTTTCCTAAACACACAGCAATCTAATTTGAACCTGTACGCCAATTACAGGTCTCTGCGGAGCACTTTATGGTGAAACAATCACGTCACAATAGGATTAGAACACTACACCCCAGGACCACAAGGGAAGCTAGCCCGAGCATAACTGCAGGTTTATTCCTCTAAATTGTCTGTAAACAGCATTGATAGCCACCTTGGTGCCACCTTGGTATTGTTTCTATAAATCCTCCATAGAAACAATCTAAAATGAATAGACAATGAGTCAGTAATGGCCTGTTAGTTCCCAACACAGGGTTTCACCACTGATCTTGTGAATACCACTCATAGGGACCCATTCTCAATAAATATCCACAAATAGCAGCACAGATGGGCTTTATGGCAAAAATCAGCCTAGACATTCTGAGAAGTCATTGGGAACTGTCCTTCTATTTGATCTTCCTTTGCAAAAATTAGCTTCAAACCTGAGCCGTTTTGGTCCTCTTAGTAAGTTTCCACGGTCACGTACTTTTCACACTCTTCAATTTCAATCAGAATTTGTTTTTGCAGTTACCTGACAACGCAAAGTCAGGTAAAATTGCATTGTTTACATTGTCTCTGACTAATGCAAATGCAGGTAAATGTGCCATGTTTTAACCATTAGGGCAGGTCTGAAGAAAATGAGAGAAGTCAAGTCAGTTGAATAGATATTTACTGCTCAGTTATACCAGTAGGGCTGAAGTCATATGTGGTGGCTGGTTGAAGATCAGTGTAATTTGGCAATATTAGAGTGTCAACCATATAATCTTACGAGTGAAAATGAAGCAATATTATTACTTCAATATTATTATCAATATTAGAGAGTCAACCATATAATCTTATGAGTGAAAATTGTGACATCAAACTCTAAAGAAATATTAGAAACATCAAATCTCACTTCTTTGATTCACAGAAATAAAGGTAAAATATTTTCATTTGCTCTACTTAATATTTTCCTTCAGTGGGACAATTTACAAAGTATTTGATGTCTGTCTGTGTCTTAGTTACTTTTCATGTTGCTGAGACAAAACACCTGACACCCAAAGTTAAAGGAGGAAATGTTTATTTGGCTCACATTTTGTACAGGTTTCAGTCCATAACTGGCTGGCTTCAAGGCAAGGTGGAGTGGCGTGGTGTGGCCTCACAGAGGAGAAACGTTCCTGGTGGGTGCAAGGTGCAAAGCAACAAGGAATCTTAACAGTGTCTTTCTGCCCCTGCTATACTCTGTCTATGCTACTGTGATTAGGGAAGTGCCAGACCAATCAGTGGACTGGTTTAGTAATTACATACCCTTAATCCTAGCATTGCACTATGAATCAATCACACATTCTAGATTCAGCCACCTCTGAAAAAGCCCCATTTAAGACTGCGTGAGACTTTGAGTGGACATATGGACACAAACCATAGCATTCTTCCCCTGTCCCCCAAACACTCCTGTACATTCCTTTATGAAAAAGGCATTTAGCCTATTCCTAAGAATTGCTGAAGCCTAACAGTTATCACTGAAAAGTCTAAGTTCCAAGTCTCCTCTGAGATTTAAGGCAAACTGTTAGCTGTGAGCCCTTGTACAAATAAAAAGAAAGTTAAACACTTCCAACATACAATGGCACAAAATAAGCATTACTATTCCAAAAGGTACAAATGAGGGGATACAAAGGAATGGTACCCAAAGTCTAAAGTCTAAAGTCCAACAGGGCAGACATAAGTCTTGTAGTTCCATATGCAGCATCTTGGGCAATCTGTGGCAAGAGGTGAACTCCAAAGGGCTTGAATGGCACTATCCCTATAGCACTTCCAGTGGTTGTAGCTATTTGGCTTCTCGCTGGGGCTGGTTCTGCTCCCTCCTTGCAGTTTCTGTCAGACAATCCATGTTCCTGACTTCTCTAAGATTTTGGGGTCTCCATTGTACCTTTGGCTTCACCCTCACAGCTTCACACACTGCCCTTTCAGGGGCACACTGCTTGGTCTCCCAAACCTTCTGAAATCTGTGTGGAAGCCTTCCTGACTCCAAAACTCTTCCATTCTGTGCACACCTAAAATCAGTGCCATGTGGATGAGGCTAAAGTCTGCTGCCAGCAGGAGCAGTAACCAGGCTGCCCTCTCTCTTGGTTGTAGGGGTTAAGTGCCTGAATTGCTGAGTACTCTGAATCCAATTTCAAAGAACAAATTCTCTAGGTTGATGCCATTCTGGAACATGGTACTCTAGGACTTTCTTCTCAAAGCAGTCTTTCACTTTTGCAATTTTGAGGCTGCAAAGGGTGGAGACTTGTTGCTTCTTTTAATGCCCTCAGGCTATCTTTTCCATTCTCCTATTCCTTCTCAGTAATCAAGGTCTGCTCTGTTCTATCACTGCAGTCTACAGCTTTACTGGAGCTTCTTTTTTTCTGGCCAAATTCACAATATTTTAAATTGTTCTGCTGGGCTTTTTGTTCTTGATTCTCGACACAGACCTGGCTAAAAGCCCCCAATTGTAGTACCACCACCTTAACATTTCACTGCCTTGAAATTTCTTCTACAAGATTAATTAGTTTTCTGTTCTTAATTTTGGTCTCAGGCTTTCTGGTCTTTTAAGCTCTGACAAAAATCTCCCATACAGTACAGCTTAAGGTGTTCCAGCACTACTTTTCTTTTTCTTTTTGAGGCAGAGTCCTGTTATGCAGTTCAGGCTGGCCTTGAGCTCACTTTGTAGCCTAGGCTGGCCTCGAACTTGCAACAATCCTCCTGCCTCAGTCTCCTGAGTGCTGGGATTACTGGTATGTACCACCATGCCTGGCTTTCCTGCTCTACTTTTTCACTCGACATCTTCAAACTCTTCCAAATTCTTCCCATAGGCCATTCCCAAAGGCTCCTGGACCACATAATCAGGTAGTCACAGCAGTGAGCCCACTTCCAGCACCAAATTCTGTCTTAATTACTTTTCTAGATGCTGAGACAAAATATCTGACACCCAAGGTTAAAGCAGCAAAGGTTTATTTGACTCACAGTTTGTAGAGATTTCAGCCCATAATCATCTAGCTCCAAGGCAGGGTGGTGTGGCAGACAGGCCTCACAGAGAAACATGCATGTAGGCAAAAGGTAGCAAAGCAACAAGGGACCTTAATATTGTCTTTCTGCCTCTTTTATACTCTATCCAGGCTACTGGGATTAGGACAGTGCCAAACCAATCAGTAGACTGATTTACTAATCACACACCCTTAATCCCAGCATTGCACCATGAATCAATCACACTGTAGATTCAACCACCTATGAAAAAGCTGCATCTAAGATTGCATGAGGCTTTGAGGGTTCATCTAGACTTATACCATAACAGTCTGTTTGTTTGTTTGTTGTATATTCCCCAACCTTGTGTCATTTGAGTTACTAAGGCAGGTGAGAGGTGTTTAAGAACAACTTCTCAGGTTCAAGGGCTGTGCTATGCTACTACCAGTCTGGAAAATTAACCACAATTATTTAGTAAAAAAAAATTATTTATTTAGAAAAACTTGGAGTGCCATCTGTGTGTAGTTACCACAATAGACAGAATGTAGGCTCTAACCCAATGGTCTTGTAGACTATTCACCAGTGAGAGGTTGAGAAGACTTAGTTAATTCAGATCAAAAACACAAATCGAAATGTACATGAAAACATACTCATTATTTGAGAGATAAAGTACAGTTTGGTTGGAAGTAATAATGCAACCAAAAAGTTGTAAGTTTCTTACTCTCCAGAAAAGTATTCTCCCACATTCTGAAGGCAAAAGTCTGATATCAAGATGCCACCATGGAAAGATTCTGGTGTGTACTCATACAGCCTTTTCGGATTGTGCAAGGATAGAATCCCTCCTGTAGTAAAACATCTATACTGTTGGATTAGGATCCTACACTTATGAGCTCATTTAAATTTAAATACCACTTAAAAGCCTTACCTCCAAATATACTCATATTGGGAGTTAGAGCTTCAACATAGAGGGGGAAGAGTGGTGGCTAAAATTGAACCCATAGTAATGTATTACTTGCATTGTATTTCAAGAGAAATTTATTTGAAGATCAGATTTCAAACCAGAGTATTTCATTCATGAATTTCAGAATGAGACTATTGTAGCCTAAATTAGTGCTTAGTTGGAGGTAGATCTGAATTTGAGCACTGGTTGGACCATGTGTTGTCTGCATAAATCTGAATATTTTATGCCAGTACATTCAAAACAGATATCTCAGGCCTCTTTTAGCCAAGTAGACTTCTTTCGCTTAATAATAGGCCCCTTCTTCCTCAGCTGCTGAGGTAGAACATCTCTTCTTGTTCATCTTCCTTCTGTGAGCCCAAACTTCCCTCAGCTGCTTTATCCTATGGCCCTACCATGTGACAGTTCCACTCCACCTGCCACCTTTGCTTTCCACCCCTCCCACCTCTAATTTATCGAAGATTAGTATTACTTTTGACCGGGAATAATGGCTTCCTAGCAGTCTGCTTCCAAGCCTTTCTCATAGCTCTAACAATGTTCTTCCAACTTCAGAACTGTCCATTCCCTGGTTCGCCAATTACATGTAGGATAAAGTGCCAATTTAAGCTTTTAGACTTTTGCATATCTGTCTCCAGCTGAGATTCCTCACTTGGTCTCTGAAACCTTCTCCCTCCCCACTGCAGAATGAGCTTGTGACTGCTTGACATGCTGCTCTCGCCCTTTCTCAAGGCTCTCACGTTTTGCCACTGTTGAACTTGTTTGCATTCTCGTTACTCAACATGCAACAAATACGTGTCAGTGCTATTTTGGTCATTGTCCTAGTTGCTGAGAATGTAGAAAGGGGATCAGACCTGATTATGGTATGCAGAATTCTTTGTTTAGTAGCATAGGAAAACACATGTAAACCAATAGTTAGAATTTACTGTGACAGATAAGAGCTCATAGCTGCACTGCTTGTCATATCTATCTCCAGATACCTTTATCTTACTCACCCAACTGTAGCTCGCATGCCACTTCATCTTTTATTCCATTCTTTTACTTCCATGGCACTTCATTTCTTTTGAACACTTTACTACTTGTGCTCATTTTAATTGTATGTATTTTCAAGTCTTGTTTTTTCAGCTAGACTCAATGCTTCTTACAAGCAATTTCCACTCCACATCAACCTTTGTGCTTTTCAAAGGCCTGATGTAGCCTTTTGTCTAGCACTTATGAATGTGTTGACAAAAGTAATTCCTAAGGTTAGGGACCACAAACTAAGAAGTAGACCCTTTAAATATAACCTCTTTCTTTGAATAGTATTAACAATCTTTGTGATTTTCTCAGATTTTAGCTTACTAATTGAGTTAAATAAAGGCCTAATTGAAGGTTTTGGGATATGGATTTCAAAATTTATTCCAGAGATTTACAAAAAGTAAACATGAATCATTAATTAATAGTAATATATTCTAAGCATTAAAATAGATTTGATTATGATAATCTGCAAAGTGCTTCTGGAGAACATATAAGAAAAATCAGACACTCTGGAGACAAAGTTATAATCATTTTTAAAAAGGAAATGTAACTTTTAACAAATATTTCTAACATTAAAGAAAGATAAACCCCTAGGAATATTGTGGATTTATATGTTATATACTTCACATTTTAAAATAGAATTTTCGCTGACAAAATCTTCTGGAGAAAATACAAAAGATTAATCTATGTACTCTGGGAAATATATGAAGTGATTATTATGTGTTTCACTGATATTATAATGATTTTAAGCATAAATAGGGTGGACTGGCCCTTTTTTTTTGGCAGAGCAAATTAGCATATATTCAACATACTTCCATTTCATTCAGATAAGTTACATGGCCTCTCATAAAAACTAGGCCAAACAGTAATTTGTATAATTGCTAACATTTCTATACATTTAGCTTTAATCTCCTTAGCAATCAAAGGAAAAAGAACCATAAATAGTTAATTTCATATCTCGCAAGTTTATTGTAAAGTTAAAATATGCTAAATTTAGAAAAGTGGACATTATAGAAAAATATTTAAACATATGGAAAACACCACCTAAAACCCCATTGTACAGAAAGATTGTAAATGTTTGCACTTCCCTTCTGGAGAAACTTTTGTTTCTCCTTGACTGTTGCTTTTGTCTTTGTTTTTAATTGCATTATGACTTTTCTCTTATTTCCTCTTGTTGTTTTCTGCCTTCAATAGCATCAGTGATTTGACTTTTGTCTGAACTACTATGCCAATAGATGGCTGGGATGTATTCAATGGACTTCACTGGTTTTTCTTTTCCACTACTTCATATTTGTTAATGTTCTCTAGGACTCCATGTTTGACAGATATCTGTTAAGAGTAATGTGTAAGATCAATTCTGTGCTGTGATCTCTAGATCACTGTTTTATCTAACATGGGAAAACAAATGTTTTTGCATTCAAGAATCTTGGAAGCCTATCAAAAATCAAGTGCCTTTGGAGGACAGGGAAGAAGGATTGCAGAGTCAAAGCTAGTCTGGCAACTAAGTGAGAACCTGTTTCAAAATAAATACAAAGGGTTGGAACCCAGCATTTCCTGGGCTCAATCCTCGTAATTAAAAAGAATTCTAAAACTATGGTAAGTACTCTGGTCGGAGTGTGGTATAATAGACACACAAAGGAAGAAATGATCAGTTATTTTGATTTCACATCATCTTTGGTCTCCCGTGTTCTGAGCAGTCTCACTTCCCTCCCCCTCAACATTAAAGCTGTTTTGTTTATTCTTACCCCCACTTTTGGGCCAACATTAGTGTCCCAAATTGGAGAACAAATTACGGACAAAAACCTCATTTAAAATATGCTTTACCTCTTTCTGATAGTTTCATGATCATTGGACATATTGTTATATTCTACAAGCTCCCCAGTCTCAATCCTAAGCGAATTTAATGAACTCAGGTCCCAAACTCAGGTACTGGAAACTAGCAGTGCTTCTTATTGATAAAATATACTCATTATGAATTACCAATGACTCTCCTTTGACAGAATATGTATCATACACAGTATCACTGTTTTCCCTTCTGGTGACCTTATGGGAAGCTGGGTCACAGTCTGAGAGTTGGCACTGAGACTTATAATGTGTTTCTTCTCCAGTCCCTTACCTTACAATGAATTTGTTGACTTGAATTGAACAAATTTATATGAATATCAAAATTTGTTTAAAGTGATCCACTCTGAAATTTGGCAGTGCAAGTCTAATTGTAGAACTGAAATAATTTCATTTTGAATCATTGTAGTCATTTACTTTTCAAACTTTTGAATACAGAGATGATGTCTTCCTCATCTTTGTATTCCCAGTAACTAAAATACCGATTGCCAGGAACACAATAGGCCCTTACTTGACACTCACTGGATTGAGTTAAATATAATTGCATTACCTTTCATTAATATCTCTGCTGAGTTTTGCTTTGTGCAAACTATACACTATAGTTTAACACCAGTATATGATGTGTTCCAAAATAGACAATGATCACTGCACTATAATACACATTGCACTGAGATATTTAGATTAAAGATCTATTTTTATTATCATTTTGTTGTGAACAACTTTACACTGCTTATGCTCTCATTTTTTGGAAGAAAAATTTTACTTCGAAGCTATTTCCTCAGTTTGCTCTATCTAACCTATTAATTAGCTGACTTCTTATTTATATGCCTCATTCTCAACATCAGCAGAGGTCTTCTATCTTCTATCATTCTTGGAGTTTGAGTTTTACATTACTTTAAGTGTGTTATGGGTTGTATCTAGATGACCCCTTATGGACTCATAGCTGGAGCTTTTGGAAGGTGATTGGATGAAAGGGGCTTATAGTTGACTGGCTATTAAAAGGTGGAATCAGGTCAGAAGCAGCAGGTCACTGGAGGCAAGGCCTGAAAGGGTTTATCTCCCTGTCCAACTCTTCCTTCCCTCTCTCTGCTTCTTGTCCACCCAGCCATGAGACACTTTTGCCCCCTCATACACCTCTTCCACACTGTTCAGCCTCAGAGCCAGTGGACTATGGCCTGAACCCTCTACAAACTGAGCAAAATAAACCTCTCCTGCCTTAAACTGCAGGTGTTGAGCATTGTGTCCCAACAATGAGAAAATGACTATGACAAAGAGGAATGAAAACTATTTACCTTGATAAGATTATTTTTGAACATGAAGGATGCTCTCCCTTGCAGATCAAGGAAGAAGCTAACTGCCACCCCACTCCAAGAGGCAAACATAAACATTGCTCAGGTTAAACTTAGCTGAAAGCCCTGTCAATAAGCTTTAAGGGAATTTGAAACTTGGCATAATGAAATCACACCCCTGAGTTTGGCAGAAATGATTGCTGCGCTGTAATATGTATTGTACTTAGATACTTAGATTAAAGATCTATTTTTGTTTTTATTTTGTTATCAATTATGCATCTAGAATAGAAATTCTATTATTAATGAAACCATTGAAGTAGATACCTAGAGGAGTGGATGGATTACTTTATTTCTTGTCAGATTCTATATTAGGATTTTCAAAGCCCATTTGAGTATTTATCTGCTATTGTTATTGTTGTGGAGTAGCGTACCTTGGGGAAACCTGTAAGAGGAATGAATAGACCTGATTTCTATATCTCAATCTTGCTTTTATTGCTTTATATTCTTAGATAAGTAGTTTAATGCCAATACATGATATATTCCAAAACAGAGAAAGTCTAATTTAGGTTCTCACATCTATATCACTTCTTGTTAAAGTTAAAAACTATCTAATTTTTAAAAACAGAGTTAGAATTTTATCTTTACCTTTTTGAAAGGAAATTGACGTATCATTTCCTTTTATAGATGAGAGAAAAAGGTATTTTTTGCTCAAAGCCTAAAAGCTATGGCTGAACTATCATCAATTACTGGTTTTGAAACTTTTGAATAAGGAGCTCTTCTATTGCTTTGTAACTGAAAATCCTCAGATTTATGAGTGGATGAAGTACCTAATTTCTGGAAAAACTTAACGTCTGATTTCAAAAGATATGATTGCAAAGCATTCTAAACTCTTGAAAAAGCAAAAGAAGAACTAGTCTGAGCAAATGAAGAGCTCATGGTTCTGAAAGTGTGGTCCCCAGACCAACAGTATCAGTGTCACCTGGCAATTGGCAAAAAAAAAAAAAAAATGTGTGTGTGTGTGTGTATACATATATATTCATTTCCTCTCCCCACTCCAGACCTAAACTCCTGGGCTGAGACTCCACATACCTATAATTTAGTAAGTCCTCTAGCTCTCTAAATGATTCTAATGCATATTCAAGCTTGAAGAACACTGCAAATTTAATGAAATCCTTTCACTCCATGAACTTGTACAACTCTTCCAGAACTTTGGTTTCCTGGCCTGTGACAGTGCAGGTAGAAGTGCAATATAGTAGAAAGTACTACTTGTAGGCCCAGCTCAAAAGTAGGCTGGGAATTTCGGGCATCTGCAGCCACTTGAGTTGCTCTAAAGCAAACACAGATTGTCCAGATTTTGGAGAACTATGAATACACTGGAACTGATAAAATTGTAAACTGGCCTTCCAGATGGAATCTGGAAGCGATTTGATAGACACAGAGAGCCTGGCTTGGGGTGAAAACTGCCTGGGGCCCTGTGCTTCTCACCAGTATACTGTGAAGCTGAGAAAGGGAACTTCTTAATCTGGGATTTTCACTAGCATGGTGAATGGATTCAACGCATTTTAGTCCAAGTGCAGAAAAGTTACCTTGTGAAACTTTGTCCTACTGCTCTGAGCTATGATTTTCCCTAACTGTATAGTGGGTACGATGATGATGTGCATTTGCAGAATAGCATTGAGTTTGAAACCAGAAAATAACCATGAGTTCACTTTTTGAGCTGGAAAGAACTTCACAAATGTATGCTATGAATGATTAAAGTTGTACCATGAGAGGCTACATCTCAGAAGGACTAGATATTAACAGCTCTGTGGTTTAAAAGCAGGGCCATTTGTTTATTACCATTTTTATACTTAATAAAGAAGTATTCATAATTATAATCATATAAAATGCTTTCAAGGGGTGTGCTGAAGCTTTTTTACTTCAAGTTAAAAGAAATACAGCTTGAAAATATTTCTATAGTTCCTAAACTAGTCCACATCCAAAAATGCCTATTCAATATTCAGGGCCATTTCACTTAGGAATGAAGGATTCTTTTGGATGCTGTGTGAGAGTATTAATAACATAATGGTTAGTATTTTGCCCGCTGCCTACCATGGTAAGCTGATAGTTAGGTAAGAGGAAAAATTCTTCAGGAGCACTTGAGCTGAGACAAATGTGGTAGAGTCTAAGGGTACAGACCAGAACCCTAGGTTTGCTGGAGCATGGAACCATCAGTGATGGCCTGGAGACTAGGAGAATTTGTGTCATCTGGTGATTAGTCCTAGAGTATTCAACCTGATGCTGGGACAGGCCTGAACCTTTGGACCATGAAGACCATCTGGTGCTGAATAGTAGTAGATCCTACTACTCGACCCAGTAAACCAGGAAAACAAAAAGTGACCAAAATTAGAAATTTAGCAGAGCAACCGAAATTATATATTTTAAAAATTAAATTGTGAAGCTGAAAAATACATGAAATGAATTTTAAATATGCAAAACTGATCAAGTGCAAGAAAGAAGATGCAAATTTGAAGACAGCTCATTTGAAAATAGAAGCAAAAAAAGATTGACATATCATGAAGAAGGATGTGGGATTTATATGACAATATAAAAAATAAAAATTTGAGGTATAGAAGCATATAAAGGAAAAATGAAAGAAAAAGGATTAGAAGGCTTAGTTAGAGAAATAATAGCATAAAACTTTCCAAAGGTGAGGAAAGAGAAATATCCAGATATAAGAAGGTCAAGGTCACTATCCAAACCAGGTTTTGCCAAAATATATTACAATAAATCTGTTAAAAGCCCAGTATGCAATGGAATTACAAAGGAGAACTCCTACCATCTTGTCTAGTGAAACTCTGGATTATCTCTACTGTCTTATCAAAGAATTATTTTCTTATTCCCTATAATGGTTTGAGCCATCTTTCATTCTTACATCTGGTAATCAGAGCAATGTACTTGAGGATAGCAATGTGTAATGTAACAACCAGTGTTGATTCCTATTATTTTGTCTTGAGACTATATTACTTTGAATGTTCTTGCTTTGATTTGTTTATGCTTGTGATACTGGTATGCTGCTACAGTTCTATTTCTTTGTTTGTTTGTTTCTCATTTACTAATCTCTTTAAAATAAAAAAAAAAAACTGTTCAAAGCCAAGGACAAAGAGAGGTTCTTGGAAATAATCAGAGAAAAGAAACAAATGGCATATAAAGGAATACTAATAATGGTACAATACTAATAATGGTATAAAGAACTCAGAAGAATCTACCCAAAACTATGAGAAATAATAAATAAATTTAAGTAGTTGTAAGAGATAATCAGGAATCAAAAATCAGTACCAAATCAGGTGTGGTGGCACATGGCTATAATCCCAGAACCCTGGTAGGCTGAGGCAGGAGAAATGCAAGTTTGAGCACATCCTAGACAACTAAAGCTGTGAGATTCTGTCTCAAAACAAAAAAAAAGAAGAAAAAGGGAAATACTGAAAATGTATCCCAGTGCAAAGGCCCTGTGATCTATTTACAATTCCACATGCCCAAAAACTTACTACAATGTCTATACTCCAATAAATGTACTATTTGATACCATTTGATAATGAAGTTAAGATAACAACCCCAATGACAATAGCCATGAAAATAAAAATAAAAATATTTAGGAGTAAATTTAACAAGGCACTGAAAGGCATATATGTTAAACACTATAAAGTACTGATGAAATAATCTGAAGATATAAAAAATAGAAATATACTCTGTATTCATGAATTAGAAGAATTAACATTATTAAAATGTACATACTACCCACAGCAATCTACAGTATTCACTGTGCTATCAAAATATCAAAGACATTGTTCATAGAAATAGAAAAAATTAGTAATATTTATGTAGAATCAAAAGATCCCAAATTGCCAAAGCAATCTTGAGCAAAAAGGACAAAGTTGGAGACATCATACTATTTTTCTTCAAAATATGTTATAAAGCTATTATAATAAAAATAACATGGCATTGGCATAATAATAGATATATAGACTAATGTACCATGATAGATATACTATATTAGAAAAAAATAGACATTTACTGCTGATTTTTAACACAGTTGCCAATGATATAGCATGGGGAAAGGGCAGTCTCATTAATAAACAAAGCTGAGAAACATGTATATATCCATATGTAGAATGAAATTAGACCTTCATCACATACCCCATACAAAAATTAACTCAAAGTCAGGCATGGTGGTGCATGCCTGTAATACCAGCACTTGGGAGGTGGAGGCATGAGGATCATTGTGAGTTCGAGGCCAGCCTGGGCTACAAGTTGAGCTCAAGGCCAACCTGAACCTCATAGCTAGACCCTGTCTCAAAAAGACAAAAAAAAATTAACTCAAAATCAATTAAAGATTTACATGTAAGACCTAAAACTGTAAAACTACTAGAAGAAAATAAAGGAAAAAGCTCCATGACATTGACCTGAATGTTAGGTTATTCAATATAATCCCCAAAGCAAGGCAATGAAAGAAAAATAAACAAACAATATTACATCAAAAGAACATCTTCTGCACAACCAGAGAAACAGCAATATGAAGAGACAACAAATAGAATTGGAAAATATTTAAAAACTATATATTTCATAAAACATTGACTTCTGAAATATATGAGAAATTCGAGTAATAGCAAGAAAAAAACCCAAATGGACATTTCACAAAAGAAGACAAATGGCCAATAAGTATGTGAAAAATACTCAGCATGTGAATCATCTGAGAAGTACAAATCAAAATCACAATGAGATATCCCCTCACTCCAGTTAAAAATGGCTATTATCAAAAAGAGAAAAGATTACAAATGTCAAGGATGTGAAAGAAAAGAAAAACTTACACAAAGTTGGAGGCAATATGTTAGTACATCCATTATGGAAAACAATATAGTAGTTCCTCAAGAAATACAAATAGAATTAGCATATGATCCAGCAATCCCACTATTGGGTTTATAGGCAAAAGAAATGAATTCAGTATGTAGAAGACATAATTGCACTTCTATTTTTGTTGTAGTATTATTTACAATAGCCAAGATATGTAATCAATGCAAATATTTATCAATAAATAAATGGATAAAAAAGTGATATATACACACAATGGAATAGTATCCAATGATCAAAAGGAGGAAATTCTGTCATTTGTGATATAGATAAAATGGAAGAACTTGGAAGTCAAGATGTTAAGCGTAGTAAGTAAGACACAGAAAGACAACTAGCACACAATCTCATTTATGTGGGAAATCTAAAACTTAATGAACTCGTAGAAGTAGACAGTAGAAAGGTGATTACAAAACACCGGGGGCAGGAGTTGGGGAGACGTTAATAAAAGGTGGCAAAATTTCAGATAGAAAGGAATAAAGTGAAGAGATCTATTGTACAGTATGGTAACCATGGTTAATAATGATGTATCCTTGAAAATTGCTGGGAGAATATTTTAATATTTTTATTGTCTCACTGCAAGACAATAAATACTTAAAGTAATGTATACATTAGTTGCTTTAACATAGCCATTCCACAATATATGCATATTTCAAAACAACAAGGTAAATGTATATATTTTGTCAATTAAAAATAAAATAAATTTGAGAAATGCTGGGTTAAGCAAATGTCAACCGTACTGTTTCTTACAAAAGTTCTCTTCGTCTTTAAAATTTAGGGGCTGGGGATTTTTAGCTCAGCAGCACAGTGCCTGCCTGGCAAGCGCGAGGTCGTGAGTTCGATTCCTGGTACCAGAAAAAAAAAAAAAAAAAGGTTCTCTTCGTCTTTAAAATTCAATTGAATTTGTAAAACTCTTGAGGCAGTGTTCACAATACATAAGGCTCCCTAAAGTTTACTGTGAGCCTTTCCTTTCCCTGTGAAACACTTGGAGAGTTTGTAGTTTCACAGAACACATTCTACAAATGCACCCAACCCTACTGAACAAGGCACAAAATCAGAGCCCTTGTCCAAAGGGAAGGTGCTTCTAAAGTTTCTGACCCCTAAGGCATTCTTCCATCTTAAAATTCTGAGGTTCTAAACGTACTCACTTACTTCTCACAGTTAGAAATTGTCAAGTGATGAATGAAATACACAGAGCCACTTGCTTAAGAAAACATGGAGATCCATGCCATGCTTTCTATAGTTCTTTCTGAAGGTTGAAAATATATTCTTAAAGTGTATAGTGCTAAAACTATATTTTCTTACAAAAGAGTTTCATATTAAAAGAAGGATGTACTTATAAATACAAATCATTAATACAAACTATCTGTAAAAATACTCAATCCTTAGGCTGTCCAAGGAAACTCAGGATTGGTTCCCAACTTTCTTTCTTTTTCAGTTTTACCTGCTCCTGCACTCTCACAAAGCAGACATCACCATGTGTCTGTATTTCAGCACAAGTCTCTACTAGGACAACACCGCTCTACCTTCTCAACCCTACTGAACTGAGGCATCCTCCAGAGCCCAGCTTTCAATTCATTTCCTGCATCTTGTCCCAGTGTGAGAGTCAGCCCACCTCCTCCCAGTACCACACTGGTACCCCAGAAGTATTTTTCTCAGAGGAAGCATCCACTTTTATTGTGACTATTTATTCAAATGTCTCTATTTCAACCTCATGCTAGAGCATTCATCTATCTTCAGTTCTGGGGAAATGCTAGGTATGGGTGGGTAAGTAAATTTAGATAAACCTTTACGGAAATTATGGAAAAGGATGTTTAAAGCTCTAGATACTTAGCATTATAATAGTAAAGCTCATAGACTTTGGATTGAATTTTAAGTCTGCATATTATATATGATCATTCGATTAGTTGACTTCATTTCTTCACCTATGAAATGGGATGATTGCAGGCATATGCCCTTTTCACAGAGATAATAAGATTAATGAGCTAAGATCTATAAAATGGATTGATATCCTTGAATAAAATAACTTAGATTGTTAAAATTCATATTATTATTAAAAGTAGTTAATATTATAAATTGTGACCTAACTGGGATAATAACCAATAGTGATTTATGGCATCATAATAATTCTTGCAAAGCATCCTGAGGGGCAATAAAACCCCCAAGAGTTAAGCTTGAGTGGTTGTGATCATATACACCTAAAATAGAGTTATTGCCTCATAATTCAAAATCTCTGTGCCTTTTATTCTTTCTAGTTATAAGCTGCCCACAGGATCAAGTTAGCTTTCCAAGTCCTAGCCATTTCAGTTTAATTGTTAGACTTTATGTGCGGCTATAGCCTTGCTTAAAGGAAGCAAAATCTTGGATTGGGAAATCATTTGGGATTTGCGATTGGGAAAGTCACCTTCTAATCCAGTGGTTCTCAAGTCTAGCTGTGTTTTAGAATCACTGGGCCACATTAAACATTACTAATGTCAAAGAAGGCATTACACAGCCCATAAAGGATTGAAAATTTGAGTTTTAAGCATTGGCATGTGTTAGAGGCTACACTGTGTTTTAATGCCCGAATCGTGGATCTTGTCCAGATTTCCATGTTACAGCTCCCACACGTAGACGTACAGAGATGATGAGCAGACAAAAAGGTTGGCTGTCGGGACTAGATTAGGGACAATTCCTGTGACCCCTGTGCTGTCTTCATTACACTACAGAAGCAAAAAGTGTTTAGTCCGTATGCCCACCCTCATAGGTCAGTGGTGGCTTCCTGAAATGTTCACTGAGAAGACTCCTGAGGCCGCACGTGACAGAACAAACGATGTCCAAGCTGGAGATAAAACTCTAATGTATAGTGTGCAGAGCTTACAGGCCTATGGCCCTGTGCAGCACATTTTCAATAGCTCTGTTCACTTGCCATTGTAGTTCCGCTCATCCTTAGAACTTTTATGTTGAGTGGAAGCAGAGGAGGGAGTGCCTGTTTTCAGTACTGTACACCATGCTTAAACTTGGGAGGAAAGAACATCTGCAAAGGCAAGCAAGCAGGCATATTTCTCTTTCTCTTTCTCTCCGTCTCTGTCTCTCGCTCTTTCTCTGTCTCAATTCTTGACTAGTACATGGTCATTTTAAATCAGATCCTTGGCCAACCTACATGTTTTTCTTTCCTTGTGCACTTCAGCTCATTGCTCTGTTGGCTGAAATATTTGTAGTACTGGTAGAAATAGACCTTTTCATAAAACACTGATTTAATCCCAGAATATTGGAAAGCGTTTTTTGGCCCTAATGTCTTCTAAAGCTTTCTGTGATAGAAGCCCATTTTTAAAAAATTTTCTAATCCTTTATGGACCAATACTTTTGTACAATACAATAAACAATGATTACTAGAAAAAAATGAAATAAAAAACTCAAAGATATATAAAAGCAAGCTTCAATTTTAAAAGTAATTATATTCATCAGACACAGTTCACTCTCAATTGCTGTCTATAGATTCTGAGTAGTTTCTCTCTGTTTTGGTAATTATCCTATCCCAGATGGTGTAGAAACAGTTCATAGGCCAGCACTGGCCCATGGAACACACTTTAAAGAACACTCGTCTACAGCTTATTTTGCTGCTTCCACATCCATGATCAGTGTGACTGCCTGACTGTTCTCATACCCTAAGTCTTGGGGAATTCCTGGCATCTAGGCGCATAGAATCACTTTGTACCAATTTCTGAGATTCTGTGAGCCATATTTTATCAAAATCCTAGACTTAAAACACTAATAACAATATACACAAAAATAAAATTTAATATATATGCATAGTCATATAAGGTGCTTTGGTTCTCTGTTTAAGTACTGTCTATTTAGATAACTTTATATAATTAGAGATGGTTGATAATTAATATTACACCCCTGTGCAGAGGAATACACACAACATTTGGCACAGACAACAGAGGAGAGCTCATTTATAAGTCCACCATCTGGAGCACTGAACAACTGTGTTCTAGTCTGCAGTTCATGCCTGTGACTTTGGGAGGACCGGCTGTCCTCTGGGAAGTGCTGTGGTTTCCCTCAGGTGTCGCTAAACTTTTCTGTAAAAGGCCAGATAGTACATATTTTAGACTGTGCTTTCCAAATATAATATCTGTTACATATTTGTCTTCTGGGGCTTTTTTTTTTACAGCTCTTTAAAAATGTGAAAACAGCCCTCACCTAGTAGCTACCCAAAAATGATGTGGGTTGAATTTAACTTACAAGCTATGGTTTATCAAACCTTGATTGAACTACTTTAGCTGGGAACTTGGCTATTTTTCATTCAATTGTATTGATATCTGTTATTTATTGTTGTGTAAAAGTACCATACCCAAACTTAATGGATAATAAAATAGCATTTATTATCCTGCAGTTCTGAGGGAGAAATCAGGTGCAGCTTACCTGGGTGCCTTTATGAGGGTCTGTGGACCTGACAGCTGGGGCTCCTGTCCCTTCAGAAGGAGCTGGGGCTCCTGTCCCTTCTTGGATGGTAGAGAGGAGCCACTACCAAGATCTCTCGTGGAGTTCTTGGCAATCCATAGACCCCCACCATGTGGACTTTCCATGAGTCTGGCTCATGTGTAGCATGATTTCACACACAGTGAGTGATCTGAGAGAGCGATAGAAACTGAACAAGACAGAATCCTGGGTTTCTGATCTCAGAAGCAAGGTCCCACCATGTCTCTTGTGGAAACCAGTCAATCAAATCTGCCCAGACTCAAAGAGAAGGGTTTTCTCAAGGACTTAAATACTGGAAAGCAGTAGTCATTGGAGACCCTCTTTGAATTTGCCCATCCCAGTAGCCATGTCTTTTTTCATCAGTTCCTGAAGAATATGTATCATCCAGCTCTGGTTTGTAGTACTGATTATTGCATAGTGATTGCAATCAATCGTATGATGTCTGCAAAGATAAATTTCCAAACACATTAGGAATTTTCATTTTTATGTAGTCAATTACTACACAAAAAGTCTTTTTACATTTTTAAGGCATAGGGAATTATGTCTCTATTCAGTAAACTTAGGAGGTATTCATGGAAATGGTAGTAAAATTGACTAAGAAATGAGACCTTGGGGTAGTTTCTCAACCAGTGCTATCACTAGTGCCGTGAATGGCTTTCTGTTTCTTCCTTTCATAATCTAATTTAACCCTCACAACAGTTATCTGAGTAGTTAAAATTTGATCCTTACCAGATGGGAAAATTGAGGCAGACACAATACTTTCATCTAAACTATAGAACTGACAGATGATGCCGTCAAGGTTCAGAACAGGCTATTCTGGCCTCAGAGACCTTACTATCTTTGAGTCACACCACAATCATATGATACAAACATAAATGGATGATTGAGAATAGCCTTTATAAATGACTAGTAGATGCCAGCTTTTATGCCATGTTAAAATCTTTTCTGAAAGATACTTTAAGCTGCAGGTTGACCCCCATGACAGAAAAAGTAAATAAAAATAATTGCCTCTTTAATATTATTGGTTTTCCAACAATATGCAGTATAAGAACCATTGTTGAACTCCTACCATCTTGTATGGTGAAGCTCTGCATCATTTCTAATGTTTTCTTTTTTTAATTACTTGTTACTGTCTTTGATCAATCTTACATTCTTACATCTGGTAGACTAAGTAACTTCATTGAAGATAAAAGTATGTAATGTAGCAACCATTGTTAATTCCTATCATTTTATTTTGAGGTCATGTATGGTTTTTGGTTCTTTTGTGTTGTTTTGATTTTGTCTTCATTGTTGTTTAGTTAGTTTTTTAATCTTTAAAAAATATTATTGATTTTCTACTGAAAAAATGTGATGAAAATTTATTTCTACATTTTCAAAGTTGCTTTCCTAGAAAGGTGTCCACTTTTTTCTGATTTTAAATTTATACCCTTATGTAGATCTATACCCTACACCCTGTGCCCTATATTCTTTTTTTAAATTTTTATTTTAAAGAAAATAGTACAAAAAAAAAACCAATAGCAAAATACAAACAAAACAATGCAAGGACATTAAAAATGATATGGGGTTTATTGACTGATATAGTCCCAGCAGAATTCTCACTATATAAAACAAAGATTCCAATAGCTAAGATGCCTGAAAATACAGTCTTGTTTTCAATGTCAACAAGCAGTTTATGAAATGATTTATGAGTTCTTAATCAGTATTACTGGGTAGAATCACTGAGCATAAAATGATAAAAAAGAAGTTATTTTAGTATTTGCATTGATTTTAAGCTGTTAAAAAAGAAACTGAAATACACGCTTAATTTTTGTTAAGATTTTCAAGGACTGTTTTGGTTATATAAATCCTGTACTTTGATCAAACTGTTATGCATTTAAAAAATAATGGATGTAAACATTTGTTTGCCTTAGTAACAAGATTCTTTTAGTGACATGATTAATGCAATAGAGTTAACAAGAGGTTTTTGTTTTTTAGAAATTTAGGTAAAGTTATTAGAGACTATTGAAAAAAAATTTAAGACAAAAAGCATATGACAGTCAGGTCAAAAGAAAAAAGGGGACCTTGTTGCATATCAGTCCAATAGGGTATTTCTGCCCTTTAGGAAAGGAAGTGCTACGGCTCAGTCACCAGCTCCCTGGACCACGTAATTTACAAAAGAGGCAATCCTGAAAGGAGTCTCTCCTTTGTGTAAGAGATACAGAGATAGCCAAAATGGAAGAATGGGAGGCATATTAGCATCTGGCATAGAGTTGACATTTCATTACCATTTTTAAATGACTAAATGATTAAATAATGAGGCAAGGTATAGATGGAGTGACTACAGAAATAATAAATTTTTTAAAAAGAAAAAAAAGAAATAATATGTTTTAAATCATGACTTTAATGATAAATCCCAGGGTATACCCATGTTTTCTTTCAGACTTCATAACCCCATGATGGAAATGATGACTCAGTATTTAAATGGCTAGAATTGAGACTGGTACCTAAGAAAGATTATTTAAACTCCATTGACTCCAATTTTCTCATCTGTAGCTTAATAATAACATCTATGATCTAAGTTAGTGAGTTAAATGAGAGACTGTATGACATGTAACAGTCATTTCAGTTAATGTTTCTCTCTGAATTCTTTTCTAGTAAAGATTTTTAGACTTCTCTTGATAATTATGGGCAACTTCTGCTGTCTGTCTTTAGTTCAGTACTTCCATGGTATACCTACGACCACTATAGGACTTTTTTCTACTTGAGATATTGCTGAGGAATTCAGCCAAGAAATAGTCTACAATTCCTGAATCCCTAGGAACAAACACAGGCCACACTGAAGATCTTCCCAGTCACACAACTCAAGAGAAGGAGGGACCTCTACCTAGCAATGAGGTAGGTCAGCCCCATGGGTTAATATCCAAATGTGGAAGAAATATAAATGCTGCTAGTGAGAAAGGGAAAACAGGAGGCTCAAGTTGCCACATGTGACACTTGGTTTTGCTGGAAGCTTCCTTGCTTGATGGGATCAGGTTGGAGTTCAGTGAACCCAATACTTTTTTCCCCCATTACCCAGAATAAAGCCTGGGAAATATAATAATAGAAAAAGCAGCTGAGGCCTAGGAAAATATTCAGAATCATAGCTAGTAAAGATAAGAACCTAAGCCTCTCATGTCTTCAAAATTGTCTTTTCAAATATGAGTGCCTGATTCGCTGTCTTAATTAAATTAATTGTATGATAAATGCAGCAACTTGATTTTAATGTCACATAATAATGTTTTCACAATATCTATTTTCCAGGGGCCCCAAAGTGGTGCGCAGTCACTCTTGGGGGACCTTAGGGAAAGCCAAGGGACATAGTGCTATCTGCGAAGATGAAGATGGGCACTCCTTCACTGCTCACTGAAACACAGTCAGCCAGGCCCTCTCTGTGCATCAACTTCTTGCCACAAACCTTTCATTGCTGTCCTAATGGCTTTTGCACAGTAAGAAGTACACTCATCAATAATGCACATTTTTCAGGCATAGTAAAACTGTTTGTGAAGGGCTATTAATGCAAAAGCAAAATGCCCACACTGCAAACACTAATCCTCCATTTTTTAAAAACATTTTTTCTTGAAAGTACTTAAAACTAAGTCTGCATTAAAAAAAAAAACAATGGAAAAAGGTCAGTGGAAGGACTAGCAAAAGTGAACACATTTGAAAGCTGTAGAAGTTCAGGAGTTTGGCCAATAGACAATATTGGTTTCTTTGACTTTAAAAATAACACAGCTGATCTTTGCTGGGATTGATGGGAAGGGTGATAAAAATATTCGTGAGCCAAGATCCACCTCCAAAAGTTTTCAAAAACTGCATTTTAACTACAGAGTTGTAAAGCCCCAGAAAAGTGGGGTGTATGATGGAAAAGTGGCAGACCTTTTACACTGCAGTGGTGATGGTTCCATTATAATGAGAGAAACTAGTGCGTGGAACCAGAACAGCTATATTCTTCTCTCAGCCTCCACAGTCCCCGCACCCCTGGAGTACCATTCAAGACAGTGATGAACTGTGGTCTCAATTCCCTTATTAGCTGTAAGACCTAAAAATTATATGTGCAATTAAAAGGCAAAATGCTGATATTACTCATAGGAAGCCCTTTGTACATTAGCAAGGTACAAAAGTCTGCTGACACTTTGCAACAGAGATAGTCAGCAGGGCAGAAGATTAATAGAGCCTCATAAATTTGCAGAGTGAATACAGTAGATGGGGCAGAATAAGCATGTTGTGTTAGAGATAAATAAAGGGCATGGTCAGCTTGACAAAACATTTAACAAGGAACATAACCAGTCCTTTCACACAATTTGCTTGGCTGGCATTAGTCTGTTTGATATAACTACACATAATTACCCCACAGCAGTTGCTGCTACTGTCACAAAGGCCTCCAGCATGACCCAGACACAGAACATGGGAAAAATCACCCATTCTGATGGGTTACACACTGCGTTATGCTACCCTATCCAGTTACTTTTTGCAATCAAAGGCCTGGATGGCAAAGTGGATCACACCTCAGGCCAGCACTCACCTGGGGGATAATAAGCTGCATTTCATTTCTTTGTGCTCGGGTCTTTTGAGAAAAAACAAGGGAACATACTAATCCACAGCAAAAACAAACAAAAAATACAAGAAATATCATATAAAGCTATTCACCACTATTATTTCTGGGATTTCTGTAACAGGAAATGTTTTCATTTTTAAAATGTACATGTCTAATGAACTAATTAAATGAGTTCTATACGTACTTCCCTTGTTATTGCAAGCTAAGGAAATTCTATCTTTCTAAATGTTGGTTATCTATAAGAAAACCTCAGATACTTTCAAATTTATGTTCTTTTTTAATTCCCAAGAGAAAAACCTTATTTTATCGCCTATATGTGAAAAGTGATATGAAAATTCTTCTTGGAAGAATCGATCTTGCCAAAAACATTAGCCATTTTCTGATTTCAGTAGAACTTATCTCCTAAGTTGCAATGATTAAAAAGCCCTAAATTTTGGCTATATTCTATGTTTCCAAAACATGTAGCAAGGCTCATGTAGAACATGAAGTAATTTCAAAGGAGAATTTAACTTCTAAGTAGCTAGTTAGGTCAGAGAACAATGGTCATGTTATACTGTCATGCTCCTGAAGGTGACAATACTATAAAAAAAATCAGACACACAAGCTTAACTATTGTGAGATTTCTTTTATATGAGAAGCCCAAAGTGTACATAATTTACAGAGCAAAATAAAAGACAGATCATTGGAAAGAGGGAGATAGATTTTTTTTTTTTTGCAAATGGAAGGGGGACCAAGAGACAGAGAGAGGGGAGAGGAAGAGGGAGAAGGGAAGTGAAAACAATTAGGATATGTTATACACATGTAGCAACTCCCCACAATGAATGCAATCATTATGTACTAGGCACATGTACTAGGAAAACAATTTAAAATTAAAAAGAAAAGCAGCCAAAGAGTTTCTTACATGAGCAGATCTAAGAGACCACCAGGGAGCAGGGCAGAGGCCAGTTAGAACAGCCCTGCTGAGACAAAATTCTATTAAGTTTTAGGGAACTTGGTCTCCTAATTAATCTCTCACTTATTTGTGTTCCAGTCTCCACATTAGGAGAGGAGTCTGGCTGTACACTGGACATCATAATAGAGATTTCCAGAAATGGGTGATATAAAAACTAATGATGTAAGGAAATCATTCACTATTGGACATGTGGGAGATTCCAGTGTATTTTAATTCTTTTTGTTTTCTCTGAGAGAACTGATAGATATAGATATATGGTGGTCCTTGTTGGAGTCAGCTTGCTTGCTATTTAGATTTAATAAATTCCAGACTATTATAAGCTTCTTTTGTGCTAACACACACACACACACACACACACACACACACACAGAGCTTCTTTTCTTTCTTTCTTTCTTTCTTTTTTTTTTATATACACAGTTTCCTTTTCCTTTCTCCAAAAGACACTATGGGTCTTTGCCTTAGGGAGGAGAATACTATCCCTTCCAAGAAAAATCCTTCTGTAGATGCCCTGGAGCAATGATTTGTATGAATTACTCCTCTGTCTAAATTTAGGAGCTTCACTGAAGCCCTAAGGTTAGGGAGTTTATTTTCTTCAAAATAAAGGGACCAAGTTTGAGTTTTCAAAACTGAAAGTCCAGGGAGTAAATCGAATATGATTTGAGAAAGTATTTAGTTTTTAAAGCTTATTGCTAAGATGGTAGTTTTTATTGTATAGTCCCTCAGCAATATGCTTTAAAGAAAGGGAGAATCCAGATATGGAATCCAATGGAACATTTATTTGGCCCCAAGTGCATCTTTTATAGTTCAGCAGATGAACCTTCCAGAATCTCCCCCCACAGTAACAGAGAATTATAGCCACACAAGACTCCCTGCTTATAGATTTCCCCTCATACATACTCATAAGCATTTCCCGTATATACCTAGGGTGTTGTTTTTCATGACATGATTTTCTCTACTGCAATGGTCTAATAAAGTAGCAATCACTTGTTTTGTTCCTACTTAATATTCTACATCTCTTCTCTCCTGGGTACGTTGAGGGTAATCTGTTAAAATGGTCAATCTTTGGGCTCTAACTTCCAGGTGAACATCACAGGATCTATGAAATGTTGCACAATAGAAGTCCACAAGAACCCTGAAAGAGACTGTGGGTTGGAAACACACTTAATGCCATACTTAACAAGAACTATACTTAAATAGAACTCCCACTTCAAATTTCCATATTCTGTTATTAGTGAGCAAGCCTGAATTCTTTGAAAGTCTTTTTTTCCTCTCTTTTAAATTTATGAACTAAATAATGCACCCTTGCTAAGGGAATAAGCTTGCCACTGACTTATTGCAAGTAACATTAAGGAACTGCAGTCATTCACATGTTTAAATAAGGCTGCTAATCAGACTGTACATTGTTCACCATGTCCTGGATCCTCTTGGCAAAATCCTCATCTAAAAATAACGTGACATTCCATTTATAGGAAACTGGGCACTTGCTACTTCAAGATGAATGACACTTCAGGATTCGAGTCCCTTGTTAACCCTCGTAATCTGCTGCAAATATAACCCTTTTGACTAGGCATTTGGAATGAATAAAAATAAATCTCTAATGACATTAAACCCCATAGAATTTAGGAGTGTTTTGTCTTTTTCTCTTTCTTTCATGCATACATATGCATACTTAAGCATACGTACAAAATATAAACAGAACTAATGTTAATTGTTGTCAATAAATGGTGTTAGGTGTGAAAGAAAAAAAGCAATATAATTTGAGATATTTAATGGGAAAACAAAAGGAAAATGTATTCTATATGCTATATGAGATGAAACCTGGGAAATACGGATTTTAAAATGAAATAGTGAAACGATCACATCAAACCTATTTTCTATCACTGAGACCTGAAAAATAGAATTTCTTGCTTTGACTTGACATTAGGATAAAATAGTTATCTTTTCATCTAGTGTAAGGAATCCTGTTAGAAAACTTTCCACAAGTAGGTTGTCCAGTTCTTCGTGAGATGTCTCCAGCAAGTGATAAGGGATTTGCTGTCTTAGAAAAGCAGCCCTTCACATTGTTACCAAGCTCTGTTTCAACTTCTTTCCACAGGCTGTAGAACTTTTTGACCAGGTTACTAAATTTGTACTGATTATTTTGTGAATTTGTAGAGACTTCTTCAGATTAGGAGCAAAAGCTCATGTGGTTAGGCATACATCTTCATCTGTTTTGTGCTGCTATAACAAAATACCTTAGAATGAAAGATTTATAAAAAGAAGATCTTTCTTTTACTAACAATCCTGGAAGCTTCAAAGTATACATAGCATGGTGCCAGTGTCTGGTGAGGCTCCCTGGTTGTATCACACAGAGTGAAGAAGTGGAAGGGGAAGCAAAAAAAGGCAAGAACTTGAGGTGACCTTGCCTCGGAGCAATGTGCTCCAAAGTAACTGATCCCATCCAGCAAGGCCTAACTCATTCCTGAGAAATGGCGTGAATCCCTTCTGAAGGTAGTAACTGTAAGACCCAAACTTCCTCTCAGAGTCCTCACCATCTTCCAACATTATTATATTGGGGCCAAGCCTTGACATGAGTTGTGATGGGGACAAACAGCACACAAATCAATGGCAACACATGACTCTTCCAGAAGGAGCTATCTGTGAACTGTCACTGCTACACGGTTCGGATAATGAATGGTGTCTTGAATTCACCTTGTGTCAGTCTCTTAATGAGAACATGAGACTCCATCTCCTTCAATTTTTCAAGTTCTATTGAGATATTTCTCTCATTCCAACCCTTTTACTTTGTTAATACTACTCTCATAGCAAATATCCAATTTGATAATATAATTTATAACAATGTTTTTATTCAATATGATTCCTTAAAGACAAGAATTTCATGGTGTTCCCTATAGCATGTAACGTATTCATACACTCATTTAAAAACATTATTGAACAAACCACTAGGCTCTGAAGACGAAGCAAAATAGATTCTTATTTCAAGGAATTTATCTTGTAATGCACAGAAGCAATTCAGTAAATTGACTATCATAGTACAATTTGGTAAGGACTCACACAGGATTCAGTGGGGATATAGTCAAATGCCAATACAAATGTAAAGCTAAATAAAATTACAGAAAGAATTTGCAAAGATAGATGACACTTAATCACCTTTGATCACAGAATCCTTTTAATATGGTCTCTATGAATGTCTTTCAGTGAATAGTTCTCAGTGTGGAGTCAGGAGATGAAGGACTAGAAAAATAGACAAATTCTGGAAATTGGGTATTTTGTATGCTTCAAGTCTATCCCTGACATGTCAGATATTCTTAAGTGACTATATGCAGGGAAGTAATGAAATAACTTTTGTGCTTTGAAATATAATTTTCTGAGAGCTGCACAGAGTTGATATCACCCAGGAAAGAAGTGAAGACTTGAACTCATGTGCCAAAAGGAAGAATGGCTATGAGGAAAAAGATTTGAGAAATGCATAGGGAGAAGCCATCAGCGTTGGTAACTGATGTCAGGTGTCCGAATGACTGGGAGAGGGAGGCACTGCCAGGGGGACTGGAAGGATCCTAGGATCCAGGAGCTGGAGAAGAGGTATGTTTTGGAGAGATAAGCTGATGAATTCAAATTTGTACCTGTGTATTCTAAGGAATCTATGTGATACCTGGTTATAGAAGCCAAGCAAGCAATTAAGCAAATGCTCTGTAGAATTCCATAGGTTGTGAAATAGCTTTAGGAGTCCAAAGTGAAGTCAAATCATGGGTTTGGATAAAGATACCAAGAATAAAGTGTTCATGGGGAAAAATATATATATAAGGCTGAGAACAAAGTCTTGGTACTTTAGCAGCAAGTAGAAAAAATTGCCTAATCTTGAGCACCAGAGAAGTTGGAGAAAAACTAGGAAAAATGTCTTTGAAATTTTAGTGTGAAGGCAAGCTTAGGAATTTCTGCTTGTTTTCCCCATAACTCCTTCAAAGGAAATTAGCCCTCGGGTGAGGGGTCATCATCCAGATACATAGAGTCTTGTGTTTTGTGCCTCACAGGCTTCCATCCAGGGTCAGTCAATTTATGGATTGGCCTAGGTTTTGAGAAGAGGTCCTGGTGTGAGAACCTTTTTTGAATGGGTCAAAATGACAAAAATCAATCTCTAGACCATTTTTATTTTGAAATCAGAGGTCTGGGATTTTACATAGAGAAGTGGTAGCAAGTGTTATTTGGGTTGAATTGTGTCATTTCAAAATTCATATATTTAATCCCTAACCTTCAGTACAAATAATTTACCTTTATTTGGAAATAGGATTATTACAAGAGCAATTAGTTAAATGAAGAAAAGTCCACGCTGAAATAAGGCCCCTTACCCAACATTACTGGTGGCCTTATAAGAAAGGGAAATTTGAACACAGGCATCCACATAGACTAACACCATGCTATGAAGAAGGTGGACATTCAGTAGTGCTCCTCCAAGCCAAGCAAGGCCAGAGTCCAGCAGAGGGTTCCAGGCGAGAGGTTTGGAACAGATTCTCCTTCAGAGCTCCCAGGAGGAGCCAACTCTGTCAACACCTCTGTCTTGCACTTTTAACCTCCAGAGCCATGGAAAATTAATTGCTATACTTTAAGCCAATTTAGGACGCTTTGGTATGGCAGCCCTGGCAAACTAATACAAGCATTGATTCTTGACAAACACATAGAAAGTGAGCAGCAAACACCTTAAGAAAACCAAGCAGAAGCCATGGTTGCTTGGTAACAGAAAGAACTGTAAAAGCAGAATTAAGTCTCTACCCTCATGGAGCATGAAGGTACAAGTCAGCAGATGTCAGCTGCTGAGGGTGGAATGGGATACCCGATAAATCAGGGGTGAGATAAGTCTTGGCTTGTATTCTGGTCCCTGAACTGTATTTAATCTTAGACACTATGATATACTTCTTTTCCTCCAGGTAAGGGACCTCGTTCACTTTCTAACCCTGAGATCTGGCTTCCCAATTAAGAGGTCTATCTTCCTCATGTCTAACTATTAAACTCTTTATGACCACCTATTAGGTATCTCTCACTGTGTAACAAGTACTCCAAAATATAATAGCTTTAAATAAGAAATATTTGTGTCTTACAGTTTGTATAGGTTAGAAAGCTGGGTACAGCTTAGCTGAGTACATCTGCCCCAATTCCTCACAATGTTACAGCCCAGAAATTGGCTGGGTTATGGAATCATTTCAAGGCTCAGCAGGAGGAAGATTGAATGCTAAGATCACTCGTTTTGTTTTTGGCAAGAGTTGGTTCTTGAAGGTTGTTGCACCAAGAGCCCAGTTTCTCTCTGGCTGTCGGCCAGGAGGCTTGAATATTCCCTGCCAAAAGAACTACTTCACAGAGCAGTTCTTATGACAGCTGACTTCAAATCAAGCAAGAAAGATAGCAAAAGAATATGGAAATATAGAAGTCTCTCTGTTTTGGAATCTAATTTCAGATATAAAATCCTATCACTTGTGACACATTTTATTCATTAGAAACAAGTTACTAAAACCAGATGGTGGTGAGCTAAGAGGGAGCAGGAGCGGTAAAGTGGAAGCAGTGATGCTTTTTTTTCAAAATGGGTGATACATTAGTTTTCTATTGTTGGGATGACAAACCACTGTGAACTTCGTGTTTTAAAACAATGCACATTTATTATCTTACAGTTGGAACATCAAAAATCTTAAAAGACGATGTTACAGGGGTAAATTCCTTTTAGGGACTTTAGTGCAAAATCTGGTTTCTTGCATTTTCCAGCATCTAAGAGTTGCTGCATTCTTTGGCTTGTAGCCTCTTCCTCTGTCTCTGAGTCCAGAAGTGTTGCATCTTCGAAGTGTTTCTCTCTCACCTGTGTTTCCAATGTCGCACCTCTTCTCAGCCTCAGTTTCTTGCTTTTTGTAAGAACCACTGTGACAGGTGGAAGCAGAATAATGTGTCAAATTCCTTAATCATATTAGAAAGTACTTTTTGCCATGTAAGGTGATGTATTCATTTTCTGGGGATTGCTTTGTAAACACCTCAGGAGAACATTATTTTGTCTACTAGAATCAGCTCAGAGTTCAGAAAAAGTATTTTTAGATTATAAGCATGTCCATTTTATCACATAATGGGCTTTGCAGCTGCAGAGATGAACAATTCACTCTCTCTTATCAATTGACTTATTCAGGATCCTCTAAATAGCAAACAGAGCTAAGTGAGGTCTTAGTCTTCTAACTTTCTTTTTAAGTACTCCACATATTAAGTGTAAAAGTGTGTAGTAATATTTGATTATTGATTGGAAAATCAGATTTCTCAACTGAATGTTTGTTCTGTGTTTGTCCAGCTGAATAACTGACTTCTGATCAGGTATTTGGAGTCTATGTTTTTGCTTAGATAATTGGAGTCTATGTTCTTAAATCAATGCATGAATTGTCAGTTGCAAAATTCAGTCCTCATGACTACAGATGGTAGAGCATGGATAGAAAATGGATATTTTATTTATGTAACTTTAAATCTGGAGGTTCTTAGGCAGTAAAACTGTCTTTGGATATTATTACCTATTTATAAAATATGTCATTTTCATTTCAGGCTTACTAGGCCTATTCTTCTACTGCAATAAAATGAATATTTTCTACTCTGAAAATGAAATGCATGTTCATGGGATAAATTGAAATATTTAATAGAAACATGCAAACACAGTGGACTGCCATTACCATACAAGGACTAATACACATAGATTAAGAATAGTCAGAGTACGTTCCAGAAGGTCTAAAAGTGTGTTGATTAGCTAAGTTTCAAAAAAACTGTAAGTATCTTGTCCAGTGCAGCAACTGAATAATTTGAAAGAAGCTCTTAAGATACCAAGGAAAAAGTAGTGTCTGTTTTGACCATTCACAAGGTAAAAAATAAGTAGATATAACTTATATTCTTATTAAGGAAATTATACAAATTAATTGTAGAAGTCAAAGAGATATACATAACGATGTACAGATATATTTGTAATTATAGGGAATTCACTATAGAGCTGAAGAATTATTGAAAAGAGGGGACATATTTAAAATGCACTAAGAAATAAATCAGGAAGAATTTCCTGACTGATTTTCTTCCAAGGTAGGAGGTTAAATACCTCCTTCCTCTGCCTTTTTCTATCCCAATTTTATTATGAAGTTTTTCACACATAAAAAGTAAGTATTTATCATTTTTACTCTACCTGCTTCATCTATCCACTCACCATCCATCAGTTCTCCAAAGCTTCTTTAAAAGAATGTGCCGGTTACATGATGGAGATAGTTTAACTGGTTGTGCAGGACGATGCCTTAGGTCTTTGACTTTTGGTGCGGGAGGCAGAAAGAAAGAGGTGTAGAAGGGTCTCACTTGCCTCCCCACCCATGAATCATGGCCTCTGTGACTGAAGTTTGTGTATTTCGGCAGCAGACCTGTGGTAAGAGCTGCTGGCCTATGCAGTGTTTTGACCTCTAATAATCCTCTAGGTCCACTCAAGTATGATATTGTCTTTTTGTCCCAGCACCCCTAACGCATACCCTCCTTTCTAATCAGAATGGCTGTGTCATTGACTCAAAGGAAAGACCAGCTTCATTGGTGCCTTTGCTCTTTAACTGCCTTTTCCTTGAAACATTGAAAATTTCCTCTCCTATATTAATTTAGCCTACTTTGTAAAAAATCGCTAGGCTCAGAGACCTCTTCCTTTTGAGGCCTTTCCAGAGTATATGTTCTTGCAGCTCTCCTGTTTTCTGGGAATTTCCTTTAATATGTGCACATGCATGCATGCATTTGTGTTCATATGTGCACACCTGTATTTAAATCCATGTTATATAGTTTTCACAATGAATGAAGCACTTTATTTTGTAAAGTTTTACCTAATTTGACTTTTTGTGAGATGGATTTTAAGCACCTCCACTTCTCCTCCATAGCACACTGTAAACTTTCAGTCAAAACTTGTCTGACAGACTGATCTATATTGACACCAGTCCAGGAGCTCTATATGAGCAAAGGACTATTATTGGGAAGCAGATTGACGCCGTATCTCTGAACCCCTCGTCACAGTCTTTCGTCATAAGGTTACTGTTTCTACATTTGGAGGCAGGTTTAAAGAGAAGTCATTACTAACCTACCCATTTAGAAAACTTTTTCCTAATTGAATATATAACTATGTCAGCAATTTTCCAACTCGTTCTTTGACCCATTTCTCCACTTTTGCTAGTCTACTTTGCATTTGTGGGGTAGAATCCTGAAAATTATGTTTCCAGTCGTTCCTGCCTTGCTCCCAGGTTTGGCCAGTAGGAGCCACTGGTGGGAGGTTAGGGAGCCAGAGGAAAGGAATGCCTCCGCACCCCCGCCAAACTCTTGTTGGGGTAATTTCTGTGCCAGAGCAGTATCTTTTCCCATTATTTCATTTTCTATCAAACTTCATCTTCTTTTGTGTTCCCTGCTGAAGGAACGCATCTTACATCTTGTTTCAAACTCCCACCTTCATTACTTAGAGGTCTAGTCATACCTTTCCTGTATCTTTTCAGCCTTTTGGATTATGGGAATTTTTGCTGTTGATAATCGCTGGGTCACCTCATAGTCCTTTGTTTGGCTTTCTGGCTCTCCTAACACCTCTATATCTAATTCCATATATTAAATTTCTTCTATTGAATTACCTAGCACAGGGTCTGTTTGCCTAACTGATCTGTGGCTGAAACCATATCGGGGTTTCATATCTCTCTTCTTCCACAAGAAAGCACTGTAGCACTTTGGTGTGTCTGAGAGAGATATACAGAGGTGCTTAAAAGGAAATGGAGCTTAAGAATTTGTACTGTGTGAAAATAAAACCTTACACATAGTTAATGAATGTCTATATGCTCAATTTAGAGTGTGTGCAATAGTTCCACCTGAATGTTTTGTTTTCGTATTGTTTTGTTTTGGTCGTATCATTAATCAGCAGATGCAGTTTCCTCACTTGTTTTGGATGTATTTCTGCATCCTGTACAATGACGCAATGTTTATCTTAATAGAGTTGAGATGAAAATGAAGTTATCACCACTATCCTCAAAATACTTGTGTCTTTCATTCTTTCTTGGCTCCGAAGAGGTGCTAACAGGAAACAGTAAGCTCACTAAGGGAAACAGGAACTCTAAGCTAAAGAATCCATGGACAGGGAGAAAAAGAGGGAAGGAAAAAATGGAATCCAAAGACCGGGTAAATACACGATATGGTAAAGAGACAACCTCTCAAGATCCCTGCCTTGGCTTGGTTTGGGAACTAGATTTTCTCAGGCACAGCTCCTGCATGTTCGCTTTCAGCGGTTAGCAGCTCTCCAATTTAGCACTTCATTTCACACAACAGCTCTAATTTTCAAATATTGACTTGAGAAGTTAGTCTCCCTGGTGCCAGCTCAATTCCTAAACATTATTGCATTTAAAGCTTTGATTATTATGATGTACTATTGGGGGTTCCAGTTATCAGACTAAATTCATCTTTATGGAATTTCTTTGATTGGTGATCACCAAAGGTACCACACCTATACAGAGCCTTGCATAAAGGATGCTAAATCCATTTTGCAAAGATTTATATTTAAAAGGATTTGAATTATACACATTGTACATCAGGGATGATGAATGTTATGTAACTGGACACACTGTAAATAGAATTATGTGTTTCCCATTAGGGATGGAAAATAGTCTGCTTTTAGTATTTTAGAAGCAGAACATTTTCACTAGTCTGACATTAGAAAACACACTCTGCATTTGATCAGGGCTTGTGGGTGAGGAGTAGCGTATGGTAAAAGGAAAGTAAAATTAATATTTATGAGTTGGTAATGACTTTTGATAAGAAAGGGTACATTATTAACATATTTATTAAATGTGAAGAAAACTTTATAATTGCCATAAAGAGCAATACATTTTAATAAAATGCTCAAAATACAGTCATAGAAACTGTAGAAATTGACATTAGACTGTACATCCACAATTCGTGAAAATCAAGAGAAACTGCTTCAGAAATAGATTGTGCATAACATAATTTAAATTACAATTGCTGCGTTTTTTTCCATTTTACTTTCAGGTAGTCCTGACAGCAAATTGTTGAGGAAATAAAACAGATGGATTATGTAATGGAATTATTAATACAAAGTCATGAATTTGATTATTAAAAAATAGAGCTGGGCAAAATGGACAAGGCAGTAAAAACAGTTGAAACACTATGTATAAAGTCTTAAAAGTGTGAGGCAGCACTTCCTCTTAGGAGACTGCACTTCTGGAGGGGTGTCCTCCACTTCTCAGGGATGACACCAGGGCATAAGGCAACCGTGAGAAGCTGAGTCCACAAGCCATGGCTGTCTGGTGCCATGAGTAGAAGGTTGGCCTTTATCGATGAGCAGACAGAGACTATCAGCATGCTTAACTGGAGAGGGCTCGCTGGACCAACTCTGTCCCAATGGTAGTCCCAAGGAAGATGGCTCAGAAGGTAGTGTGGAAAAGAAAACCCAACATGAACGCTGAAGCTCTTGTAGTAATCCATGGGAGAGCTGATGAAGGCTGAATCAAGACAGTGAAGATAGAAGGAGTAAATGGGATGTGGGGAGAGATTTAAAAAACATATAAGAATGAAAATTAAGATTATCGATGTTCTTCAACATAAGCCCCATATGCAAATAGTATCAATGTGTACCAATAGAAGTAAAATATGGATAAATGTGGGTCAGCAATGACCAAAAATAGTTCAATCATTTGACTTGGGTTTCATTAGAAAACGGATGTACTCAACACAAAGTAATCATTAAACAAGACATCAACCATATTTCAGTTTTGTCTCTTCAATGGATGTGTGAATCTCACCTCTAAATCACTTAGCCACGATTTAATCCTTCAAATGTCTGTCACATCCTTCATGGGCAATCCTTCCACTATTGCACAAAGCATATTATCAAGTCTCTTCCCCTTATTTTAATCAGAAATTTTATCCTGTTAAATGAAATGTCCACTGTGTTGATCCTTGGTTTTTTAATTTCTTCTATCAAGAATGTGAATTCCATTTTGCTTGGCTATTCTCTAGGTATTTAAAAATTATTATAATTTTTCTGCTAAATTATCTTTGGCTAATCATCTACAGCTTCTTCATTTGCATTTTCAAACTCTTGATTCAGGTTATCTTTCTCTACTGACAATGCCTTCATCAGATTGTGCTGCAAAGCCCATGATATCTTAGAGGTGGTCACATCAGCACAGCTTTGAGGACCTCCAGATGGTAGGACAGAATTCATAAGTATATCTGAAAGCCTTACCTTTTTGCCTTCCCAGATAGTAACTGATACTGTAGATTATCTTTACTACTTTCTCCTAATTCCATCACAGGGGCCCTATACACTTTAAGATTTCATAAAATTATTATTGGAGAACAAAGAACTTGAATTATCATTAGAAATATTTTATTTTTATTAGCTATAGAATTCTCTTCAGTCTTCAGAGAATAGAAAGGAAACAGTCTCACAAAATCTTGGGTAAAGCTTTCACTCCCACCAACAGCAATAAATGGCTCCTTGTGGAACAATTAAATTAGCATTAGGGCAAGGGAATTCAATCGTACAGAGGGGGAGGGAAATGCTCAATTAATCCCAAAATATATAGCTCCAGAGATAGTAGCTGTCGGATTCAGCCTATCAACAACTAAGCAGTTTGCTGTTTGACACATCTACCATTCATTTATCATAGGTCATTCCTTCTTTCATTCTTGTTTAGCCAGCACATAACTGATTCCCTCTTTCCTCTAAACATTCACTCATTTTTATTGTTTCACTCTGAACTCCCTCAAAGTTGTCAATACACTTCTTTTATGTAAATGTCCCAAACTGTTATATATAAAGAATATGATCATTTTTGATGAAGATACTGTTAATATTAAACAATCCCCAAGCCTCATCACATTAAATTCTACACATGACCTTCAAAACTTCAATTCCTACTCTCAGGCAGTTTCCATTCTAAGAGGCTAAGTATAAGAAGATGTACTTTGTATATCTTTGTTGACTTTCATAACATTCCCACGCCTCTCTTAAACCATTGTGAAACTATTTTTCAAACCCACAGTATTTATGTGCTCTGTGTTTGAATCATTCCATCAGGGGGATGTAACAGGGTAAGAAACAGATTAAGCAGCGCATATAAGCCTGGCCACATCATACCGGCAGAGAAATCTTCAATAGTATTATTTAGAGCAGTTGCAGACTAGAGCATTTGGTGATCTTAGTCAGTAAATAACAGGGTATTTCCCAGTTGTAAGATGAATTTAAAGTTCTGGCACTAGTTTGAAAAAAATATAAAATGTTCCTTCAGGGGACAGTATAGTTTCTGACCACCCATGCCCATCATAGCACCAAGTGGCACAGTCCATGCAAGTTGACATGGCCTGCCAGGAAGATCCTCAGCTTATCTAGAGAAAGCTCTCCCACACTTTGCCAGGCACAGCAGACAAAGGCCAAGCCAGTCATAAGAATCAGTGACTAGAGGATTTCATCTTCAAGCTTATACTTTGGGGAAATGCTTGAGAAAAGTCAGGATTCAGTGATAAACATGCACAGACAAGAACCGCATCTCACAGCACACAGTGAAACAGCCCTAAGAAAACTTGGAGCATACACTTCTTGAGTCAGCATTCTCTGCTTTCTGGTTAATGGAAGGCAGACCTTTTGCAGATCAGAAGTGGATCAAGGAACGGAGAGAGCAAGAGAGGAGGGAATGGAGGGGAAGGAGAAGTAGAAACTACTAAGATGTGATGTATGTATGTACCAACTCCCCAAGATGAATGTATTCATTATCTGTGGCAGCCATGTACTAGTAAAAACATCTTAGAGACTCCCAAAAGAAAATACTTTTATGACACAGAAAAAAAAAACCTTGAAACTGCCGTTATTACAATTCTCTATCCTTCCTAGGACACAAAAATCAGATGTGTAGAACAAAGTCTCTTTCTCAACTTATTGATAATTTGGAATGAAAAATTCTTTATTATGGAACTTATCTTATGTGATCTAGAATGTTTAACAGCAACCCTGACTTCTACTCACTAAGTGCTGGCAGTACCGCCCATATGACACTGGCTGAGGTACTTAAATTCTCTGAAGTTTAGTCTTTCTTCTCTTCTGTAAAACAGGATGATATTTACCTCTTAGGGATGTTTACAGGTTGAAAGATGCTCCATAAAAATCATTTAGCAGAAGTCCACTATGTAGCAAGTCCAGAATGTATTTTAGCTATTTTTCATTTGCTGTTTATGCATTTTACATTACAAAGTATACATTTAGAAATTCTCAAAAATCTTCATTAGTTTCCCAGGTCAGACCTCCTTTCAGAAGTTAAAATGGAAATGTAAATTGTATGGCATTATATGATTTTTCTACATAATATTTTTTCCTTAAAGAAGATAAACTAGGAATGATTCAAGTAAGACAGACTGCTATTATAACCAGGTTTTCTTTTCCATTTCTATAGCTAATTATTTGTTTTGCTCTAGATAATAAAGAATAAAAGACATTGTAGTTTAAAGATATACTCTATAATTTCATTTTGCTTTTAAAAAATTTACTCCTGAAACTTCTGGCAAAGTAATACATTAAGTTTATTCCCAGGATGAACTATTTCAGTTAAAGAGTGAGTTTGTGTTTTTTAGTATTTTATATTATATTGGAGTCTCTGAGGCTGCTAGTAATCTCCTAAGGTTTATCCACACAGAAAGGAAAAACACCTAATTAGAGTAAATAATTTGATAGGAGCAGATTGGATAGAAAATTAATTTACAACAGCTGAGAAATGAATGATGACAGTGGTTTCTAATATGATTGGAGCTCTGCTCAGGGAAAAATAAAAGAGGGGGGTGGGGAATAGAGAAGAATCTCTGATCATGATAAATTGAAGCTTATTTATCTAGAAGGAATCATTCAGAGACTTCCCAGACTGATCTGTATGAAGTTACATCTTCGGGTCTGCTGTGGTCTGAGTGTTTGCGTCACTTTCAACCCCTATATTAAAATCCTAGACCTCAAGTTGATGGTGTTACTCTGAAGAGCTTCTGGGAGATAACACATCCCCATTCTGCCACTTTGAGATTAGCGGTTCCCAAAGAAGCCCCAGACAACTCCCTCCTCCCTCCCAGCATATGAGGCTACAGAGGAAAGACGGTTACCTGGGAAGCGGATCCTCCCCGATGCCAGCCTCTGGACACCTTGACCTTAAGCTTAGCAGCTTCAGCAATAGTGAGAAATAAGCTTCTGTTATTTGTAAACTACTGGCATATGGTATTGGGTTACAGCACCCTGCAGGGACTAAGAGAGGATCTTACCTAGAGATATTATAGGTGTTATAAATAAGGCATCAGATAAATTGTAAGAGATACTAATTGGCTAAATTCTAAGAACACAAAAGAAGATAAAGAAATATGGTGAAAGGGTTTATGGAAAATAGCAACATCAAGAAATAAAGGATGTCAAAATGGGAAGATGAAGTCTAATATATTTGGAAGCAGCTTCATTTTAAAACTCCTATATTTAATTCTATTCCATTAATAATGCAGTACATGTGGGAAGAAGAATGTGGATTACAGTTGTACTTAAAGAGATTTAAATATGATCACGATTAACCCCCACCCCAAGGTAGGTATGATTTTGTAACGTGAATCTGGAAAATATTGCCAATGTTATCCAGGCCGCAGAACCTGCCAGTCATTTATACAGGTAAGACCTGAGCTCTTTTTGATGGTTTTACAATAACAGTTGCCTCTATGGGGACCTTGGCCAAACACTGAAATCAAAAAGTCTAAGGTTTACCATCCTAACTTTAGCACCTAACTCTATATTTAGTATAAAAGATACTCAAAAATTTTTTTTGTTAAATGAACTAGTAAATGAATGAGTGAAGAACTGAATTGTCTACAGTGCAGAATAGAAGTGGTCAGTAACAGTAACTATGTCATTCTATGTCATTTATGAAATATATTTGATATTTGAGCATTTTTTTATATCCAAATCTTTAGCCATGCTCTAAGGACCAGTCCAAAGTGAATATTACCCATTTTGTTTTCTTAGAACTCACATTATAGTCCTCTAAGACAGGTATACTTTGAATAACATTACAGTATTTTAAATTCCATGTAAATCATCTTAGCAATAATTAATTAGGGGCTGAGCATCTGTGGGAAAGAGAATGAAAAATAATATGTACAAGGTATTTCATATATCTTATAAACTCAAAAAGTTTAATTTTGGTATATTCCTGGCCTGTCACATGTGTTTTATTTTGGACCTTTACAGAAGTCTGTTTATACTAAGGGGTCCTTACAAAGAATCAAGGATTTCCTGAATGGCATTATTTTTTCTTATGGTGTTATCAGAAACACCCTTACTCAACTTTAAACTATAAAGGAAGATATTCTTGTTCCTATACAAAGGGTGACCAAAAAATGTGATGAATGCTCACATTAAAAAAATTATTATAGTAAAAGACATGTTGCCATTAATCTGCCTCATAATACTCCCCTAGCTTCAAACATATTTGTCCCATAACTTTGCCACTTTCTGAAGCAGTTCTGTAAGTAGTCTATTGGGAGTGTCTTTACAAACTGTGATCAAAAATGCAGTGAATGCTGCTACCGACTCCTAAAAAGATAGCAGTGTGTTCTCATCTACTTTATTCATCAGATCTGGCATGGTAGGCCTCCTGGCTTTTTCCCGAAGATAAAATGTCCATGAAATATAAATGTTTTGAATCAGTTCAGGATATTGAGGTAGACATGAAAAGTTCAACTAAATATACTTGTAAATATCTGAAGTATCATCAAAATAACCAGAGACAGGTTAGCTCTAATACTCAAGTGTAATAATTCATTTCTCTCATGTCACTCTGATTTTTCTCACTTGAGTTAAATGTGATGTGACATATTGATTATCCTATCTTGGCCATGGGAGGCATTTACCTCTCAGATCAATCTGTTTAATTTAGGGGTGTTTGTTTATACAGATGTATATGATGCTTCCGAAATGTTGTAGTTCAAAACAAAGATTACAGTAAGCAGTACCGCACGGTGTCATTGCACATTTAGTGGGAATGGACTTGGCACTCAGAGCCGGAGCTGGACGAATACTACCCTCCTCATGTGTCCGCTGCAAGCAGTAAGAGGTTGACAGTAAGTGTCTCCACTTAACATATCCTTTCTTTATGACACTTTTAGAATCTTTGAATAACTTTGCTCAACTGTATCATTCACACAGAATAAAGTTCACTTGTCTGAACTTTTTTCCTTTTGGAGAGCTATTATTCTGCCAAACACAATAATTAAGAGCACACATACTACAGTAACACTACCTAGGTTCATATTCTAGCATCTTTTAAAAAAATTATCTTTACTAATACATGTTTGCAAGTACAGAATGATTACACTCCTTGTGGAGAATTGGTACATGTACATAACACATATCAATTCTCTTTTTCCCCTTCTTCTCACCCCCTTTATTTAATTTTTTACTAAACTCAGATTCATTTATTTATTTTATAAGTCTTTATCAAGCTAATTCTCATAAGTGCAGATTAACAGCCAAGCTAGCAGGCCAAAAAGCATGAAAAACACATGAGACAATAATACTAAATCAAAGTACATTTTTAGATATATTGTCTACACTGGATTATAAAGTTTATAATCCAGTGATTTTTTAGTAAGTTTACTGAATTGTGCAACCATCACCATAATCTATTTCTTAGCACCCTAATCAGATTTCCTCATGCCCATTTATTTTTAATCCACCATCCCACTTCCATCCCTAGGAAATCATATACAATTTTCTATCTCCAGAGAAGGAAATTATCTCAAGTGTATATTTCAGAGAAGTAAAAGCATACATATGTCATCTTTTCCAATTTCTATTCACATAAAAATTTTAAGTTCATCCACATTCTCCATATATAAGGAGTGCATTCATTTTTATTGCTGAATAATATTCCTTCTATGTATGCACCACATTTATATCTCTACTCATCATTTCCTAAACATTTAGATTTTTCCCAGTTTGGGGGGTATTATTGGTAATGTTACAATAAATATTCTGTACAAATCCTTTTTTTATACACTTTTATTTGTCCTGGGTGGACACTTAGGAATGGAATTGCTGCATCATAACTATAGTTTTAACATCTTAAGAATTTCACACACTTTAAAGTGGCTGCAGTATTTTATATTCCCTTCCGTGATGTATGAGAGTCCTCATTTTTTCACACTCTTATCAACATTTAATATTGTCTTTCTTCTTGATTAGTTTTTCGAATGAGCGTAAGGTGATATATTATTATTGTTTTGATTTGCATCTTCCTAACAACTAATGGGGAGCACATTTTCATACACTTAAGTATACATTTGTGTGTCCTTTGCAGGAAATGTGTAGTCAAATCATTTGCCTGTGTTTACAGTAGGTTGTTTGTCTTATTATTGAATTATAAAGTCTTCACATATTTTTATCCAAATCCCTTAAAGGGTAAGTGATTTATACATATTTTATTCCATCCCCTGGGTCATCTTTTAACTCTCTTGAAGATGTGTTTTGACATATAAAAGTTTTTACTTTTTCTTTCACTGCTCGTGTTGTTAGTGTCATATCTAAGAAATATTTTCCTAAACCATGGTTTCAATCAGTTTTTTCTTATGTTTTACTCTGAAGTCTAGCTTCTATCTCACATTTAGGTCTCTCATCCATTTTAATTTATTTTTTTCCACACTGTGTGAGATAGTCCTAAGTGTCTTCCTTTTTAAAACAATTAGATATTCAATTGTCCTAGTGCCATTTGTTGAAGAGATGGCTATTACCTCACTGAATTGTCTTGGAACCTCTGAAGAATATCAGTTGACCTGAAATATAAGAGTTTATTTCTGAATTTGAAGTTCTGTTCCACTGATTTATGTCTATCCAGCCAGTACTACACTGCTTTAATACGTAAGTTTTGAGAATTGATGGAAACTTTTAACCTAAGAAATTAGTTAGAAGTGCCTGAATCTACTTCGCATTGAAAAAATGTTATCCCAGCAATACATAGTGCAAGAAATGATATAAGTGGATGAGGAGTGAATAAGAAAATGAGAGTAGAAAAAAAATGAAGGAACACGATTACTATAGAAAATCCATACTATATATAAATTCAATGCTGCTAGTTTTGCTTGCTTTTGTGACTTCAGGGCCGCTAACAATCAAGAAGGAAATGGGAGCATATACATAAAATATGTTCAAAAAAGTAATACAATTCAATTTCTTAGTAAAAGCAGCTATTTTTAGGCCTTGGAGATTTTATCCTATGAGCATCTATAAAAAAGAAAATTTTATCATGTAACAAATGATAGCCTAACCATAACTCTTTCCGTGAAGAAAGCAAGAAGTTTCTGGTTTTTCAAGTCTTTGCAGAGATCAAGCAAAGAAGATTTGCACCTAATTTAGCTAATCCTGGGACAGAGGTTTGATTATTAAGGACCCATTAGTACTGTTTCTTTCAGAATTTTTTCTAGATGTACAGGGTAGCAAAGGATTCCAAGTTGTACTCCAGAGAAGAATTTAAAGTGCAGGTACACTGTGCAACAAGTTAAGATCAAAACTACCTATTTTAATAATAAATCTGAACAAGCAGTTCTTCTGGTAGGTTCTCATGAAAGAGAAGGAGCCTGACTGATGAAGATGTCTAACTCATCAAGATAGTTAACAGTGATGGGATAAGAGAAAATCCTATGTTAAGAATAAATGCTTAAATTTGGCAGATACTGTATAGAGGTGGCAAACTTCACTATACTTCTGCAATATTCCCCTAAAATCAAGAAAGATAATATAGTGAGATAATTATCCTAACATCCACTTCCCTTTTAGTTAACTTGTATCAAAATTCTATCAAAAATACAAATATGTTAGAGGTATTACTTTTGCAACATCAATTCCCTGCTTTTCTAAAGAGGACTGTTGATACTGAGAAGTGTGGATCTTCCATGTATGAAGAATGTGTGACTTTATGTGCTTAATACCAGACAAAGACATAGTTCCCACTGCACCATGGACCTGTGAAGTCAAGGTCATTAAGAGAAAAGGTTCTAGAAATGGGAACATTGAGCTTTCTTGGTTGACTGGTAATGAACAAGTGTGGAGTTCCATCAGGCACTATGTCTGTGGAGAGCATGGTCAAGCCATGAACAGGCTGACTCAAGAGCCCTGCCACTGTTAGCAAAGAATGAGGAAAGCTCTCCTTTCCTAAGCTTGGATAGAACACACTATTGCCATATTATATAAAATTGGAGAAGAAATCATCATGGAGCAGCAACTAACCTTGACCAGGCTATGCAACAGGACCCAAGAAAAGCAAATAAAATCATAGTGTGGTAATTTTGATTTTGGCTGTCATGGTGAGTTAAGCCACACTTAATTAAGACTGATCTTCAAATGATACCACTCCGCTCTTTCCTGGGAAGCTGGGCTCAGTCACTTTTAAATGCAGTAAGACCTTTCCTGGGGCATTTAAGCCAAAGTTGGCCTCAGCACACTTCCTCTGTTGTTTGACTCCAGTTTAGGAGTCAAAACTGTGACGTCAAATGTGGACTCTGTCAAAATAAGAAAATTTGTTTTGATGAGAAGGAGTGTAAAGGAACAATCTAGAAATCAATGTCTTTGAAGTAGGTTGATGGCCAACATTATCAGAACTGTCTCCACACAATGATAGAAATGCAGACTCGGGCACCACCCAAGATGTAGTAAATCTAGACCTCTTGGAATGACTCTCCGGATTCCATGCATTAGCAAGTCATCTGGACGATTCACATGGAGGAATGCCAAAGAAACACTTTTGTAAGGTACTGGAAGCAAAAGGAGGACAGAAGACTTATATCATGAAACACTGACCAGAAAATTCCCAAATGTGGTGAAAACCCTAAAAACCGCATGTCCAAGTAGCTCAACACACCTGAACTACAAGAAACAAGGAAAAAAATGACAACGTGTCATAATTAAGTTTCTAATCATAGGTGATAAAGGTAAAATTATAAAAATAGCTACCACAAAAAGATGTAATATAGCAAAAATTATCAGAATAACACAATATTTCTTATTAGAAACAAATCCAGTGAAAAACAATATAACATGCTTAATATAATAGTAGAAAAAAGGTCTGTCTAAAATGCTAGACCCAGAAAAATATATTTAAAAACAAAGTTTAAGAAGGTTTTTCAATCATAAAATTGTTGAAAAAAGTGAGGACTAATTGTTGGGGAAAGTAAAAAGTAATTACTAAAAAAAGCCTCATTATTAGAAATGTCAAAATCTTCAGACAGAAGAAAAAAGATATCAAGTAAAAATACAGATATATGTAAATCAATGAAGAACACTGGGAATGATAATTACATAAGTCAATATGTAGCATCTTACATTACTTAAACCAATGTAAAAGGAAATTCCTTAAACAAAAATAACAATGTAGACTGGAGTTTATAACATGTGTGTAAGTAAAATGTTTGACAATATTACCAAGACTTGGAGAGAAATGGAAGTACATGCTTATAAGGTTCTTGTATCAAATGTGAGAGAGTATAATGCTATCTGGAGATACACCAGGTAAGTGAACAATATAAACTTAAAACCATGATGTATCTACTAAATTATGCTGCTAGCAAGCCAACAAAATAGACAAAACTGAATCACAACAGCAAAATCACTTGATACAAGAGAATTTGAGAAAAAGGAAAAAAAGGGAGGTCAAGTGAAAAACAGTAGCAAGATGATCATTTTAATCCTAATTACATTAATTAGAAAAGGTCTGAATACTTCAATTAAAAGTTCAATTGTAAGTCTAGATCAAAAAAAATATATCCCATTTGCAAGAAGTACACTTTAAAAGTAGACACACATAAGGTAGACACAAAAGTAGAAGCATTAACAATTATAGGGAGGTTTAGAATTGGG